>NC_090945.1:26180814-26483844 GCF_040807025.1 Struthio camelus
CATTAGTCCTCAAGTGCATGCTGCTGTATTCAGTCGATTGCTGGTGAGAATCCCTGTAAAATTGCAAATGAGCAGAGAGAAAAGGAATGGAAATGGTAGCTGCTTTTTTCTTCTGTGTGTCTTGTGACTTCAGAGCTCCTCAGTGAGGAGGGTCAGGAGCTCCCAAATGCTGTCTCTAATGCTTTCAGATTTTTTTTTTTTTTTGAAAGCACTCTACTTTAAAAATGACTGAAGTAGTTGTAAGTTTCATCATATCTCCTCTCCCCCTCATGCAAGTGTGATGGTGAATGGCAATCAGGACTTAATAAGTGATGATGTTTGTCTTTTTATGGAATCTTACTGACTTTCTGTTCCTCATGTATTCCTTTTTCTGCCTCCCGTTTTGTCACTTCCCTTGCTCAGCTCCAGTTCTGCTTCAAATTAGCTGAACCTTCAGAGTTGAGTATTACCTGTTGCAACCTTTGGGCAAAATCATACCTGTTCAGAACCCTCCCTTCAAATGTACCAGTTCAGGAACTTGAAAGGGCTGAGAAAGGAAGTAGTTGAAAGAGAAAAGGGAAAGTTAGGCAGGAAAAAGAGTTGTTTATGAGAAGGGTATATGGGAATCCAGAAAGTCAGGTTGCAAAAACAAAAAGGTGTGAGAAATATGCTTCATTTAGTTCTACTGACCTGTGATACTCAAGTTTGTGATAACAAATCTTGATCTGAATGAGCTGTCTTTTATAAGAATCTGTATAGCCAGAGCCAGCAGTTATCTTTGGTGGTTGGTCTTAGTGGAGAGAACACTGACTCGTTATTTACCTAGGTTCACTATCTGTATTTTCCTTGCTTTTCTGAATACTTGCTGTATGAGCATATTTAAGTATATTTCAATACTTTTCTCTCTCTCTGTGGTTTAAAAAAAAAAAAAAAGGCTGCTCTTATTGCCCATGTGAAATGACATCAGCAAAAGCAATATTAGGATAAATTAAAAATGATGGTCAATTCAAGTGGCAATGCCAAGCCTTGCTACAGAAAACACCCTGCTAAAGCAAACACTTATTCACCTCCTATGTGTGTTCCCATATGGTGAAGTTAAGACTGTAGTTCTTAGGAAGTTCCTATCATTTAAAGGTACTGTTTGTTCCTTCTAATGTCATTTTCTGTCTGCTTTCACACTCAGTTTTAAGAATTAGGAAATACACTTCTGACTTCTCTGTGTTGAACAAATAGATTTTTTTTTCCTTGCCTTCTCAGTACTTCTAATAGAGCATAAGCGTCTGCCTTCTGTTCACATTAACCCTAAGTCAATCAAGCTACATAATATTCTGGGTTGAAAGTCCTTCTGGGCCCTTCTAGGTCTGTTCCCCTAGCTGCTGGGGTCTGTCCCGTTTTCTGAATTTAGGAAACTGTTTCATCTTTTCTTTCATGCTCCAGGAGACTGTTCCTCTGAAGAAACCATCAGCCAGCAGGGTGAGCATGGTGGTAGCCTGCAGGAGCTACTCTGTCTGGCCTGTTGTACAGCGTGCCTTCAGGAAATGAAGTCCTTTCTGCATTAGGCTCTTGCAGAGTTGGGTTAAGTTGGGACTTTTGGCAAGCAGTGATCTCATAGGCAGGCCTATTGACTGCCATCATACTAAGGCTGTTAAATGGTAAACTAATTTACTAGATAGCTGATAGTTGTTTGGAAGACTATCTTTTTGTCATTATTCTAGGTGGTTCTTATTCCTGCCAGAGGTTCCTGACTCTGCAAAGAGTGCATAAACAAACAGTGGATTCATTGCCTAACAGAACTGCTGGAGAAGAAACTAAAGAGAGGGCAGGAAGAAATGGTTAGGAGCTTCCTAAAGCAGATAGTTTTCCTCTCATGAGAGATCAGCTTTTGGGTTTTCCTCTTTCTTGCTCTGGAAGGTGTGTCAAATGGGCTGTTAGAGCAGTCTCACCATTGTTTGAGGGTGTAGAAGTAGCCATTGGTTTTCCATTGAGATGGGATATTTTTGTTTTAATGACTTAAAATAAAAATATCAATCACCAGGTTCATTGACTGGGCAAAACTAACCACTCAGTGGCATACGCAGGTGGTAATCTAGGGAGATATGTGGTGTCTGACATTTGCATTTCTGTTTGCAGCTGAGACGAGGACAATTTTGCAGCAAGGATCTGAGGGAGAACATTCGAGTGGAGAGAAAGAATAAACGCTTGGTTTGGGGAAATGAGTGGTGGAAAAATCTGTGTGTGTTACTTAGGCAAGGAGAAGGGAGGGAAACAAGATAGGGAAGAGAAGAGGGGGAAAAAACAGAGATAGAAATATACTTATTTTCTGTTTCCAGCTGTCAAACTATCAACTGTGCGCTCTCCTTTCCACCTCAGTGAATCCTGCCTCATCACTGTGAAAATCTGATTGTCCTATAAATAAACTTTTTAAATGTGAGCGCTGCATGAAGTTATTAATCTCTTGTAAATGCTTGTGGCAGCTTAGCATTAGAGAGAGTACTTTCAGGGTTTTTTTTGCATATGAATTAATCTGTCAGGCTATCACATTTAAGACTCCTGGCAAAACACTTTTGACTGATACCACAAATTACAAAGCCCTGGTCTTAAAGCTGGGTTAAATGCAAGTGATTCTGTGCGAGAGAAGCATTATATCCACTTCAGTCCAGCTGTGGTCCAGCCCTGAGAGTTCTCGTGAAGGCCCTGACTAACTTTTGACCAGTTAAAGTTCAAAAACAACATTTGCAGGCTCTTGAGGCCATTGTACTAGACATAGTCAGGAAAATATGCAGTGGTGTCTCTCACAACAAAAACGTAGGAATATGATGGAGGGGAAGACACTCTGTATCATTCCAGGAGTAGTTTGTAAGTTTTTTGCCTATATAGCTACCAGTCACAACACTTGCTGGCGGATCCCTGAGAGCTTCTTGTCAGCATTGGCTTTCATGCAGTGTATTTCTTGTTCTAGGTGTTTCTTGGATGTGCAAACTTTATTTGGCTCCCTTACCTGCTGCTGTCTGGGTGTCAGCTCCTTCTGCGTCTGCTTCCTTAGTGTTGTTGTCTTTGAGCTCTCTTTCTGGGTACTGCTCTATTTCAGCTATTTTTATACATAAGGTGTGCCTTATGAAACTGATCTGAAGCACCTCCCCCTCCCCCTTTTTATTGTTTAGTGTATTCGGTTATGAGCTGTTCAGGAAAGTGATTCCATCTTACGTGCTTAGATTCCGCTGGTTACCGCATGGACATGAGACTTACAGATGGCAAACTTGATTTAAATGTTCTGGGGATTTGCTGTTTGTCAGGATTGTACATAGCTTGTAATCTTACAGGAAAAACAGTGAGTGACAGCTGGGATTTTCCTTTGCTTTGTTGCTTCTGTCTTTCCAGATTTGGGGAGAGAAGTGCATAGATCCGTTGGAACGACTTTAATCAGACTGTGACATTGGCCCTGGCAATGATATTGGTCTGCTGCAGCTGCAGGTTACAGAGAGCAAAAATACAAAAATTTAAGTGTCTGCTAGTGCCTTAATTGCAGAGGAGCTAAAGAGTCAGTGCAACTTTTCAGTTGGTTTGGCCTTATTTCTCAACAGATTTATTTAAAAATGTAGTCTGTCCTTCCTTGACTGGTGCATTTTTAATACCAACAAGAGTTTTCCTTGGCTGTAGTGAGATGTCACAGTACCCCAGGCAATGTAATATCTTGGGGTTATTTTAATAATCTTGGAGAAAATAGGTTGTAGGCATTGCTGGATGGATTGGACTAGTGACCCATTTTAATTAATACTCTCTCCTCCCTGGTAGTGCTTAACTCTGCTGGGAAAGAAGAACCCTTACAACAGATAGCTGCACAGATGGTTTTTCTCTTTGGAAAATGTCACTTTAACCTCTCCAGTAAGAAAGAGTATAGACTTCTTTTTTTCTCTTGTCCTAAAAGCCTGAAAGCTTACATGTTTTTTTGTTTGTTTGTTTTTTTCCTTAAAACTGTTTCCAGTTATTTTCTGGTGGGAAGAAGGCTGATGGAGACACTAGGTGTCTGTGTCCAGGTCCTTCTTCCTCTATCACTTTTGAATTCATTTTGGCTCACTTCAGCTAGATGTGACTGAGGCTCAGGTATGTCAGTGGTTGTAATATTTGTATGGATTTTTAAAAAAATGTATGAGGCCAAAGAGGAAATCATGAAGAAATAAATCCATGGGGGGAAAAAAGCACTCTCCTTTCCTGTGTTTGAGGGGAACTTTCTTACAAAAACATCCAATCCTCTTTGACTGATAGACTCAACACTGTCGTGTGGTAAATCATTCCACAGGCTTATTAAACGTTGTGTGAAGAATAGTGTTGAGATTGGAATAAAAAGCATCATGTGGATTTCCCCGTTTTGTAGTTATTCATCTGCTCAAAGAGGAGGAGAAAAGGAAGGAGGAACTGAGGAGATTGAGTATCATTGTGAGGAGCTGATGACTCTAAACAAATTGTACTTAACATAAAATCGGATGGAACAGTGAGATTTGACACGCATTGGTGTTAAATACAGAGGAGAGAACTTATCTTGTTGCAAAGTATGAATTACTAAGTGGGCTTCATTTCAGATTCTTTCATTGTTTTTATTTCAGGTACTGTTTAATATGATTGTAGAAGTGCCTCGTTGGACAAATGCGAAAATGGAGGTAATTAAGAAAAAATACCTTGATTATATAGGTATTTATGAAAGGTATGGCAACTTAATCTATTCCAGTATTTCAGAGTTCAATCAGAATGTGGGATACTCTTTATATGTAAAATTTTGTTACAGTATTTATTTGAGGTTGTGCATACAGAGATTTTCCTTGCAGTTAAAGAATATGCTAAGGTCCTAGTTTTGTTTCCTTTTTGCCGGTGAGCAATGACTCTTGACAGCCGTCTGATTGCAGAGTGCAGAATACCTACAACAGGGTCCTGGAGTACTGGGTTTCGGAATATTGTCCTACGTCTAGTCTGACTCTTGCTTGCTCATATAGCATTCATTTCAGAGGATTTAATTCTCTCATTTCTGCTGTATGAATGATAGTCTGCTAGGCCAAATCCTGGCAAATGGAATGGGAATGGCAAATGAAAAATTGTTTCCTTGAGACAAAAAATACTTGGACCTCACTGGCTGAAAATACCTGCTGCTGCTGGGAGCTACTTCATAAGTAGAGCTTACCAGATTGTTTCTCTACTGTTAAAATACAGAAGCTGAGTAATGCTTCATCTGTAGTGTGGGTAAAATAACATATCTCACCAGGGTTTCTCCTGTCTTCTCTAACATTTGTATTAATTTTAGGGATGTTTCCTGCATGCGTTTAAGGAAGTTGGTTGTGCTGTTAACTATTTGGACTATTAAAAATACCACAAAGAACCTGCCCAGACCATTATTTCAGAATTTTGTTACCTTTCTAGGATGCTGGAATATCATTTGAACTGCGTTTACCACCTTGGCTGTTGTTCTAGAAATAGGGTTATCTTGGAAAATTAGCTTGTATTTTTAAGATAATGTCTTATTGTGGAAGCTGAGTTCCCTTTTTCAGAGTTCGCCTTTACCCCTGCTATTTGAAGTCTTTGCTTAAAGCTCGGGGTGCTCTCTTATTTCCCCCACTGCCACCACCACCTCCTTTGCCACGTTACATCAAGGGGAAAGAAGTTTGCTGTCCTGTTAAGTTCAGAAATCGATAGGTTGAACGTTTTCTGGCTTGGCAGAAGACAAGATGTAGTTCTCTAATCTATAACTATTGACATACATGGAAGTTTTTGCATTATTATTAAGGCAGACGGTTGTCTTGCTTTGCCTTTCTGCCCTGAGAATCCTTCAGTTCAGGCTGTGGTAAGGTGTTGGTACCGGCTCTGGACTGCATCTCCATGCTAGGATTTCCTCACTTGGAATGGAGACTAGGAGAGTAAACCTTGCCTTAGGATGAGTGTTTCCCACTGTTATATCCCCAGTGCGAGATACCATGCTCATCGGTATTTCTCTTACCCCTTCCTTTTTATGAGTGTTTTTTAGGAGGCTTTATTGAGCTACCACCTACTGTTGTAAGTTACACCTCTATGCCCCCGTTTATGTCAGGAGAAAGGTTGTTTGAGCTCCACTTGCATCCGAATCCCAGGTGGAATAGTTCATGTCTTCACTGTTAAGTTACGACCAGAAGCAGGTAGAATCAGGTGTGAAACCTGATCTCAGCTCTTTGGGAGGGTTTGCTTGTTTGCACGCTATTGAAAGTATGATGTGGTCTAAAAAAGTGTGGTTCCTTTGGGATGACTTTGATAGTGGTGTTTGTAGCTAAATTTCAAAGATGATGTAAAGTGTAGACTAAGAATGGTATGCTCATGTGTGCAAAGTGAACTACCTGAGCCAGTGCATGCTCATAGCCTGTAACAGATATGAGGCCATTCAAATGAGTGTTTGTGAGTAAGAGCCAAGTTAACATGAATTGTGTGGTGGTGTTGGAGTGGCAAAAGAATGGTTACAGTGAATTAGCTAAAGTGTGGTAGGTAACCCATATGATAATGGGTTTATATTTAAGGTCTCACTGGCAGATGATGTCCATGATAAACTGTTATGCAATAATTGATTTAGTGCTTATGTGCATGCTCCTTCAGGAGTAGAAATGCCTTCTCCTGATGCTAGCTTAACTTTTCCCTAACTTGCATGAATTCGGTGTTCAGTGACTATGCACGGTTAGTCCTTACTAACAAGGATTTGTATGCTGAGAGGTGATGTAGAGAAAAAAAGAGTGTATGCAGTAGGAAAGCAATGAACAGGGAGAAAGAAGAAACACTTCTGCAGTTGCTGTCAAAGCCGCTATTTGAAGAACTCATGCTACCATTTATATCTCTGTTGAACTTGTCTCATAAAGTGCAAGAGCTTCTAATGTAAGTTCCCTTCAGTATTTATGTTTGACCATGACAGGCTCCTTATAAATTTATGACTTTCTTTTCTAGATTTGTTTTTTTTTTTCTCTTGCATACTTCACAACATTATTTAAAACCTTAATAAGTTGCTATTTGAATGTGACCCTTGAGATTTACAGTGAGGCCATCACACTTTTAATACTCCTCAAACCACAAACACATGCTCCCAGACGGAGCTTTCTAACTGGTTGGGTACAGAATGAATTGCTTTCCATTTTACAGTTCTCTCTTTTTCTCTCTCTCTCTGTGTCTTTCACGATCTACTTAGATTGCCACTGAGGAGCCGTTGAATCCCATTAAACAAGATATAAAGAAAGGCAAGCTTCGATATGTGGCAAATATCTTTCCTCACAAGGGTTATATATGGAATTATGGTGCCTTCCCTCAGGTAACATTTTTGTTATAATGGTGAAACTTTTCTGTCTTCCAAGTAAATTGCCTTGTAAATTTTGAGTACTGCCTGAATGCAAATCAGTCGGAGGAAGGATGTTTCTCTTTGATAGATTTGTAAATGAGGATTTTTTTTCATGTAGAGCTTTATTGTGGCTGTAAATTTTGATCAGAATTTGGGTGTGGGTGTAGATGAGCACTCTGTTTCAGGAAGGAGTTAAATAATCAAGGAATTTTGAACTTTTACTGTCTGCCTCTGTACTGTAGTGACAGAACTAAGTTGTCATGGTCTGCCGTTCCAGCATACTTTGTCAAGTAGTGCTTTCCTGTTTAAACAAGACGTTCTTAAAAAAACTCATTTAAGCTCTTCATTTATTGCAGTGTAAATGTTAATTGGGATTTCTTAATATCAAAAAGCAAAGAAGAATCCAAGAGCTGTTCTTTTTCAGATTAAACCCCAACTGCCTCAGTTAACTTTGCTGTGAACTTTGAGACTTTTTTGATCGTTACATATTTAAAGCTTTCCATTTGAGCCCTGAAAAAACGCAGCTAATGATAGAAATTTTGAACATAATGAAAGTTTATAAACTTGGTTATTTCGTTTCTGTGAATAACACATTGGTATTAAATTAGTATTGAAAAACCTGATGGAGCCGGAAAGGGTGATTTCTTTTCTGTACAGAGATGGATTATTGCATAAGCAATGAAAGCTTACTCCTGAAAATCTGCTAATGTATGTAATCCCTGAGGGGGAGATACCAGGTGGGTGGTGGAGTATGGCAGTGAAGTTCATATCCAGTCAGCAGTCCCAGTAGACAAAGTTTCTAATTAGAGAGATAGTTGGGAACCAACAGTTTCATTTAATGTTTGGAAATCTGTTTGTACTTTAGTACAAAGCCAAAATTAAACGTTGGAACATTTGCATGCATGATGTGTGGTAGTTTGGACTGATGACACTTTCCCCAGGAGGGAGGTTCAACTCCCCCTGTTGTCTTGTGAGTCAGAGGGCTGGAGGTAATTTTCATTGTTCTTTTCTGTAATAACTTTGAAAGATTACTTGGATCATTAGACCTCCAGTTGTTGAAGCCTAGACAATACTCCAGATTCTTATTAGCAGCTGTCACAAACTCTTGGCCTGATCCAGTTAAGTGTCTCCACTATCACAGGAAGGTTTGTTATCAAGATCAGCAGTTGCCAGAAGTTTAGCCATGCTTTATGGCTAAAAGATGTATATTTGTGCCGATTTTACTGAGGCTGCTATTTTATGCTGTGGAACAGAGAATCAAAAAAGACAACAGGACTGTCATTATATCAGGAGTTGCTGCCGTGTTGTCTGGAGAACGCTGCATTCCTAGCTAACCATCCATCTGTCCTTAGGAAAACTACTGGCTGAGGGATCTGCCTCAGCAGGAGGATTGCTAGTGTCCTAGTGCTCATGTACCAGTACTTAACTATAAGGCAACCTTAAATAAAAAGTGCTTTGGAAGAATATTGAAAAATATAAGTTTTAAATTTAAATTCTCTTTTGATTCCACTTAAGCAATTATTGATAATGATGCTACTACCTAAATACGTTAGCACTGGCTTTTTACAGTTTTGCCTTTTAGCATTAGTCCAGTTTTCAAAAGCGAGTTTTAGGTGGGGGCTGGATTGTGGACAATAGGAACTAACAGTATAGCTTCTCAGGAGAAAATTTTCTAGCACATTTTCAACGAAACTTCATTGGTCTCAAAATTCTTGTCAGAATAACTTCTCAACTCTAGGACGGAGTTTTTCATCTCAAGCCAGTAAGAGACAAAAGCAGTACTGGCCTAGTAATGATTATTTGCTAAAACAGAGCTCAAAACAGGGATTTGAACCTGCATCCCAGGGAAGCTTCTTCGATCCTGAGCTGCTGGCTGTTCTTGGGTATGTGTGGATCTTTGTATTCAAAAATATTTTGTACCTAAATTTCAAAACTTTAAAGAGGCAGTTGGGTGCCAATAATTGCATACCTAGAAGCTTGGTCAGCTCAAAGCCTAGACGATTTTGAAAGCAACTTATATTCTTCTGGTATATGTGCACTAATATGGTAAGAATATGATTGTAGGATGTCCTAGCTTAATCCTGCAAGTGGAAGTAACCGGAACAATACATGTTCAGGGTCATCTGACACCTTGATCACTGCAGCTTGATAAAGCCTGTTCTTTGTATGTTTGATGCAGCTGATACTTCTGTTACTGTATACCCAGGCTCAGCAGGTCTGCTTCCCCCATTTCCCCCTTCCCCCCCCCCCATGGAGCAGCAAGACTTCTCAGAAAGCTGAGGGTTTTTACTCATGTTTCATTAATCTTGGTAGTTTAGTGGTTAGAGGAATTGTAATTGTAGGATAATTGGTAACTTATATTTCTCTTTCCTTTAACAGACCTGGGAAGATCCAAACCACAAGGATAAGAGTACAGGATGTTGTGGGGATAATGATCCTATTGATGTTTGTGAAATAGGTTCAAAGGTTTGTCATCTTTATTAAGATTAATTTAATTTATCAAGATTACTTTAATCATTTGGTAACTGCTTTTGGAAGAGAAAGGCAGATAGGAAACAGAAGACAGGTTGACGGAAGCAGTAATAGAAGATCTGAGGGAGGGAATAGATAAGAAAATGGTGGATTTTTGAAGAGAATTTAGAAAGAGGATATGATAAAGTCTAGGTAGTGGATAAAGCGGAAAGTAAGAGAACATCACCCCAAAGTTCTGTAGCTGGGTGGTGAGTTTTGGATGAGGAAGGAGAGGGCTAAGATTTTGGGGAAGGAAAAAGAATACTTCTTTTTTTCCCCTATCTGTTAGCGGTACTAGAGTGAGAAGTAGGTTTCTGAAAGATAAGGTAATATGACAGCATGATGCGTATAAGATTACCAGATCAGACCTGCAAAGGAGGTAGGTTTGTGAGTTTTCTCATGGGTGCAAATGGAAATAGATAGTTTTCCCTAGAGGAAGGGACAGGAACCTGTTGCAGAATTATGGGATGTGGAGTGGGTGTATGAAAGAGATACTGCAAACACGATTTTGAGTAATAGGAATGGGGGAGGGATTTAGTTCACTGAAAGAATAAAATCCAATGAACCTGGAGGCAGTGAAGAATGGAGCAGGCCTCCACAGTATGAAAGATGAGGTTATGAGGTTATGAAATGGATGAGTTTGGGGAAGGTATCTCTGGGGCTATTTTTAGATAAGGGGAAACGTCATTGATGACCTCAGCAAAGGTGGCTTCATTTGGGAAAAGGAACCTAAGCCTGAATTTCTAGAGATCTAGAAGGAGTTAGACGAGGAATATCATCTGGTAGGGACAAGGTTCCCAGGAAAACGCGGAGAAACATGCGAATATTTTTGGGGAAGGGTGGGGATGGGTGTATGTTGGAGTATAGAGGAAGAAACAGCAGGAGAAAGATGAAGACCAGGAGTTGAGAGAGTCAGCAGGTAGGAAGAAGGAATTAGAAAATGAGTAAGAAATACCTTTGACTTGCAGATTGAGATGAAGATAGAAAAGGTGTGGGGGAACGAGAGTAGAAGAGAAAAAGATTTTTTTCTCTAGCCTGTTGTCTCCTTGAATAAATGCTGTCCAGAGAACGGGGAGTTGGAGGGCAGTGGTAGAAGAAAGGCAAGTAACATTGGGTGATGTGTGTTGGGTTTACAGATCTCTTTTGCAGTTCTGCTGACTGCTGGTCAAAGAGGTAATGAAACCATTTTGTCTCTGAGGTGAAAGAGAAATTCCGTGTGACCTTTTCCCAATCTGTGAGATTGTGCTCTGTTTCAGATTCGTTCATCTGGTGAGGTTGTTCAGGTAAAGGTCTTGGGAGTTTTAGCCCTTATTGATGAAGGAGAGACAGATTGGAAGATCATTGCTATCAGTGTGGATGACCCAGAAGCTCAGAAAATCCATGGCAAGTATCTCTACCTTTCCTAGTACAAGTCATGTCAGCAATCTGCATGACAGAATGGTATCTGACTTTGGAACTCTCAGGACAAGAAGAGACTCTAGACAGCAAGAGACAAGGCTTTTCTCTTTTTACTTTATGAACTCAGATGTCTCCTTCAAGGAGGACATATATACTTTTACACTAAACTTTTGAAAGGTTCACTTAGATTTTCAAGTCATGCAGAAAGTGTTTTGACTTTTGAAACACAACCGTCTTAGGAAGAGACTGATGACAGTTACAAGCTTTGTGAGAGTGCATATTTATCCACTCAGATAACGTAGCACACCGCTCATTTTCTTTGTTGAATGTCCTTTTATTTTTGTAGTATCATTTTGTATTCTGAAGTGGGCTGAACGTTTCCAATATTTTGCAACTTTTAGCTAGGTTACTTCCAGGAATTGTTGCCTAATATGAATGTTTGGGTTTCACTTTTTTAACTTGCAAATTTGCAAAGCAAACTGCTCATGCAGATGACCCTAATACCAGCCTTGCTGATTGCTAGCTGTGCAGTGTGAAATATCTTTAGCGGAGTCCTCCTCCTCCTCGTGACCATGCTTCTTGTATACAAATGCGATCAAGTACTTCTGTGCTACTGGTGTGCTTCTGTACTACTGTCTGTGTGCAGCAGTGTGAATGCAGTGTGAGGTATCGTGTTCTGCGTGCAGACTGTCCTTTCAGAAGAAGATTCAGATGTGTTCAGCCTGGAGACGGTAAGGTTTTTACAGCACCAAAAGAGTGCAGCTCTTCTCTGGATCAACAGAGCTTCTCTTTCGCAAACATAACTTCACTGGGAATCATGGGAATTAAGTGAGGAAATATGTCTAAAAATTAGTGATTGTTATGAGACCAACATTTTCTAGAGCCTCAGGTTTATAAGGTCAGAGCCCATTCTTTGCTGGCAGGGAGCACTCATTTTAATAGTTTTTCTGTAAGAATGTGGTTATCCAGTAACTTTTGAGGAATTATGTTTCTCAGCCATTGAGGCTTTTTCCTGGTTTCTGATTGTATAGTAAGTATGTCACTGATCTGGCCCTCCCGTTCTCAGTTTTCTTGCAGGTTGCTCTGAAATGGAGAATACTTGACTTGTGGGGGAAGAAGGGGAGAAGAAGAAATGAGGAAAAGGAAACTCTTGGGGTGATACTGATTAAAATCACTGGGCAGATGAAATTGCTGCGTAGTGTTTGACATTTTAACTACTTTGGCAGTTCGAGATTAAGAAGTTCAGCTTAAGGAAATAGCATTAAGAGCAAACTATGACTTTCTAGTATCATTTTCAACCTCTGCATGATGTACAGTGGGGGCTATAAGACAAGTTAAAAGACAAGTAGTTAGCACTTTATTTCTAGACAGTGTTCTGTTTACTTCTTACTTTTTTTCCTTAATAATTTGAGAGGTTTTCATCAGAAAAGTGTGTGAGAGTTTAAAAAGGAGTCCAGTTAAGTAAGGGCAAAACTGAGATGCTTTATGCCACAGAGTTAAGTAGCTCCATTTGAAAGCGCTCTGTTTTTCTCAAGTAATGTTTTTTGGTTGTCAGTGACTGATTTGTGTCAGCTATGAAAGAGCTGTCTTTTGTTTGGGAATGGAGTAAGTGTTTTAAAAAGTCTTTTAAGAAACAGATACAAACTCTTGCCTGTAGGTGATATCTTTTGTGCATCCTTTCTCATTAGAGAATAGCTGCAAAACTGGAAGAGAGTTGTCCTCCTGAGATTCAGAAAAGTGGAGGAATATTTTTCTGATTTAATATAATTTCCCTTTGGGGTTGGAGTTGCAGTCCAGGATTTAAAAAAAAAAAAAAAAAAAGGAAAAGAAAAAAAAAAAAGAAAGTATCCCCCATCTGCTTTCACAAAGCATGACTGTAGCCTGCAGAGTTTAACAGCAATCCTTCTTCGTTTTGAAAACAAACAAATCTGTTGGAATATGCAGTACAAAAAGTCTTCTTATACTTGTTTTTCCCCCTTCCCAGAGATGTTAATTGTTTCAGTATAAAGGAACAGCCACTACAAATAAAACTGATACCTCCCTTAATAACTGACATGCTGCTCTGTTACAGTAGTAGGCTTCTAGGGAGAGAAGAGGCTAAGTATTCCCTTGGAAGTCGGGCCAGTCATTTTTGTATCATTTGCTAAACGTTTCCAGTTGGTCTGAGAATCATTGCATTTGCTTTCAGCTCAGTGTGTGCACAGCCCCAGTGAACATTCGGAAAAGATAATTCTGAGGCACCAGAGTGGTGATTACTTGCAAAGCCCATCCTGAGCCTGCGCAGTGTGTTAACTCCTCTTACTGCTTTAAGCACACCCCAGGTACTCTGTATATTCTCCTTCTGGGATTGTGATCGTTCTCATAAGTGCAGTTGATTTTCTGAGGCTTCACAGAACTTAAAACTGAGCAGTCCCAACTTCTGAGTAACTCTCATTGTTTATTCACAGCACTCCACAGTACTGTGTCCTGCAGGCGCTTATTGATAAATACTGGTTTAAATTGGAAGCCCTGCCTAGAACTCCATTACACAGAGCAATGGAAAACTCCAGTTTATGGTGACAATACCCAGAAATGATAAGTGATGCTCAGAATCTGTTCAAGTGGGAACTGCGTCCTCAGTAGGAGTAGCAGGGGCTAGTGTCTTTTTGGACTGAGTTTTAGAAGGTAATCTGTTTGAAATTACAGTACTTAATATCACTGGGTGTGGGGACAGTCTCTCTGTAAATACAAGCTGTACATCAGATGCAGGTGTGTGTGTGTGAGAGGTTCTTTTATACTAAAACCGGACACTTTCAGATTTATCTGTTTCAATAAAATCTGCCTTTGTAGCTACCTGAAAACCACTGAGTTGTCTTTCTGCTCAGGCAGCTGCTAGCCAGATGGCCATTAGTGCATCAGTGAAACAACTTCAGACCAAGCAGGTCTTGGAAAGGGCCTAAAACCTCCCTGTGCTCTGAAATGTTAAATCTTGGCAGTATAATAGTTGCTGGCCTTATTTGTGTGTGTGTGTGTGTGTGTGTGTGTGTGTCTATGTATATATTTATTTATTTATTTGTTAGTTAATGCAACATATTGGCCAAGGAAAGAAGCAAATTCCTGGAATGGAAAAGTTTCCTATTCCTCATAATTTGGATGCAGTTTAATACATTGAAGTTCACATACATATCTGATGTACATTACAAGAGAAGTCTGAAAGGATGAACAGTATTTTGGTGTTGTAATTTAGTCTAAATGTGTACAGCGTCTTTATGTTAGATGAGAATTTTTGAAAGTGACTGGCAATTGAAGTAGGAAGTGTGTTTGAAGCAACTTATGAAAGGTCTGGCTCTCAGAGGATCTTCTTACTTTCCCTGAGCAAACTGTGCAAATCATGGGCAAAGATGGCATTGCCCAGGTGATTTGCTGACTTGGGAATTTAGCATCTGTTTTATGTTATTGCTCGCTGGCAAGATGTCTGGATATATTCAGCAACAGTCAGGGATTGCCACTGGCTTTGTGCTATCGTTTGCTAGTGCTGGTAGAGTTAACTGTGTTATACTGTCATGCTTCTTTCCCCATGTGCCACTCGAGATTGGCTTTTTGAGTTATGTGATCACACCCTAAATGGCAAAAATAAAGCATGTTGCACACTTTGTACCATGTATTATATACGCTTGCATGTGAGTGTATTTTTACGCAGAGCAGCAGCAGAGGCCCTGAAAATCTTTGTTGTGGATTTGTGTAAGTCTTCAATATAAAGAAATTAATTATCTGTGCTGGGGCTCCACTCCTACCCCCTCACACCATGCTGCACAAAATACACCAAATGCCTTTATATGGAATGTAGCTGCTGCTTCCTGTAAATGTTTATAAGATGTTATTAAAAACATATGTCCTCTCTTCCCACAGACCTTGTTTAGAAAGCTTGCTGCAAGCATGTTGTTTTAGCTTTGCTTGCAAGGAGCAGCATCTGTTGTACTAAAAATGGTAGTTTTGTACAAATGTTTTTGTCACTCCCTTTTGTAAGGCCTGATAGAATTGGGAGCTGCGTTTGCATTGGCTCGCTCCCTTGACAGAGAGCTAGCAGCAGTTGTTTGTGCCAGCCTCTAGAGATTGTCCTTATTGAGACTAAACTGCAACCCATAACGTGATAGCCAGCTCTTCTTGCTTAACCCTTGGTGCGTAACTTTGGTGCCTAGAAAACTTGGATCTCTAGTTGCATGTAGGCAGTATAGAGAAGTTACCACCTAGAGCCCAGTAGATGCACGTTGACGCTGTGTAACGTAGAGGAGCCTGACCTTTCTGTTCTCTCCCACTGTGAGCGGGGGTTGCTTGCAGAGATGGAATCACGTTAGACCAGGTATATGCTTGCAACTCCCATACGTGCTTAGTTCCCTTTGACAGTGGTGTTGAGTACATAGCTCTAAGGGAAGGTAAGCAGTCACAGTCAGGGTCAGAAAGCAGTGTCTGCTGTGGAGATGACATCTGACTCTGTTCGTGTCCTCCTCATAACATGAGATTAGCTCCTACAGATATAAGTGCCTTAAATCAATGTACTGCCTACTGTTATCTTTGCTTTTACCTTTCTTTGTTCCCTCTTCTATTCTCTGAGGAAATTTTTCTCCTCCTCCCCCTCATATCCCAAAGCTGTTGTTTGGATTTCAAAGTGGAGGACCGGCTGTCTTTCAAGCTTTTTTTATGATGCTTTTTAATAAACTGAAGAGGTAGCTGTTGAGTGATGCAAAAGCTGCTATTTTTCTTATGTTTTTGTGCTATGTGCTGAGTCCACAACAGAATTTGTTGTTGTTGTTGTTGCACTTTTTCCTGCTACTTGACCCCCAGCTCCCATTATAATACAAGTTTCTTTTTTTAATCAACAGTGTAAGCTTCATTTGGTGCCCTGTAACTCTCCTTCATAATAAAGAATAGTGAAGTGAAGCACGGGGGAGAAGGAAAATAATTTGCAAAGAACCAGGGAAAAATAAGCCACTGTGCTGCTTCTCCAGTCCTCAAAACCAGAATATGAGCAGACAGTACTTCTGAAGCCTTCTGATGCTGTAGCCTGGTTCTGGGTAGTCACTTTACGTAGGCCAGGTATTTTCCAGGAGCGAGAATACAAGATTCACAGAAATGATTTGAAGGTTTATGAAGGTGGTCCTTCCTATCTTAAGGAGGTAATGAGCCTGCCAAAGCCTATTCTATCATTTGGGTCTTTACAAGAAACATATATAAGGAATGCCAGATGGTGGGGGGTTCAAATGTCTATCAGTGAAGCCCTCCTGGTGAACAATTTTTAGCGAATTAGGAGACATATCCGAGGAAGAGGAATGGAGAAGAAAGTTTAGGTAAGAGGTTTGCTGGAACAGGAACCAGAAAAGAAACGGCAGTCTGAGAAACTCTGCTTGAATATGAGCACTGTCTGGAGATGGAGACCTGGAGTTCATCCACCACTGGGAGGCAAGGAAATTGTTGCAGCCTGGTTTGCTTTAGAAGAGATTTCTCTGAAGAGATTTGCCGTAATGTCTCTTCAACAAGTGATAGAAATTGTGATCCCCACAAGAGGAGATCACATAGGCTTAGGATGGGAGGAGGGATGTTCTCTCCTTGCTTGGAACAGGATGATGCACTGGAGTCCTGAAACCAATTTTAATTGTAGCTGTAGTTGTATAGTGCTCAGATAAAGCATCCTGCCTCTAACCAAGACCCCGCCCTTTTCTAAGTCATTTCTTCTTGGCCATTCTCACTCACTCACCCATCCCTGTGAAAGGCATCTTACCCTTTTACACTTATATTCCAGCAAGATCTGCCTCCAGCCCAGCGTTACATGCCCTTGCTTTTTTTTTTTTTCCTAGGGATTCTGCCAGTGAAACTCCCTGATTTTCTACAGGCAGATGGCCAGCGGCCAAGTTCAAAATGTGTTTTACTTTGAGTCCATAAACACGCAGGCCTATTAAGTACACGCAGAAGCAAAAATATACACAGGGTTCTTCAGGGTTTTTTATTTTATTCTTTGGGCAATATATGGTCCAATGGAATTTGGGACTGGCAGCTATCAAATGCCTATGACCACCTAGCATATCTTCTCCTGTAGGTTTAGTCTTGGGGTTCAGTCAACATGTTAACTTTCAGGGGTCTGCAGGGGATTGAATGGTCTGTAGTTTCTCTTGTTTCTCTGTTCTCTGTTTCTCTTTGGAAATATGTGGATTTTTTTTTCAGGTTCGCAGACTAGAAAGATACTCTAGGCACTTAAAGCTGGAAAGGACATGACTAGGAGTCAATCCCATGGACTGAGCGCCTTTGACTGGGTAGACAGAAGAGTGTCTGTCAGCAGTCATTACCAGCTGGGAGATGTCAGTGAATGAGACCCCTCTATGGGAGAAGAGAACAGAGTAGCCAGACAGGATGGACAGAGTGAGAGAGAGAGACAGGAGGAGATGCCAGGGAAGCACGAAGGGAGGAACAAGCAAATGACTGGCAAAACACCAGAAAAAAAGAGTAACACTACAAAAGGTGGCCTGGGCAGAGTGAAGTTACAAAATAACAGGAAGACTGGATACAGAGGAGGCACAGTGATTAAAAAAAAAAAAAAAAAATCAGCTTCTGATTAAAAAATCATTTCTATGAGGAGGGGCTGTAGGAGATAAATAGATGGAAAGAGAAGGATGTGAATGTTATAGAACAAAACCTTCTTGATCTCTCAGCACCCGCTGAGACAACGTTCATCGCCGTCTCCAAAGGGTGCCCTGCAAATGGCATGCATTCCTTTTTGGGTCCTGTCCCATCTTTGCACAGCAGGACTGCAGAGGCAAGGATAGAACTGGCTTATCACTGCAAGTATGTAGATAAGCAGCAAAGGTAGTGTTTAGTGCACCTCGCACATGCCTGTCTTTTTATCTAGTGGGTTGAATTTGGAAGTAATGAGAGTAAAGGGATGCCTTTAATACAGCTTTGAGAAGTCAAGCCTCTCAAGTCTCTTTGTTTTGAGATGGTGGTTTAAAATCTATGTGTTGAAATTGTTTTTACTAGCTATTCTTTCATTATCAAAAAATTCCTGTAGTGCCTACAGTTGTTGGAAGAGTAGTCTTGTGGAATAATCTAAAGTATTGCAAGAGATGCATACTGAGAAGAAAGCCTATAAACATGGAATTTTCTTCCTCTCTTTTCATAAGTATGGTCTTTTTATTCATTGTCCCTTTGGGTCTTAATTAATGGAAACCAGGAGGCAGCTGTTTTACCTGTTCAGTGTGGTGCTGAAATCATAAAATATCAACTATGGGCAGCTGATGTGATAAAGTGAAGTTCCCTGATGACTTCGAAAGTATTCAGTGAAATCAGCTTGCTTGCCAGTCTTTTACGAGACTTGAAAAAATTGATGTTACCAAAACTGTGAATAAAATTACCCCTCCCTCCCTTTTTTTCCCCTGTATCAACAGATATTGATGATGTCAGGAAGCACAAACCAGGTTACCTTGAGGCTACGATTGACTGGTTCCGATCATATAAGGTCCCTGATGGTAAACTGGAAAATCAGTTCGCTTTTAATGGAGAATTTAAAGACAAGGTGAAGATGATACAAAATCAAAGATGTATCTTGCTATCATATGGCCTCCTTGATCCATCCTAGAATTTTTAAAATTTCTAGCAAAGGAGGAGGAGCTTTAACATAAGGAATTTTTATATAATGGATTTTTGAATACAATATACGAGGATAGTAATATGAAGTGTTTGGTATCTTTCGTTTTATTCAAGGAAAATATGAACGTTATTAAAGGAAGTCAGTAAAAAACATTAGGTCCCAATCCTGAAGAGGCTATATGTGTGCAGTGCTTGTTACTGTATTTTCATTCTCTCTCTGAGCGGGAAGAGCAGATTGTCTTTTCAGGGCTTTTCTTTTTCTTTTTTTTTTTTTCTTTCAGTCTTGATTGATAAATTTCCCTGACATTTTTCAAGGCTGTGGAGTTTAAGAAAGACAATAGGTTGCAGATTTTTCCATATTTGGTATTTGCTCAAGGTATACTTTTTCCTGGTATTTTTATGCAAGAACATTTGAGCTGTTTTTGGCTTGAAGGTTGAAAAAATATTTTTCCCTTTTTTAGAAAACATGAATGGCTTTTTAAACATCCTGCAGCAAAAATGGCCAGTGTTGGAAAGGAGAGTGGGCCTGGGAATAGACTTTGCTGAGGAAAATGCCTGGACTTTTCTAGAGGAAACTGAGTTTGATTTGAGTAAAAATACTTTGCAAATCCTATATCTTGCATTCTCTCTTTACGCTCTTTTTGGCAGAGAATCACAAGTTCCTAATGAGTGATATCCGTCTAGCCTTACAGTGTGCTTATCAGAGCTATAAAACACCTTCTAACCAGCACAGGCAATTTTACATTTTTTGCATGGTTAAAGAGATGCTCCAGCTCCCCTCTGCTACACTAAAACTGTCTCTTAAATTAATCAAATGTAGGGTTGTAAGGCTGGATAACCTGCTCTTCTGTTCTCCATTCTCTCAGTCACTGCTATTCCTGATTTTCCCGTTCTGTAATTCTACCGTAACGACAGTTTAGCAGGGACGTGATCAAGTTGTCGGGAGTTCAGGCTTGAGGCAGTAAAGACCCTCGCGTAGCCGGTTTGGAGCACTTGGATACTACTTAAGCGTTCCTGGAGACCCAGGATGTGGTGAGGCAGCGGTGGCTGCCTTCCAGCAGCTCTGGTGAAGTTCACAATGTTCCGGTGGCGCTTTGCCAAGTCGCTCCTTGTTAGGAAATGTGAACGTTCTGTTGGCAGCTTTTTGCAAGCCTATCCAGATATCATCATCTGGACACTGAGGATTTTTTTTTAAGGCCCCTCCCCATATTATTTTTGTTTTTAAACAACAAAAAAACCTGTTAAGCAGCTGACATTACATTATTGCGAATGCTTATGCGGTTGAGCAATTAATGAGGTAAATGCCCATTTTGGCATGGGAGGGAAAACCTTTGACCCTGATGTGCACACACAGCAGAGGAGTCATAGGCTCATGCACTTTGTCCCGTTTAGGACCTGATACAGTTTTCTACAGCTGTAGGTGTCTAGCATCTAGTGCTGATTTCGATTTTTTCATTAAGCCTTTTTGTTGCCAGTGTATTCGACAGATAGTGAAGTTTGTTTCTTTTCATAAAAATAGTGTTATTTTAAGGGGCCTCCTTTGAGGCCTCATTAAATTTCTGGAAAATATAACACGTGAAACTGTGTTTTAATAAGCTAGTTCTGTGGCTTTTTTGTGTTTAATAGCCTTTTAAATCATAAAACTTTTCCTTCATATAAACTAGGATTTTGCTGTTGCAATTATTAAATCCACCCATGAATACTGGAAAGCTTTGATTCATAAAAAAGCTGATGGAGGTACTATTAAATGGTAAGTATCCTGTCAAATCTTTTCCTCTTTGTATTGTGTTAGTACTATTGGTATTTGACATGTGGCAGCTGTGCGTGAGCTGCTTAGACTTTTTGCTTTGAGGTGACAGGAATATTCATGTTTTTCTGATCGAGAATTAATTGATAATTGACTGTGGTAATTGCACCTTGTATAGTAATGGTTTGTTAGTAAGTGGTTCAAAAAATATATTGACTAGACAAAAATTACGTAAACTCCTTTAACTTTCTACTGATGGCCTCAGAGGGTGTGTCTGGGATCATTTGGGGAGAAACTCTGTATCCCCTGCAGATCCTGATTAGTCCTCTTATCGCTGTTTTTTCCATCCTTTCAGTGCTGTATTACTGTGATACGAATTCTTTTGCCGCTTAGGATTCTTAAGAATTTTTTAAAACTATTCTCCGGAATGCCAAGTTACTATTCATTACCAAGCTTTGGCCTGATCTAAATTAAAATTATTGAACTCTCTAAACTGGTTTGAGTTGGCAGTTCTGGCAGCAGATGCCCTGAAGAGCGGGCATGTGTGTTTGTCTGGTGCTGTCCAAGGGCTGTAGATTCACATTAGCTAAATCGGAGGGCAAAGGCTGTGCTCGGGTAGTCACTGTCCTCTTCTAGTTTCTTGGAGAAGTGTGACTTTCTCTTCCTTGGGACTGACTGAGCAAGTGTAACAGTTGGACAGGTTAATAATTTTAGTGTAACATTGCAAAAATACCACAAGAGAGTACTCAAACTTGAGTTTTGATCATTTCAGAAGCACTTCGAGGTACATGCTAATACAATTTAAAAGTAATTAAAATCACAGTCTTGCTCTGAGGAATTGTGTAGGCCCTTAAAAGCTCATGACCAAACTCATTTTGGTGTAAAAGAGTACAGATTCATAGTTTGCAGGAAAACTTTTCTGGAAAATACTTGGCCCTAAATTTCTCTCTGTTGTCTGGAAGCAGTACAGGCATCTAATGCTTTATGTAAGAGCGGAATTTTGATCTGGGTTTTTTCTTCTTGTCCTTGCCTGAGGGTTCAAGCAGGTTCCTGGAAGCCAAGTGTGACCTGCCTATCTCTGTATGCCTATAGGATCTGCCATCCTTTCAAGCACAAGAGACAGGGGGTTACTCGTGCCATCCACGTTAGCCAGCTAGGTAACTCCCTCAGGGAATGCCTGTTTCTCTTTGTTCACCTTTGGGTAGATTTAGATTTTTGGCTGTGGTTCTTAGATGCCACCGAGCTTAGATGCCAGAAGCAGAGAGTAGGAGTACTGCTTACATTAATGAACATTTGCATACAAATGAAAACAAAATTCCCAAAAACCCAATTGCAAAGAAACAAGGAACAACCCCCTAGTCCCCTCCAACATTCCTCGTTAGTTTGTGTTTGACTTTGTCGTTTCTGGACAGATACACGCTTTTTTTTTTTTTCTTCCCCATTGGTACTTAATTGTCTCTCTCTTTTGTAATAGTTGATAAACATGTTATTAATTTTATTTCTCAGCACAAATGTTCTGGTGGGTGGTAGCCCGTTTTGCTGCAGTGAAGAGGATGCCCGATCGATTGTGCAGTCGGTAAGGGCAATATTTACTTTTTTTCTTTTTTTAATTGATTCATAGGAAAAGAAGATTCAGAGCTCCAAAACAGACGTAAAATAGCTAAACTGAAATAGTCCTTAATTTATGCCTTAAATTTTCCTTTAATTAAAAGGAAGAGCACAAAGGTTGTGGGGGAAATGTAAGCATTATAATATAAACCTTTCATTGCAGTGGTCCAATTGTATTTTCTGGCAGGTTCATTACCATTCTACTGGGGTTTTTTTCTTTCTTTCTTTTTTTTCCCCCCCCCTCCCCTCTGTAGCACTGTTTCTTCTGATCCTGAATAGCAAGATGGACTGCTATTTGTATCTAGCCTGCTGTCTTCTCTGTCTCCCCTGTTGCCATGAGTTACCACCCAGTGTTAGAACTCATTGACTAGCTGACTGTAGTCCCTAATCACTAAAAGCATCCTTTGTTTGTCTACTTGCATAATTAAATGCATTGCTATAAAAGAGGGGGCTGCTTTTCTGAATGTTTCTTAAAGAATGCCTGTCATATTCTGCAAATTAACATAAAATTAAAAGACTCAGGTTTCCCGTTTAGGCGAGAAAGATGTCCTGTAGGTCTGATGTTTTCATGTGCAAATGCTACTGAAGGAGAACTTCTTCCATTTTGAAATATGCTGGATTGGATGCCAGAATGTAAGCAAAGTTACCGGAAATTACCTGAAGAGAAGAACCCCCAAGTACTTGCTCGTTTTTTTCCCTTTTTTAACATACTCTGTGGTTGTGCCTGTGCCCATGACCACAGGAGCATGCCAAGTGTTTTGCACATGTGCGTGGCTGCCAGGGTAGCTAACTAACTAGGGTTGTATGCTGTCAGTGTTTTGCCCCAATAGTCACAGTAATTACGCAAGTGCAGGTCTCAAAGGAGACAACATCCACTGTCTGTGCAGTTAAGATTCCAACTGCCGTTTCTAGTAAAAAGGTGGTATCCTGAGTGGCATTTTGTCATAAGCAAATAAGACTTTGTCACTTGTAAAAAGCTACTGTAAGACACAAAGAGGTGTCACACTGAACTTTTTTCCTCTTCTGGTGTGTTGCTTTCAGCGTTTCTTTAAAAGTAGCTTGGCATTTGCACTTGTGAATGTGTTTTGATCCATGTTGACTGTAAATTGTGTATGAAAGAAAAATTCATTTTGGTATTCAGATATGTTTTTAGCCATGTAAGTCACGGCTATAAGCAAATACCTCCCCTCTACTTTCAAATTTACAATAACTTTTAATGGATGTTTAAATGCAACTAAAATTTCAAGTTCAAATATATTCTTATTTTGGACAGTGACAAATCTGCAAAGGAATATTTCCTTTTGTGTGTTCTGTGCTGCTTGTACTTCGAAGCATATAAGTAAATATCTGTTTAAACCATCAGTATCCATCATTTTGCCTCTTAATTACAAATTACAGTTTTTGGAAGGTTATGGATATATTTTTACAAAAATCCATACTTTGCATCAAACTTTAATGTCTTACGAATGTTTGCCTTTTTATCAAATGTTATCATTTTCTGGCTTTTTGTGCCTCACCTTATTTTCTTTAAGTGTTATTACTGTTATTGTGAAGTTGTCATGCCTGTTCCTTTCCATCGTTCTGTTTCGGTACGTTCTAAATACTTTAATTGCGTCTACGTAGGTGACTGTCTTTTGGTACTTTCTAAACAGGGAAAAGATGCAGTCCTGTTTTACATCCTGTTCTTACTTTTTCAAGTTACTCTAGATTGGAAATTGCGTGCAGTAAGATACTCTTGAAATACAAATGGCAGACAACCAAACTCTTGAGTATGTGCGGAGAAGTTGACTTGTACAGATGTGGGACTAAAATGGCTTGTTTGTGTTGGGGAATTTCCACTGCACTGAGTTACTTTCAGGACAGAAGGTGTGTTGCAGTGTCAAGTGATTAGTGTCAAATCAGGAATAATTCTGCAGCTGGGGAATTTGCCACGTCCCGTCAATCCCAATGAGATCAGAGGATAACCTGTGCGTATGAGGACACGTACTGAACCTTTGAACTACCTAGAATTACGCCAGCCTCCCTGCAGCTACACAGCCACTGGAACTTTAAACTGTAGATAGTGAAAGTTTCTGGTGTTTCCTAGCATCTGAAAACGGTTTCATCTCTTTCTCAGCTCCAGTGTTAGAACACGTTGAGAACTGAACCCTGGAGGAATGCAGCTTTGTAGCTGAATATGTTAGTGCTAAGATGTACTGTTTGTTTCAGGCTTCTAAGTGTTGCCACCTGCAAAACTGACCAAGACAGCCAAACCTTTATTTAACATTAATCCCGAGAGCTGCTTCCTCACTAGCTCTGTGAAGAAGCCACTCAGGACTTTTTAAATTGGAAAACATCCAAGGCAATCTATATATAGTTAGTAGAGCAGTGTTTCTCAGACTTATCGCATAATTCTTCCCTTATAATACTGGAAAGAAAATGAACTAGGAAAGCTTTGCTAGATGAAGTCTCTTTGATAAAAGAGAAAAATCTCTTGGGGGAAAATATTTGGCTTTTCCTTATAATTTAAAAAATCTCTACCAAAATTTTAACCTGTACATTTACTAATGTGTTGAAAATAATCCAGATCTGAGCAGGGAGATCTGTTAATTGCCTTTCTCCCTACAGCTTTTTTTATCAGGACATGTCCATGTAGGACTTAGTAGAAGCAGAATTATCTGTTCAGTGGCCAGTTGTGAAACAAAAGGTACTGTTTGGTTTTTTTCCACCTGTGCCCCAAATGAAAGGATTCTGTAGTGCAGAGGCTTCTGTTTCAGTGGGATGGGTTTGTTTGACCTGTTCCTGATGGGAAGATGGTCCTCTTTGAGTTCTCAACTTAAACTTTCTGAGCAATTATCCCAGCAGTGGCAGGCACCTTTTGTACATCGTGACTGCTGGCTCTCACTGCCTTATGAGATAAGGCTATGTTTAAGGCTGGAAAGGCTATGATAAGGCTGAAAAGAGAGAGGATGGTTTGGTGATGAGACCAGGAAGACCTGGGTTACATTCATCACACTGGCACATGCTTTCTTTTTGACCGCAGACTAGTCACGTAGCCCCTCTGTGCACTTCTAATTATTGTGGGTAAAGCAGGAGGAAGACGACGACTGTTTTTCCCCTCCTTCCTCACAGGCTGTTTTGGGGGGGCAGCCCTGTGCGTGCTCAGAGGTAGCCATGCTCACGAGAGAATCTCACCCTGGCACGGCTCAGCTTGAGCTCTGCCTTGTGCTGAGCCCTCCTGCACAGCTTCCGGGTCAGCCTGGCTGTCCGCAAAGTGCTGCAAAGTCTTTATTTATATCTTTAGGTGCCATTAGTAATGGCAGAAAGTGTTTTTCACCTAAAATTTAGAAGACAGTATTGTTCACAGCACAGCTTTGTTCTCCTGAAGCTTCAAACTGCTGTAAACCCTGTCTTTGAGGCTGTTTCTTTGATGGACAGTTCACCTAAGTGATTTGTCCCAGGGTTATCTGTTTGGGTAAGCCTAGCTTAGGTGGGCCTCTGTCATAGCAAAGGCCAATGTCTTCCCAGTTTTTACACTTGATTTGTGTGGGGGCGTGGGTGTTGCACGATCTTTTGTGCCGAGATACCCTCTATTTCTTTCCCCGTCAGTTATGTCAGTTGGAGAACTGGCCTCTTTGTGAGGAACTGAGGGAAGCACAGTGGAGGGTTATTGTTATTATTGGCGTGACTACACTTGCATCTTCATTGTGAGGCAGATCGGGTCCAGCTGGTGTTAAAACTGGCTTTAATTTCTTCCCTTAGCTTTAAGTAAAAGAACAGGATACACTGTGTAATGCTGTGATAGAATATTGCTGTATCCAGACTTTGCTGAGAAATGGACCTGGACCTACAGACCTACGTTTTAAAACAGAATTTGTCGCTCTCCACAGAACTGACTCCTCCTCTGTCAAAATGTAGTTGTAAAAGACTATAATTATATATTTATTTTAAAATATTTGAATCTGTGTAATATAAATTGTGTGTATATACCCACATGCATGCCTTACAATGAAATATGTATGTACAGTAACGTAACTGGAAAGGCATTTTTACTCTTTGGTGTGTAAACAGCAAATCCTGTGATCCTCAAATACAGTAAAGTAGGAAAATTCTCTTTATGTTAGATAAGGTATTAATCTGTCACTCACTGTTAGTGTGTATATTTTGTCATTTATGAACAACAAAGGAATTTGTATGATGGATATTTAAAAAAAAAAAAGAAAAGGTAGAAGGTCTGTAAGCGTAGAATATTGCCCCGCAGGGCCTACAGAAAGTTCTTGTTTATAATATCTCTTGATATCAAAATCAAGACCTAATCTCTTCAGAGTAAAATAGCTCTGAGTTTTGACACTACCTGTGAAACTTTAACTTAAAAACTAATACGTTATTGTTTTTTTTAGGCACCAGTGCCTGTGAGCGGAGACTCTGTTTCCCCGGAAGGTATACTCTTTTTTTACCCCAAATGCCATATGACTTTTTAAAATCGTTTGCTTTAAAAATTGACGTAAAACAGTCCTACTGAAAAAAGTACACATGAGAAGGATGATAATGGTTATATTTTGTCAGACTGTCAGGTTACTGTTATATGTAGTCTACATAAAAAGATGAGAAGATTAAATATTTTTTTTCTATCACTTTGATCAGAGAACGCAAATGCGTGACACAGACTTTTTAACTGAGAAAGGTTGCTTTACCTTATTTTTTGTCATTTCTCATGGTAGCTAATGAATCAAATAAACAGCCCCTTTTCCTAAAAGTGACGTAGCCATACTTACTTTTCAGATGTACTTCTTTAAATCAAAATGCACTCATTTTGATGACATTGGTTTTTTGTGTTAACAGAACATATGTTTTTAGTCAAGAAATAAGATTGCATCCTAGATTTTCAGTTTTGTTAACTGCTTTAAAAAAAGACATTTTTCTACTGGCAAGAACTCTGTAGAGAAAATGTATGCAGTATTTGAGATGGAGGGGGTTACAGAAACTCTAAGAGACTTAGTCATGAGTCAAGTTCCAAATTGTTTGCAAAGTAACATCTGTGTAGCCCATGTCATGGGAAAGCAAGTTGCATTCCATTTGCCCTTAAATGGCATGCCAATAAATAGCATTTATTTACTGAAGTATTACATCTCAGACATGTGACAGACAACTGAACATAGTCTGCCTAATCTTTGATGTTTTCTAGGGGTGGTCATGTCAATGTTGTAACTCATTGTAGGATAGTTTCAGCCAAACTATGAAAACGAAGGGCTTTTGTTTTGAGGACGTGCTTTATGTAGGCTGGGGATAGAGTTCACCCGAAAGAGTTGTATTACGAGGGGAGACAGTTGAAAGGGTAGAATGTTGCTTTTTGAAGTGTTTGTATCTGGCTAGTTGTATAGAATTAATGCCAATCTTGATGTGTGTTTTTTGTTGTAGTTGATGCCTGGCACTTTTATCCCAAGTGATCGTCAAAATGTTCTGAAGCCACGTCATCAAATCTTAAATCATCCCTTTTTTTCTGAGTTTTGAAGACACACAGGCAAATGCACTAATTGTGGATTCCTGTTGAGACAACTTTTCAAATTGTATGAACTTTCTATCATGTAAATAAACACTGACATCATCAAGTTATGTTTCCTTTCTGTGGCTGTCTTTGTGCAGGGTGGAGGAGAGAGAAGAGGAGGGCTTGCTTACTTGTTTATTCCTGAACTTTAAAACTCCAGGGTTCCTCTTATCCACTCATGAAGTGTAGTATCAAAAGAGATGGGAGATGAGGTGGCTTCAACCTTTGTTCTCCAGATTTTGGAATAATCCAGTCATCAAGTGCACAGGAGGCTGTGTTAATCTGCATCTCAGGGCTTGTCTGTCCACCATGATTGTAATCCTTTTCAAAGAGACAGTAATCTTTATGGTATGGGCTTAGCAGCTTACCATGTACTCAGATATGCAACTGTGCACGTTTTCCTGAGTTGTATTCTTTTTTGTGCCTGTTGAGTGTCTGCATGTTTTCATAGAGTCATGGGTGGAGCATGTTTGCTTTTAAAAAGCAAATACAACTTCACTCCAAAAAGTAATTCAATTAGGAAGGGCTAATGCCGTAACAATTGAAATAAGGATGCACATGTGCTCTGTGTAGTACATCCTGTTTTGATAACTTCTTTGTTTCGTCACAAAGGAAGAATTTTCCTTATGGAATATTTCCATTTTTAGAATTGTGTATGCCTGAAGGCATACAGTGGGACAAAGTTAATAAAATGTATAGAACTGAGCTTTGTGTTTTCACAGTAAAAATGTCTGCCATATTTTCTGCTGCAGGATTATGTCAGATCTGTCTGTACCCACAGTGTTCTCTTTAAAAAAAAAAGAAAAAAAAAGAAAAAAAAGAAAAAAGAAAAGGAAAAAAAAAGTTAAGTAGAAAGAGAGGAAATAATGATACAGAGAGACAACTTTACGCCGCCTGTTACTGAGACCAGAGGTGAGCATTGTCTAGTTTGTACAATGACTGAGCAAAGGCTTGATACTGCTGACACTTGATGGAAGTGGGAGATAGAAAACTGAGAAATAGAGGCTGTGGGCTTGACATAGAAGATTAACTTTTATTTATAAAGAATGTTATTAATAGAAAACCCTCACCTTCAGGGTGTGCTTTTTTGATTTTAGGAGTTAATTTTCTGCTTTAGAGAACTTGCTCTAGAATGCTGCTTCGTGTATAAACACCAGTGAGGGGCCTCAGCACTTCTGAGTAATCGTGAGTTCTCCCATCTGCAAGGGGTTTTGTATTGTTTTATACATAGGGATTAGGTGTAAGGCGTGGGATGAAAAAGTGTAACCTAAGTCTCAGATACTAAAGGCTACTCTTTGTTTTGTTTTTAATCCGGAGGTATATTACATCCAACGTATATTTACAATACTGATTTGCCATACTTTTTAGCATTCGAAGACAGTGTGCATTGTATCTACAGATGTAATGGCTATTTTTTTTTTAATTGATTAAATGTTTTCCCTAGTGTCTTGGACTCCTGTGCAGCCTCTCGGTATGAAATTACTCTGGTTACAGGTGAGCTATTGTAGAGGGCAGAAGAGCTGCCACGTTTGCCCGTATGGTGGTTACATCGAAGAGGCTTGCTGTTCTGTAAAGTGCTTAGGGACAGCTGGACAATGAAGGGCACTGTATAAAATCAAATTATCTTCCCTATACATAGCTCACTTCTGTACTTTTTCTAATTTTTGAGAAATAGAAGGGAAAGGCACGGTAAGCATATGAAAAACAACTAATGATTACAAACAGATACCCATGCTAAACTATCGAGAGTAGATCAAACAGTAGATGGTACGATTTTGTTTTTAAGTTATTTCTTTTTTATTGTGAATAACTTTAGTAGTGCTTTTTAATTTATAGCTACACTAATGACATGGGGTTAGGAATTGAGAAATAAATGTTTAGATCAGATTAGACTTTATGCATGTAAATAACAATAAACAGTATTTGGAAAAGCTGAAAACTGATAGAAACTGAAATGCCTGGTGCTGTCATAAATTTTGAAAATGTTAAAATATTTCCTGCACGGAGCGTATATAAACAGATGACTGCCTTGTCTGCAGACTGCTTGAAACATCTGTTTATGTACATTTTCTAAAGGTTTTTCCTGAGTGGGAGAAAAAGATGTACAGTTACGTGTAACCTCGCTGCTAAAACATACTGAATGGTACTGGCATGTGGGTTTCGGAAATGAAGTGTAATAAAAAAGCTGTGGAGAGAATGTCTGCTAATAAGAGGATTGGGGGATGGGACAGAGGAACTCAGGAATATGTTTTACAGATCTCTTCAGGATAAACAAGTCTGCAGTAAACACTTTTGTTTTGTTTCCCAGGCCAGGTCTTCTGTTTGTCCTTATTTGTATGTATGTTACATTTAAAACTGGATTCTTTGCAATGGGAAGCTTAGTATAGCAGCTTCTGCCTCTCCATAGCTTTATGAAATGAATTTTTTTCTGATGCTTCTGATGCTAATGTCTTCTGGAAAGAAGTCTTGAAGGGAAATATGTTTTTACAGGAAATAAATCCATCCTAATTGTATCTTCTGCCTTGAATCTATAATACACGTAAGAATGTAACTTTTTCAAGGACAACTTTGCATCTTGATTTCCTCCTCTTTTTTAGTGGGAGGAAGGAAAGGAGAGGTTGCTCTTTTCTCCCTGTTGTGGTGATGAAGCTTCTTTTTACGTATGTAATTCATTAGCTGCTGTTCGAAATAGTATCTTTGACTGACATGGAACCCACACCTTAGTCCCCCAATTGAAAATGGGGCTTTAGTTTTACTTGCCTTGGAAATAATGTTGATTATTCTTTAAAGTGTGAAAATAATAGGATTGTGAAAATAGCATGCTATTGTCACTGTTAGGATGTTATTTTCATGCTGTTAGTAGCAGCGGACATCCTTTAAAAATCTCTAAAAGATTAGAAAGTAATTCTGAGCTGGATTTGGGAGAACTGCTCATAGATGTTATATGAGGAAAGTGCCTTACCGTAACTTGTTCGTGGTCACTGCTTGTATTAACATTTGAGAGCTATGGCATGAACCTTTCCTCAGCTGATCAAAGTATTATTTCATGCTTTCCCTTGCTTTTGCTGCGATTGAATCTTTTTACTGTGTTGTAGTTCAGTTTTAGTCCAGTTACAAGGCAAAAACAATATTAAGTCAGTAAGGTGCAAAATAATGTTTTTTCTGCCTTTGCCTTAGAGTGTAAGGTGATTTCCTACTGGACTTTATAACCTGGATTCCGCTCCATGAGGACAGGGGAACCAGGGTTTAGAGGTCAAGGAGGTGAAAAATTAGCGGAAGGAGAACAGAAAGAAGGGAACCCAGACCTAGGAGTTTCAGGCAAATAAAAAAGTGAATAAAACCTAAAATAGGAGCAAGGGAAATATTTTAAAACAGTTTTTCCTAAATATTGCCACAATATATAAAAATGCTGATTTCATACCGCTAGAGAAGTCAGTGGGATGCATTTATCAAGGAAGAACAACGTTTACCTAGGACACAAGTTGGAATTGTATCCCCAGAGTCCCTGGGAGCAGGGTTTACTCTTTGGTGCCCTGGGTGGGGGAAAGCAACAGGAAGCAACAATTTTATGTATTACTGACTTGAATTTCTGAGTGTTCTACGTTCAGATGCGCTAAGATGACGTAGATACTTAGCGAAGGTTGAGTGACTCATTTGCAGTCAGTCTTTGATTTCGGATGGCTTTCCTACACAGCAGGATGCTGGACGTGTGCAGTGCTCTCTTACTAAGTCTGCAGACACAGTCTAGAGGATAGACTAAAAAAGTCACGTTCACCAGTGGAGCGTCACTTTGTGATTATTCATCAGCGTTGTTGGCTAGTTCATCGCTGATTATTGCGGCAGAAGCTTTTTAATATTCTGGAGCTGCAGACAGAATTCAGATACTCTACCTCATGTTTTCTCTCATTCTTGATCTGATAGCTACATTAAAACTGAATCTTCAATCTTATCAGTCACTGCGTATACTGAGTCAGAAGGAAGATTTTTGGTGATGATTCTGTTATTTTTCTTTTGTAAGGGTCCAAAAACTTCAGTTGAAAATGTAAAAAGCAAAAAGGATTTGTCTGTTCTGTGCATGGAGAATATGCCTTATGTGCTAGAACGCTGCTGCCCGTTCGCTTTTTCCATTAGAGTATCCATACAAGGTTTCCGGATTTACAGGTGCCCCCAAACTTAACACTAACTTTTTTTGTTTATTATCTTTGGAAGAATACATGTGTGCAATACCCAGATATTACTGAACGTATGCAAATTCTTAATAAGTTGTGTTCCTAGTCATGGTTTGCTTGCCTTGATAGGATTTTTTTTTTCTGTTGGTAGGTGAAAATCTGTTCAGACCTGGAGATCCTAATTTTTGTGTGTGGTGTTCAGTGCCAATAAATTGCTAGATGGTCCCCTAAGCTTTTTCAGAGTAAAGAGAATGAGTGCAGTCACTGAAATGTCTGCACTTTGTAAGTATGATCAGCTTTATGCTCTTTTATTGATGCTTGTATCAGGACAAGGATATTGGAATGTTATGAAACTAGTTTGACTAATCTGACTAGCTGACTGTTGTCTGGTGCTATTATGCCAACGACAGTATTTTTTAAGCATTTTGCATTTCACGTTTTAAATATGCTGAAGAGTAAACGTCTATCTGATGTCTAAAGCACTAGGTTTGAATACAAAGAATTAACTTTTAAATTCTGCTTTTCCGTAGTGTATCTGTGTGGGCTTGGACAGACCACAAAATCTTTATGCTACTTGTAAAATGTATAGACAAGTTTCTACTTGTGAATGGTCTGATTTCTCCCACACGCAGAGCTGACACCTCTCCAATATTAGGAGGGAGGAACTCCTTCTAGTTTCTAGGAGAACCTAGGATATGTTCAGCTTTGCTTACTGTGAAAAGATTAGTCATACTGACAGACTTTCTGAAGGCCTTTACTATAAAGATGCAGGTTTTGCTAGTCAGGCTCATCTGCCCTGTCTGATGGCATAATTATCTTAAGAGTGAAAAGTGTGTCAGTGATGGCATCTTGGTCCTATGACTTTTGCAGTAGGCTTGACTCAGTTGTTGAGCAGGTCTCTAAGTCCCCTAATGGCTTGTATGTGGTGTTTCTAGAGTGCAGCAAAGCCAGTTTCGAAGCGTAACTTGTGACCACCTGGGCGTTCTGAGCGTTGTAACTTCAAATCATAGCAGACCTACGAACAAAGTTGGTTTAAGACTCAAAGTGAAAATATCCTCCTAGCACCTGCCATTTAGAAGGCCCACTCTGTGGTAAAAACTGCATCTAGTAGAGCAGGCTGCCAAGCACCCTTCTCCCTGGAGAACTGAGGTCAGAGGGAAGGCACAGTCAGGTTAGAGCAGCATTCCCCTGAGAGAGCCGTGTGGCAAAATTTACTTGTTGCCTCTCCTTATTGCCTAATTCTAGCTAGATTTATTTACGTCTCAAAAGTGATAATTTGGGAACCAAGAACTTTGAAATTTCTAGTCCTTTACTTGGGCACTGAATGGTTTTGTGTTTTGGACAGATCATATAAAACTCTCCCTCTTTTTTTTTTTTGCATCTATAAATAGGGACAGTGCCTGTTTATGTTACAGTAATGTTGTGGGCATTAGTTGCTTGAAAACTTTAAACATCACGGAAGCCTTATTACTAACAGATGTCTCTCTGACCCCATAGGTTGGCAGCACAAAGCTTCTAAGTATTCAAACAAGAGGAGGTTGGGAATCCTATCAAACAAAGTTTCTGTAGCTGTGTGTACAGAAGGGAAATCCTGTAAGAAAAAAGGAGCCAGGGTAAGAGCAGGGCACCTGAGCCAGGGTCATTGTAAAGTACATATGAAACAAAAGCTGTAGCTTGTAATGCAACTGGAGAACAAGAACAGAACTAGTGGACCCAAATGGGATAGAGGAAATGGCATCTCCTAATACTAGAGGAGGTTTGGGCTTCGTGTTTCAGTGGACCTAAGTGTCATCAGCACACCTTGGTCTAATTCCTAGAAGTCATGTATAGGTATTACTCCGTAATTACGATATTCTGCTTTATAAAAGTAGGGAGGGAGAGCCACTATGCAAGTTGCTACATTGTATTCTATGCTTTGTGGTCTGAAAAGTAGCACTTTGATTCACTTAGCTCTTTGTCTTGAGCTGGAGTAGTTTCTGGGACCTCTAACTGAAATGCAAACTAGCCTTAGATGTTTCTTTTCAATTCACACTTCTTGGAAGAAGTGACACAAATCTTGAAAATATGGTTAATGATGTTTCTGTGACATGCAAGCTCTTTACTGTATACATGGTGTAGCTAAACTGAATCGTACCGGTGTACTTAGTCTGCATGAAAGTCCAATATGTGCTGGTTGTACTGCATGGGATAGTTTTCGCTGACTGTATGATCTGATGATCTCATTTAAAAACAAAAGTTATTTTTTCAGAGAAGGGAGAAAAATAAAAGGGAAAGAACTATCCTTCACTAGGAAATGACCACGCTAACTGCAGTAATTTGTGAACATACACACCCCCATTCTTTAAACTTCAGGCTTTTTTTTTCTTTTTAACTTTAAAAGCCTAATCTTGTTCTAAAAATAAGTTTATTTTTAGAAATCCAGCAAAAGTTGTTTCTTTCTGACGATAAGTTGAATAGTGAATAGAAGTAGCCAGTGGCTCATTTTCCATTCTCTTTTGTAGTGGTCAGTTACTGCTTTCTGAATTTACCAAGGAGTTCTTAAAATGTAAATTTTCCTATTTAGAACTGATATTTTTTAGAAGGTCAGTCTTCATTTAGAAGAAACTTCATACTAACATCTTCTGACCCATCAAAAGATATGCAGTACTAATGGACCAATAAAATACTCATCCCCTCTAACAATGGGGAACCTACTTTTCCTGATTTTAAAGATGCTATTTTTCAGAAGAAAACTCATTTTTGCAGTCATAACCATTTTCTGTGTCTGTTAGAACTTGTTGTAATCATGATCAGAAACTATTGTACTAGATACTTTGTATATACATAATACCTCAAAGAGCTAGCACTCTATGAAGAAAAGACAGATAAAAGATGGAAAAATTAAATGCTATTCCTATTTTGCTGTTGAGAGAACTTGAGGAGCAGTGAACTTTAGTTACTTAGGGGCAGTGTCTGACATATGAAGGTCTCCAGAGACTTATCCTGACACCTCAACCTGTATAGTATTGTATCATGGTATTAGTATTTGTTAAACAGTTATATGAAGCAGTTGTGGCTTTTTTTTTTTGTTACAAAGCGATGATTTAAGCAGGACTACAGTTTGATTAAATTTAGTGTACCTTAAATAGTTTAAAAAAAAAAATTAATAATACCAGACTTTAGATCCATGCTGTTGTATCTTCATGCCGCCCTGAACTGCATACCACATGTTGCTGAGGTCCACAAAATGAAGCCTTTTATTCACAAAGGAGGCAAAGCACATGAAGCACCAATCACCTTGGGGAAACACTTTTCCCTAAAATAAAAACTACCAACTGTATCCTTTGGCCAGCTGAATCCTAGAGCTTCCCTAAATGAGAACAGCCAGCATGTGTTTCTCTAATATATAGCCAAACTGAAGTTATGCTTTCCGGGAGTTAAGCTGGTCTCACTTTAATGATTTTTTGCTTACTCCTTGAGCTGGCATTTGGAGATTACTGAGCTATGCTACATTACTGTAGCGCACCCTTACACTGTTGGCAGAGAACTGTCATCGTACATCTGCTGCCAGGGGTAGGAGGTTAAAATCCTTTATTAGATGAAGAAACTTCTGCATGTAATGCAGACCTGTTGAGCTCTGGTCTTTCTGCTTTCTACCAATCCTGTCAGGTTGATAAAAGTGTGAAATGGAAGTAATTCCTTTGGCATGGTGACTGTAAGTATTGGCATAATGGTACTGTAGGTACTTAAGTTGAACCATTCATACAATCACAGTAACTAACTATATTCGTTAGTGGTTTTCTGTTCAGAAGGAATTTTGGTGTGGCAGCCAGCATATATTTGGCTTTTTCTTCAAGCTGATGGTGTTTGTTTCCGGAAAAGTGTGGCGTTTCAACCATACGCTCAAATGTTAATGTGTTTAATGCCAGCAGGAGCAGAATATTTACATTAAAGGACTTGGAGCCAAGTTAAACTCAATTGCAACTTTATTAACTGGATTATAGTACTATCAGCAAAAGCAGCTAGGATAGTCATTTGAGAGTTCTCTTGCTTTTTTTCCTCTTTAATTTTCTGAACAGGCTCAGGCAGATCTGCCCTTATTGAAAGTTGTGCTCTAGTTACTATCCTAAGTCCAAGCGCAGCAGGATAGAGTGTGTTCCAGGAGGCATTCCAGTTGGACCTGAAACCCCCAATAGGGAGGGATAGGAAACTAAGCACATCCAGGATTTTATTTTGTAATCCCTCCCTCTCGTCTGAGTAGAAAATGTTACATGCTGTCTTTAGGCAGTGCACTATTTAAACATTGATAAATTGAACAGCAGTTGTGGAAGAGAGATTTTACAGGGAAGGCTGAGGAAGTTGTGTAGATTGCCCCAAAAAGGGCTATTATGGGCAGTATTTAACTGTAAGAAAAGGCCCCATGAGATTTCCGCCCCTTTGGATATACCCAGAAATCAGGCTTGCAAAGACTTACTATTTTGATTATCTAAACAAACTAAGGACATTTCGATAGAAATATTTAGTGGAGGAATAACCAGACCAAACGAGTCAGCAGCTTTGAGGAAGTGGTGACTTTGAGCAAGGCATGGGGTGAACGGTTAGTGATGGAAGGCCCTTCTGTACTGTTGCAGACGGGAAATGATCTGCTCACAGACAGTGTCAGAACTGGAACTACAGTGCAGGAATCAGCCCTGTGCTTTGTTTTAAACAGAAGCAGGTTGTTGCTTCTCTAGGAGTCTTGCAGCTAGTGATAGGACAATGTGACCATGCAGCTCAGAATTTGCACAAGTTTCAGTCTTTAAGAAAACAAACAAGCAAACCAAAACACTACCACCACCAAAAAAACTAACAACCACTGCAGACCCTGGATGTTCATCTAAAACTCTGATGCCAGTTTGGAAAGAGGTTGAGAAAAGTCTTTCTTTTTACAGTTTCCCCTTTCCGTCTGAAAAAGAGAACCGACCAGCTGAGGAGGGCAGAAAGGAGAAGTTAAATGACACTTCTATGGTTTGTTTATTGGCAAACACTTGGCTGTTTTTTTTTTTTTTTTTTTTCATCCAGGCTTGCTAAGTCTGGTTAGGCCTATTCCAGATGATCTTGGAGAGGCCTGGCAGGGAGATAGCACCATGGTGTGATCTTGCCACAAGTGATTCCTGCAGAAGGTGGAGCTTCTGCAGCCCACATGCATGTTGTACTCGATATGGCTGCATACAAAATGGCTGAGTTATGGCTTTTTGCTGAGAAGAGAAGGAAGCAGAGGGGGAGCATCCAGATGAGATTGCACTGAACAGTTGAGGAAATTGCACAGAGGAAAAATGGATCTGCCGCATAGGGTCAGGCAGCAGTAGAGATTGCAGACAGCCTTCCTTTTGCTGAGCTGATGTTTCCCAGGCTGGGGATGGTGGGTGCTAAGGCAAGGTGGGGGCTTGTGTACTCATTTTTGGAGTGCACAGATTTACTGGAGGGAGTGTTAGGACAGGAGTTATTGTCTAGGTGCTCAGCGTGAAAGGAAGCGATTTGCATTATGAAGACGATGGATTAGGGTTCCCAGAAGACTGTGAAAATGAGAGGAATAAGTGGAGATTTTTTGTGGGATTTTTTTCCCCACCTTGTCTATTACTACTCTAGTTTCATATTCTGTGAAGGGGAGCAAATGAGAGAGACCCCTCTTGTTTGTTTCTCAATGCCTATCAGCTTTTTCATATCACTCAGCAATTGTATCACTGTGACACGTGCTTTGACTACAGCAGCTTGTTTCTCATTCTGAGGATATGGTCAGACTGTAGCGGCTAGTAGATCAGCCTAGAAAGGGGGTAATACAGATGACTGCCTCAACTCCACGAGTTATTTTAGGCCCCAGCCACTTCTGAAAGGAGGACAGACTGAGGGGGAGCACTTGATTCATTCGCTTCTTGAGCCATCTTGTTCTGTGGTATTTTCCTCGTTATAACCTCTTCTCAAGAAAAGATGGTGTAGATGCAGGCACTCACCCAAGAAGGAACACAGTGGTTGGAAATGTCAGGAAGGGCGGAAGGAGTACTTCCATGTTTGCAGAAACTTTTAACGTTTGGTCATGCATTTACTGTAGCTTTTTGATTTATGCCTGTATTCAGCAAGTTGGCCCAACTCCTCGTAACAGATTAGAACAGACAATGTTTTTTTCATTAAGGTAAATACATTTGAAAGTCAGTTGAAAAACATAGCTCAGTGGTGCAGGTAAATGAAATTGAGTTCAAACATTAAGGAAAAAAAAGTAGGCCCCCCCCCCGGCCCAAAAATAAAGATTAAGTTAAATGAAAACATTATCCAAAGTAAACAGTAAGCTTATCTAAGTTAATTTTTCCTCTTGAAATAATTGGAGAATTGTCTCTTGCATTACAGATTCCAAATTTAAAATGCAACCATGCTTTGTGAAACTCTTCTCAAGACATGTTGCAAGATGTCGATTTCTGTATGTGATTTAGTGGTTATGGCAAGTGACAGATTTATAGCATCAGCACTTCTAAGTTTTATTGCAGACTGAGTCATTTAGTGACCTTTGGGTGACTCGTGGTTAAACACCTACATGCAGAGCTTGGTCTTCAGCAGTGAGGAATGTCTGCATCTTCTCTCGGGTGCACTTGAGCTTGGTCAAGCCATGCAGACTTGCACAGAGGGGCAGAGGTGGCTGCTCCTGCAGGCTGCGCTGTAGTGCCTTGCACCTCGTATCTGTCATCAGCAGGGGTAGCTAAGCAGCTGCCTTCTCTGACAGTCCTCTTCCTTCCCTTTCCTTGCTCTTCCTTGTGCTGCAGAAGGGGCTGAGAGAGTAACCACAGAGCTTCACCCTTTCCCTGTATGCACTGAGACAGAGAGAGGAAAGGGGAAGTGGTGCAGTATGTTAGCTTAGAGGACTGCTTTGCTAGAAACATGCTGCTTCCTATGGATGTGTGCACCCAGGCATGGAGATGGGAGGTGCTGTCGTTGCTTTCCTTCTGATGCAAGACTTTCAGTTGAATGTCCTTGAGTTTACTTTCTCAGTGTTGAAATAAGTTTGTGACAAATCTTTCAATGCCTTGAATAGAAAGATGCCATTTGAATCTGTTTCAGACTTACAGCAGGTGAGGGAAGAGGAAAAGGGGAGTAAGATGAAGAGAAAGGACAGCTGCATCCGAATTTGCTTCCTAGTTAGCACCCTATGGTAGTCAGATGACTGAGCCCAAGTTCATGGCTGTGCAGCTGCATTATCCACATCCTCACTGACTGAGTAGTTTCTTGGTAACTTCAGTGGGACTTCAGGGAGGAGGCAAAGGCAGGGACTGCTGGGACCCACTGTCATGTGGCAGAGGAGAGTCCCTGGTGCTGTGCCTTGCGCTGGGACATTGGGAACAGCAAAATCCCTTTGTATGCAGAGCTTGCTTCTGTAAAAACCCAGGCTCTGAGGCAAAGCAGCCCAAAGGATTCTTGTGCAGACTAAGAAATACTCAGAGATTGCTAACTTCTAACATTGGCTTTTTCATACAAGGAGATGTGGTGGCATGTCTGGGGCTGCTGGCAGGGTGCAGGAAGAAGCATTCAGCTGCCTGGGCAGTATTTACTGTCCTCATTTCCTGTAGCGAAATGGCTGTAGGCGGGTCTGGTTTTAGCACATATCACTTTGAGCTAGCTTTGCACATCGTGTATGGGGTACACACCCAGCTCGGGAACTCCTGAGCTAGATGAAGGGAAGCTAGTGAGTTACTGCTCTGCCTGTTCAAAACTATAGTACCATAAGTGAATGCTCCTTCTAAAAGGAATTAAGGGGTTGCCAGTAAGATACAGTGGACTAGTGGTGGTATAAGTTAACTGCTGATCGGCAGAACTGCTCAATCAGACCCACTATTTGCATTCTCAAAACTCAATCCAATACTAAATGTAAAAATAAGGCAGAGGAAGGAAAAGCAGACAGGGAGATGGGTAATTTAGTTCTCTTGCTATAGTATTTTGGCTCAAGAAACAGCTTCACTGAACACGTCAGAAAAGTACGGGAGAGGCGCATGTGGTTGGATGTGGTGGTAGAGCAACACCTGGAAAAAGTGGGGATTCTGAACACCGTGGAGTCGTTGGGACATCAGCCACATTGCACTTGCTTACAAGGAGAGAGGAAACTGGAACAAGGAGTCAGCCCATGGCTGAAGGCGAGTCCAACTTCAATGAGGCAAAGGGTTTTCCAGAGTTGTCATGAGGCTGGGTTGGCAGCAAAGCAGGGTGCTGATGTACACTTTGGGGTGGCCACAACCCGCTGTGCGGAAGCACAGGAGAAGCGAGAGAGGCTCCTCTTTGCTCCTGCCTACCTAATATTTCTCTGCCACTCTGGAAATGCACCAAGGCTTCATATCTTATGTTGAATATACTTAATGCAATCTTGATTATTTCATCAGGCTGTTAGGACATGACTGCATTGCTATTTTTTGTGAAAGACTGCTATTTGTTGGGAGAAGACGAGTGGGATTATGTGTATTTGAGATATCCGAACATGTTGGTTGTGAGCTCTGCAGCTTTTTTCTTTCTCTCTTTGAAAAACAAAAAAATATTATTTTCACTGGGGAATTCTGAAATGTTCAAAACTAAGCAGCTGTTTTTTCAGCTGTTGCAGGTATTAAACAACAGCAAGAAAAAAACCTCTACGATGACCCGTCACCGGAAATAATCCTTTCTTGATCATGGCGAACAGCTGGGTTCATTGCTTCTCCTGCCACAGTAATCCTCAACTTTTCAACTTGTTACCTGCACAATGGCTTGTCAAAATTTTAAGCTAGCAGTATAAAAAACTTAAATAATGAAATGGCAGATGTGCAAGTGCATGCTTGGGATTCATAAATTATGGCAGCTATAGTAAATTGCTGTTGGGAATAAATAGATGTTTGGAAGTGACCTAGTTTGAAGATATTTCTCCTTTTTTAAAATACTAAATGCTTTTGACCTTTGCCCACATTACGAGGACTGCCTACTAACACCAATTTAATTTGGTTGCTTTTTTTGTGATGGTAAATAAAATTATTTTAAAATGGCAACACTTAGATTGGGCAAATGAAATAGCTAATAGCTTTGTTGCGACTCCCCACAAATCTGTAGTGTAATTTATTCTTTAGTACGTAGGGCAGAGGAAATGCAACGATGGCAAGGGGTGGGCAGACACATTTTGGATCCTCCGCTTACCTAAGTGTGCTGTGTAATAGCTTAAAAAAAAACAAACAAAAAAAAACCCCACACCTGGTCTCTTAAGACTTCTATGGAAGTCATAATTGGAGTCAGTGTTTGTGTTGTCATGGTCAATAAAGGGGCTGTTTCCAGTTTACTTCACTTAAATATCAGTGGAACCAATCCTGAAGAATCTTTCTCTGAGAATATCCTGTAGACTTCCTTTACTTGGAGGTTAACTTGTTTGTTTCTGGCTTGAATCTGCTTATTGTTCGGATTAAAATCTGCTTTGTGTGACCAGTGTAGTCGAAAGCAAGCAAGCAGCTTGCCTTTTGACTCCTACGTTATCAACCCCAAAATAATTGCATTCACAAATAAGAAGGCAGGAAATGATTTGCTTGAAAAAGAATGCTCAGCTTTCATGTTCACGGATAGATTTTTAAGGTTGACAGTTACCTTCCCATCTCCTTCTCCTGCCTGCGAATCAAAACAGAACCCTAGCCCAGAAAAACACTGAAGACTTGGAAGCAAGCAGACTACTCCACAAGAGGAGAACCAAGCAGCTGTGATCTGCAATTGCTAGGACAAATAAAGATGGACCTTTGCTGTGTCATTTCAAGAACCCCATTTGAGATGGGAACTATGATTGAATTGTTTCTGCATTACAGAAATAAAAGCATAGGGACAGTTTGAGGTGAACTGTCAGATCTAGCTGAACCACCAGCCCAGTGCACTGTGGTATGTTCAAGTTCTGGCTGTAGCAATCCGTGTAATTTCTAGGCGATATCTACACTCTCTCATGTACACCAGCCAAGGCCATTTCAGCTGGCTGATTGCATGGGATAGGAGTCTGGAACATGATACAAGGAGGAGTGGGGACAGCAGAGTCATGAGAAGGGGACTTGAAAGGAGACTAGCGCTTGACCTGATACCAAACTTTGCACTATCTAATATACATTAAGAGTATTATGATAGCTATAGCTGCAAAAGATGTATTTTCACGTAGAAGATTACATTTTCTTTATGCCATGCTTGTCTCTACCATGGTTTTGATATTGTAGGTTTTTACAGGGAAATGCCAGGGTCTAAGGGGGTGAGATACATTAAAGAATTAGGTGAATACCAGTCCTTTGAAGATAAGTACAATCTGTCTCAGAGGAGTTGTTGATTATCCAACAGCAGTTTGATCTTGTGCTCTGTTGGTTGAGTGATTTGACACGCAGAGTTGGCATTGTTATTTAGGCCTTTTTATGTAAACCAGTATGAGCTGGTTTATCCTGTTTAGAGTATAAGCTAGTCCTCCCATTCGCACAACTGAATCTAACAATTTCATCAGAGCTTTTTTTATTTGGCTCTGAAACCCTAACTATGATCATAAACAAAATGACTATGACCTTTGTCTTTGACGTGAGGTTGTCAGACTTTTCTTAATATAAGGCAGGGGATACTGCCTTGCCTTGCTTTGGATAGCTGTTTTCCATTATCTTTGGAAATGAAGTCTTATAAAAAAGAGACGGTAGTAGCTGAAGAACCGTCATTTTATCAGTGCTTCTTCTCAGACAATGATCCTGGATTGCTGGTTAGCCATAAAACATGGAATGTTATCCCAGAGAAGACTAGAAGTAAAGCACACAAACTATACCATATGTGTGCTCTCACATATGTGAGCAAATCAACAAAATAGGAAGAAATGGAGAAATAGAAATAGCAGATGTTCAAAGTTTTAGCCTGATTTTTTGTTAAGAAATTAAAATAAGTAACGGTGCAGCAAGAATGGCCTTGGATTTTTTGTTTTATTTCCAAAAAGGGCAGATAGCTATTTATTTCTTAGTTTTTGGGAAGCGTTATGTTTGGGCACTGTTGCCATGCTTCTGATTACCGTAGATGAGAGATACTATCTCTACCTGCCTCCTGCTTGGTGCACTGGTGTCACAGGCTGTGCAGGAGGGACTGGTACACCTCGCATCTCAGCTGAGTTGCGACCATCTAAACTTGGAAGTTACTTGAGCCTAGTTTTTCACACTTAAATCCACAGACACGGACAGACCTGCTACTGCCGTTCCTAGAAGCACCTGCCTTTTCTTTGAGACGAAGCAGTGTGGCACGGCACATCCTTCTCAGCTGAACCATGAGCCGGCTAGGCTGTTCCTCCTGCAGAGCTCAACACGGGCAGCCCTCAGAGCAGCGTTTTTGCACAACGGCTCAGAGGTTGGGCTATACAGGCCTCCCGTTTCTGAGGAAATTCAGCTCCCGTGAAGCTGAACAGATGGATCTCAGTCCCAGCAAATAGGGAGCCGCGTTTAATTCCCACATCCTGAACGAGTAGTCTAACCGCTAAGGAGGGGCAGGCAAACTGCTGCTTCCTCTGGCCATGCGGTGAGGGAAAGATGTTGCCCTCCCTCCGTTGCATCAGAGCAAAGTGGTAGGCAGGGCAGAGCTCAACGTGCTGAATCGCAAGCAAAAAGAAAGGCAGCACAGCTTGTGCCAAAAATCTAGGTCCCCCAATAGGTGAATAGTTTGTTCCTTAGCGGGCATTAACACCACAATACTCTGAAGAGAAGTATATGTTTGTACAGAGGAAAAAGTAGCATTTGTTATCGCTCTCCTTCCAAGCCCTCCCTCCTCCTCAACAGTATGAATATTAAAAATACATTACCACTCTGCTCAAAAAAGCTACACAGTTCTGACAGTTGAAACAGAATTAAAGGAGCTAACAGAGAGTGAGCCCCTGTGTCCCACCTGTGCTGTGGGCTGCTGTCAGAAGGCTTGTCAGTCATGATTTGCATCTGTGCGGGGGTTTCTTTCCTGAAAAAAAGCAAAACAAAAAGCAGACTTCCTTCCAGCCTGCTACCCTGATAAAGCTTATCAGTCACAGCGACAGTAAAAGTGCAGCGAGGATAACTTAACACTTGCATCACTTTGCTCTTAGAAGTGATTAGATGACGTAGCGCTGAAAATCAGTTGCTTGCATCTTGTTGCACTCTTGCAGCTGCTGGGACATCTAGCAGCAGTTATAAAAAAATCCAACTGCTGCATATGCAAAGCCTACACTGATATTTCTGTGGACCTAACAGTCAATTTCTCAGTGTCCCACTTGTATACAAAACATCTAAGGAAACACGGGTACAAGAAAAATCAGTCCAATTTAATTCAAATGATTTAAGTTGCCTGAGGTGGTCTAACATGCAGCGTTCTGCTGATCTAGATGTTACTATAATTCAAGAGTAGACGATATCTTTCTCCTGAATAAGCAGCATGCTTAGCAGGAGAAATAAGAAAGAGCATCTTTCCAAATGGCTGGTATACTGCATTGGTATTTTCAAATGCATTTCTATACGTCCAGCATTTACTCAACAGCTGGTAGCCCTGAACCCCAGAGTTTCTGTATATTGCATCCATTGCTTTGCCTTCTTTCTTTCTAAGGTAAGACCAGGGACTGAGGCAATTGTAGTTTCAAAATAGTAGTGTCTTCAGTTAAATAAACCCCGAACTACCATTTTTTAAATTTAGCTCTTACCCATTTATTGCAAATTATGGCTTTCCATGTTACTGTGACTATGCTGGTTCCTGATGTGGGCTGATTAATAGATTATTTGCTTGTTAGCCGCAGGTGAGGCTTTGACCTAGAGTTGATTAGGGAAAAGAACTTCTGTATGTTACCTTTTCTCTCTGATAATTAGTAAAATTGTGCTTCCGTGCCCTAGACAGAAGTCTCAGACAGTCTGCTGTGGAGCCACAAAAACAGTCTTCACTGTAGAAATGGGAGTTTGCTACTGAGTTCTGTAGCAGCAGGGAAAATCTGAACTGCAGCATTACAAAGAAAGTAACCAAGCCAGCGGAGAGGGTTCCCATCCTCCCCATCCGGTTAAATCCAATTAACTGGGAGGAGTGCAAAAGCAGGTTCTGTCATTTCCACTTTTTTTAAGATGAATTGGCATGTCTATGAGAAAGAATTATTTAAGGCCACGTTATTTCAGCGCAGAGCTGGAAACCACAGGCTGCGTTGAAGAGGAAAGAAAAAAACGGGGAGGAGGAAAGCATCCAAATGAAACTGCTCTACCTTTGACACTGCACTCTGTAGTACTACAGCTTTTCAGTAGCACGGTCGCGTTCGTGGGCCTGCTCTCTGTCAGCTTACGCTCGTTATGTGCGTTTGCAGGTGAGCAGAGTGGGTGTGACTGGCCCTAATTCAGAATTAGGGGGGGTGGTTACGTGCCCTGCTTTCCACGGGTGTGAGGTTTTCCCTTGCTCGCGCACAAAGTCCCGCTGCCTCTGATGTTAGGTTACAAAGCAGAAGCAAAGGAGGGCAGGATCCTTTTGAAGGTAGATTTTAGCAGCCTGTAGGGAGAAACAAGGTGAGTTCAGTTTAGCACTTTTGGTTTTTGTAAAGGTTGTGGTGTGCCAGCTTCAAAATTTTTGACTGCAGTGCTGAGTTTCTGGAGGTCTTACGTCAGCCTGGTTAAAGTTCAGGCTCGCTTGAAAAAGCGGGATGGGTAAACTTCCCGTGTGTCTGGAAAGCGTAAGTAGCTTAACTGGCAAGAAGTCTTAAAGCGTAGGAGTGAGCGTATGTTTGAGGGAACCAGCAGCTGTCTTTTTGTTGCCTCTTGCCCTTCCCACCACATTAGCAACTCTGAGTATGTGCTGCTTTTCCTTGTAGTATGAATGACTTGTAGTACAAATAGGACCATAGTTCTGTATGCTCATCCCAAGGTGGTTGCTGTGGTGCTAGGGAAGTGTAACGCCCTGGATAAAAATGACAGCTGTACCCCACTGCTCCTAGCAGGACTGAAACGCAGCACTTAATACAAGGAGAAAGGAGGTCTATGTGCTAGGTAGTTGTGGGGATACAGCAACTGTAACTTCTTCCTTAAGCTCAGGGCTTGAAATCCCACCTTGTGCCTGGTAAGGTGGCAGAAACAGTCTTCATCCACCCTTTTGCATTAATCTTGCAACCTGAGAAGGTTGTGGTCATAGTGCCTGCATCTGAAGGGGAGAGGGAGGCGCTAGTGTTTCGTGCTCTTCTGTATGTGATGTTAAATGCATGAGCGGCCCTTGGAAGGGTGGAGACAGCTCGCGCTCTGGGATGCTGCCAAGTCGAGCGTTAGGGTGCTTTTTTGAGAAATAAGAATTATAAATGGAGATCCCCCCCCCCCCCGAGCAAAGAAGGGGTTTAAGGCCTAATCTACCATGCCTCAGCTAAGTGCCTAGGTAGTCGTGGTCTGAAGGGAATGGCTCCTGCTCTGCTTCTTCTCTAAGGAGTACAGGTAGCTATTTTTACTAGAGAACATGTGTCGCTAGGTAGTGCTGCTGCTTGTTAGCATCCCCCTCGAGCCTCAGGTCGGGACAGGCCCTAGGAGCTCTCTGCCTGGGGCTCCTGGGCTGCCGAGGTCTGGGTCACTTGCCTGGCTGTGCCTCTGCTCTTGAAGTACCCAATTCTCTCTGGACTTCTTGTAAACTTAGTGCTCGTATTAACGCACTCCCAAATTCCCCTCAAAGCCCAGTGATCGGAAGTGAGGTATTGTAGTGCTGCCTGGGGAGCTTTGGGCAAAATCCTTTGCTCTTAGCCATCAGCCGTGCCAGCAAAGGAGCCGCTGAAACTTGCGACAAGGCTTTGTGTGATGCAGGACCAGACAACTGACAAAGGACGGTTGGGTTTTTGATTTTGTTTTCAGAGTATGACTTTTAAGAAAAAAAATTTCACTCATTCACTAGAAGAAAAAATAATCCAGTTAAAAATGGAAAAAGTGATCTGGGGTTATGCTGCTATGTCCTGTGATTTAGATATCCATGCTTTTTCCGTGCTCCACATGCAAGAAAATAATCTGGGAGAGAGTAGGGATGTCCATAATTCCCTGTCCCTGGCTCCCAGCCTCTTCCATAAGCAAACCATAGCTGCAACATGGTGTGGGATGTGGGATGCATTATGTTTTTATATGGCAAGGGGATGTAAGGCTGTGACTGAGGTTTTTGGGATATGCTGCAAAGAAAGTGAAAGGGTTGTGTGTTATCCATGGAAGCAGAAAAGAAGTTTCTTGCAGCATGGAGGAGTCTACACCTGTGCTGAAGGGTTTTCAGTCTAGGGCTAAATGCTTTCTTAACTCGTGATTGCCTGAATTTTTAATAGAATATTGATGGGACGGTTGTCTTAGTGTAATACGTCACACGTTTGGAAGTAAATATGCAGTGAGCACCGAAGATTGTAAGTGTAAACTAGGTCGTGGCCTGGGGCCCAAGGAAACGGGTAACACCTTGTCAAGAGAAAGGAGACCATTTAACCTGGGTTTAGCAAAGAGAAAGTTGAGAGCTTTAGCAAAGGAGAAAATGCATGTACCTGGAAACATCTCGGACTTCAGCTAGATTGTTACTAATTTTAAGAGACATAGTTTCCACTAAGAAGTGTAAATTAGTGTTGTAACTGGCGGTTACTGACCCTTCTCCCTGTTTACTTATGTTGGTAATGCTTTCTGTATGTTACAGCGAGAAGTCATAGCAGACAGCTTGGCGGGGGGGGGGGGGGGGGGGAGTTTAAAAGCATTTACTTTGCAGTATGAAACTTCTCCCTTTAGCTGATAAGGAGCAAACGGTGCTGGATGTGTAACTCTTCAAAGAAAGAGGTGGTTCAGAGAGCTGTGCTGGCTGGGGGGTTTGCAGGGCTAATTAGCACAAGCTGGATGGTCCCACATTTCGGTGTGGGGGAGCCCCACGTTAGCAAGGCTGGCACGGTGCAGGTAGAGGAAGTAAATGGTCTTAACCTGTTTAGGCAACATACTGACTACTTTAACAACAACAGTAACAACCAAGTAAATAAACTTGCCTGCTGACTGTATCCACAATGGGTCAGGTCACTTTACAAGATGTTTGTTTTGGTTACTTAAGTGTACACATGCTATTGTGAAAGATGCTGAACAAGAGTGTGAGTAGCTTTTTTCTAATATGTATGAAAGTCCTGGCATTCACTCTTGGTGTTTCCATACCTCCTATTTGCTTTTTACCTGAAACTTAGTGTTTTTAATAGGCTCTCTGAATGTCCCTTGTTTTTACTAGGGATCCAATAGTCACGCCATGTTCTAGCCCGGGGGAATTTGCAGTCATCTCCAGCTCCTTTTTTCCTTTCTCATTTTCAAGGTGTCTTAAAATGAAATATAAAGCCCTACAGTTTGGGTGTGGCTCACCCGTGGGAGTACTTGAAGATGATTTGACTGATTTCTTGTTCACTGACTTTCCTTTGGAGGTATCAAAAATCAAGGTCCTTAATGTTCCTATTTTTACGCTCCTTTGAATATATAATAGGCTATAAAAAAAGAGCCGAAAAGAGTATCGGTGAATTTTGGCTTCTATAGGACATCTCAGTTTAGATCCCATTCCCTGCTCCTCTGTTAGAGAAGCCTTTCTATTCATTTCCTTACAGGTTACGGCTCTTCTTTTTTTTTTTTTTTTTTTTATAATGTTAGCTTCTATAGAAATGGTAAACTGGTTATTGAGTTGCTATGGAGGGAGGCAAAGAGGGTTTGGGAAAAAAGAAAAACGCAGGTGGGCTTTTGGTCTTCTGGAAATGTTTTGAGTTAGAAGTGCTAAGAGCACTTGCACTAAGTCTTGGAGGCCGCAGAAGCTGGTAGGATGTTCCCGTCCAGTGTCGCAGGAGAGCTCCTGCTGATGGCAGGCTTTTTCTCATTTTCTGGGATCGGTGGTCACGCTAGCACGGCTCCACAGCAAGAAAATATCACAAAGGCATCAGCAGGCTTTGTGCGCTGCTGGCCGCAGACAAGCATATATGGAGTGAGATGTCAAAACAATTTACCAAAATCTATTTTGAACAGAAATAACATAATGATAAATAGAAATCTCCTAAAACTTCTCTTAATGTGTTTTTTGTTTCTTGTTTTCTGTGGTTATAGCGGTTGTTTTTTTTTTTGACTTATGTTGTTGGGTCAATTAGGGTGGCGAGACTGGCAGAGGAGCTCTGAGAGGGCACTGTGGCTCCTTGGAAAGCTGCAGGCAGCACACATTAAGACTTAAAGTGCTGAGAACTGAGGGATGAGGAGAGGGCGATTCTTTAGAAGGGAGGAGAGATCTTGCTTCTGATGCATTAAAAATCTGGGGATCCCAAACAGAGGTAACAACCTGGGTGTAAAGGTGCACACTAAATACGATTTCTGCAAGGGCAATCCTGTTGGTAACATGTTGAGCAAACTGACCCCTTGAGCACCTGCAAGTGGAAGCAGAAAAGCAAGTCTAGCATGGGCCAGGTGCTGTTCCCACTCCCTCCAGTCCCTGCAAGAATTTGGAAACTTCAGAAACGAGCGTGGCCCTGAAAGAGATTGAGACTTCTGGTTATGTGTTGAAATGCCTTTGAATTTTCCCGGTTAAAATGCAAAACTAGGGCTGTTTGGCTGTAGTCGTTATCACTAGACATCTTAGTAGTCCTGCAATGTCTGTTGTGCCAGCTGTGGAAACTGTATTCTGGCTACTGAAACCGATGTCGCTGCCGTTCCCGAGGGCTTGCTTAACACCCGACCTCAGCGGGCTCTGCTCCCAGGGGCTCGTGCGGCAGGAAGTAGTGTCTGCTCCCGGTTTGTGCTCAGGCCTCTGCTTGTGGAGCCTGTCAGATGGAGAACTGCGTTATAAATAAGAAACCTGGCACTCAGTATATTACCTTCACTTTATAAATGATCCTCTTTGTTTTGGCCTGACTTCCTGTAGCATTGCAACAGGCAACTGTAAAATCACATCCAGAGCAGGAAAGTGTTGCAATCTCACTCCTCCGACTGTCCTTCCCTTCCTCCTCCCTTTTATTATGCCAGGATTATGCTGATTTTTGTTATTTGTGTTTTTAAGGAGGAAATTGAATTAGACAGAGCTTTCTACTTTTTCTCTACCTCAGGCGAGTCTTTCCTGTCACACGTTATGCATTCAGCAATTGGCAGTCTGTATCTTGTTTCAGGTAGCAGCAGTTGCAAGATGGTGCTATTTGTTCAGTGCGGCTTGGATGTGTTTTAGGGTAAAAGCTGTATTGGGCCTGGCTGTAGTTAAGCAGAAATTGCTCGGTGGTTATACTCCTAACAAATAGGCAATGGTGAGTGCAGTTCACTCGTTTCTGTGTTATTTCTGACACCTCTACAGCTATTCTATAGAGCTTCACAGAATAGCTAAGTTGCCTAGCCTTGAACTTTCTCACAAGCTGCAGTCCTATATCCAGTATGATCTTACTTCTCTAGAAACTTTACCAACAGCCTTTTTGGAAAGACTCTTGGAGAACTAAGCTGTTGTGAGGGCTGCTTGCATCTTGAAATGGAGGGAGGGCTTAGGCAGCGCTGTCTTAAATAGCTCTTGCAGTCTGAGCTCAGCATTGTCAGTGGGGCTCCATTTATAGTTTATTAAATGCGTGGGTGTTTTTCCATCTCCCAGAATCCATATAACTTATCTGAAACTATTCTGGGAGCAATCAGAATTATTGAAACAATTTGTAATTGAAGGCAGGAAAAAAAAAATGAAGGCATTTTAAGACGTATTGAAATAGAGAGATGTTTATGTAGTCTAGTCTCCATTAGATTGTCACTCAAATACTTTCCAAAGTGCCTAGCTGGCTGTTGGATGGTAAATGTGAGACATTAAAAAGAAGCTGAAGCTCCTGTCTGTATTCCAGGTGGCTTTAAAAGGTTTCAAGCTGTGTGCTCTGAAAAACTCAGATGGCTCCAAGAGCTTGTAGCCTATTTGGCCCCATGCTTTCTATAGGCTTCAAGATGTTGCTTTGCTCTCTCCCTCCTAGCAATAAAAGAAGGAGGGGGAAAAAAGTGGATTCCACATAGGTGGCGTTAAACTTTAGGAAGAGAAGTTAAATATCTCCACCTCCAGTTACCTTGCCCTGGTAAACTACAGGGTGCACGTGAGCAGAAAATCCTCTTTGCCCCAAGTGCCACTTGCAACCCCAGCAACGCTTTGTGGGTCTGCCTGCAGATGCTGGGAGAGCTGAGGTGTGCTCACGGCTTTGTAGTGGGGGTGATTAGTTTACTGAAGGTAAGCTTGGGAAAGCTTTAAAAACTTTTTGAAGCTATCTCTGAACAAAGTAGCACATCACATGCGAAACGCTGAAAGCTGTTCCTGTTAGGTTAAACTTTGCTGTCTGAAGCAACTAGAAGCATCGTTGTTGAATTGTGTAGGACTTCTCTAGCTCCAGTTAATTCTGGCCACTGTTTTCTTCCAGCTAGCCAGTGTTTGATGTGGTAAGATTAGAAGTCAGGAAAGAAGTCATTTTGTATGGATTTTTGCTGGAAACAAGTCAGCAAATTTGCTTTTTTTTTTTTTTTTAAACTCCTCTCTCTTTCTCTCCCCCAGACATGACAGCATCTTTCCCATCTCTTGGTGATGCACGTAGGACTTTATGGGCCCTAATGAAATATTTTATTGATCACATGATGAGAAATCAATGAGAAAGTTGCCCTGGCTGTCAATTCTGTGCTACCTACTATATATGCAATGACAGGTTTGACTGCTCGCCATCGTGGCTGAGAAGAGAATACCTGGGGGTGCCCAATTATAGTGGCAGTGAGAGGAAATTCAGAAGAGTAATTTTGGCTTCCCTCGTTGCCTTTATGTTGGCCTTGGAACGAGTGGCCGCTCCACTCCTTTCAGCTTTTATAGCAGCAAGAGCACTAATGGCAACTCTGCAATTTTGACTTCTTGTGGCCATGAGATTGATTCAATGCTTTTCCTTCCACATTTAGTAAAACAATTTTCCACGCACACTGAGCAGCTATTCTTGTCTGTACCTGCTTTGAGATGGGCTAGATGAACTGGAAGATTTTATAGAAAGCCTTCTTTCTCTCTCTCCCCAGTCATCCTTTATTTTTTATAAACTGCAGATTGACAATGGGACTCTGAAGGAGGCATTTTTTGAGGGAAAGATGTGGAAAAGCTAAGCGTTTTGATAGGGCTTCTCTCATAAAGGGTTGAAGCTTGAAGCAAGAGGGAAGAAAATTAACATAAACAGAAAAGGCAGTTGAGCGCGCCCCATCCAAGGATACATATTTTGTGTTCTGTTACCACAGTATATGAATATCTAAATTTTTTATATATTTATTGCAAAAACACTCTAGTTGAGGAAGTATGAATTTGCCAGACCCTTTTGTAAGGGAACTGTGACCTAGAAACCCCTAGAAAGAAGGGAATTAGGTACCTAAAGCAGCATCTAAGCAGAATTTAGGTGCTGAAATCCATAACTGCATCCTTTATCCTCTCTGTTCAGCTCCTACCTAGCCCTGGAGACGATGCATCTCTCTGACCTCTATGAACAGGTGGATTTTGCTTCCATGCTTGCTCAGGACTGCTCAAGATGAGGGTCTCACGTACAGCCCACAGTGAAACATGACCTGACCTAAAAATGAGGTTTCCTCTACTCAAGTTCTGGTTAACGCATATTTGTTGTTCAGGAGAGCTGAGCTCCTGGCAACTAGCAGGTACTTCAGTTTGGGCAGTTTTTAAAGCATGGCTGGAGAAGGAGAGAGCCTGGCGGGGAGGAGGCTTGTTGCTAAAGAGGAAAACTGGGATCAAGTGCCATCTCTGAGCACTGTCTTCTAATGTGCTGCTTAGCACTGAGATCACATCCATAGGCAGAAATGAGAAGAGGCAGCAGAGCTCTCCACTCCCACACTACAAAGTCAGGCTTCCCCTTAGGCATAGCTTTTTCTCTCTGGCCCAGCAAATATATTATTATAGCTTAGGCTGAGTGGCAGAAGCAATCTGATTCCTCAAGGAGGGGAGTGTCTTGAACTTGCTCTCCTGTACTGAGAACTTAAATCTCCTCTGGCTGTAGTTTAAAAATGGTCACCATGCTTCCTAAGAGCAACCTGGCTGTGTCTGGGGAAAATATCTGCATGTTTGGTAGGCAAGGAATCCTGTGGCAAGAAGTCATGTGTAACATCATCTCTTTTTAAGTGTAATTGATTGATTGGAGTTAGCTGAACAAGCAGGGATGTTGATTGCTCTTTACCTGGAGCTGTTTGGGGCAGCTTGCTGGCAGCAGGGCCCTCGCCGGATCAAACGGTGCCTGCTGCCTGCTCGGCCCGTAACTGGGGGCAAGCAGGTGGTCATCAAATAGACAGCAAATCTCTTGGTTTGTCTTCAGTCAGCACAAGGTGCAATGCATAACTGCCCCTGAAAGAGGGCAGTGTTTTTCCGAGAGCAATAGTCCCTAAATTGTGCTGTAGGGATGCACCTGTGGAGAAAGCGGTGAGCTGGATGTCACTGGTGACCGTCAGCTGGCGACAAACTTCTTAGGAAGAAAACAGCTGCTCATGTTCTCATCTGGTCAACTGTTGGCTGCACCCAGCTATCTGTGTGCTGCGCGTGCTGCGTTCGAATAGCTCTGCAGCGCCTTGCTAGAAATGCACGGAGAGAGCACGCACAAATGTTTGTTGGGTGCACAAAAAATTTGTGAGCTCTCCTTCAGGTAGCCCTGAGAGAGAGGCCGGCTGTTGTCCTGTCACCTTGCACATCGGGAACTGGTATCTGGCCGTTTTAGCACCACGCTCTGCTGTGGGGACTCTGTCAGGTTTGGTGCTTAGGGTTTTAGATGGGAAGAGCTTTGGGGCTCGTGGGGCCGGGGCACGGAGGGTGACGGCTGGTGGCCCCCGCAGCAGCTGAGCTGAGGGATTTCTGCCCTGTGCTTCACGTGCAGCAGCGGCCTTTGTCGAGGTAGAAGTAGGCTGGTTTTTGTATCCTGTGCCAGAGGCATTGGAGTGGCTTGCTGTAAAGGGCAGTCATTTCAATCTTAAAACAAGCTGGGAGAGCAAATGCTTAGAAACCATGGCCTGCTGACAAAGTATGCGCTTTCTTCTGGTATGGAGAGTGTTAACAGCAGAATGACGTGCAGAGGGGAGATTTGCCAGGGTTACTGATTACAAGACTGTATAAATGCCTGCTGAGCAGGCAAGCCTTGAGGGTTTTAAACTTCTCCCTTATACGGTCTCTCCTGGCCCTGGGTCCTTTAGCCCAAGGAAGGCTGTGCTGGCCCCGTAGAGGTCCAAATGCAGATCCAGTAAGGAGCCCGGATGCTTTAAACCCGGGCCTGAACTGAAGGTGTCTCATGCAAAACAAATGTGCCAGGAGCGGTGGTGGAGGGAACAGCTAATAGATGTTTTCCCTTTGCCTGACATCTGCCACCTTCCCCCACCCCCAGCCCTTCCTCTGTTTATAGCAAGCCATTTGCTCCCATTAATGAGCTGTGGATCGCTGCCAGTGCCCGGCTTTCTGCCTCTGCAAATGTCGACAGAGCCAGGGCTGCACAGGTGGGAGAAGGGCTCATCCTAGGGCCTGTGCGGTACAGCTGTTTGGGGAGAGCTGGATGGGGAAACACCACCCCCTGCCATGTCAGGCATGTCAGCTACAGCCGTCGCTGAAGTGCAGCCTGGGAGCCCCAGGACGCCACTTTGCCCGTCCCTTTTCAGAGCAGCCTGCACTTTAAGCCATCCCCTCCAGTTAAACCTCTTCACCAAAGTGGTCTGTGTGGAGGCTTACATACGCGAAGATAATGGGGCTGTCATTTTTACAAATAATCGCAACAGGAGCAGAAAAATAAGAGGAAGGTGATTACGCCTGGAAATGCAACGAGGTTGTGCCCACTAACGCAGGGGAAGCTAAGAGAAAGCTGAAACGCGGTGCCAGGCGCTTGCTGCCGGGCGCTGGGCTGGCCTTGCAGCCCTGCTGTAGGAGCCTACAGCGCTGCTTCCACCGCGTTGGAAGGAACATGCTCACCCGGCGGTAGTTCTTCTGGCGTAAAATCCTTGGAGGACAAAGTGGTTCATGCGCTAGTTGAAGCAAATCCTGAGTGGGTGAAACAGGTGAATCTTGATCAGCTCTGCAAGCTTGTAAAGGAAATACTGGAAACTCTCATGGCCTCCTCCAGTAGCAAATGCCTTGTTTCTGCTGGGATCATGAATCCAGAGTGATTCTGTTTTTACAGTGAGGATTAAATCCTGTTTTAAAATGAAGTGAAACAGCAGGTTCTCCCTTCCCCCACCCTTTGGCGTAATGATTTGTAGCATTTTAGGTGAAGCGGAAGAGCTTTGGGAGGAGGGCAGCGATATATCTGTGTGTCCCCAGAATATCTTGAGCCTTTTATGCTGATGCTCTGAACTGGCTCAGGTAGAGAGGACCTGAATATCAATGTTGTAAGTACCCGAACCACTCACCTAATGGAAAAACGGTCTAGAGGAAAGAGAGTGGTACCACAGGCCTCCTTCCTACATCTGAAAAACGGGAGCAGGCTCGCAGACTGGAGCAGATGGTGGCCCTCTGCAGCTAAGGCTAAGGTAATCTTTAATCTCCGCTCCAACCAGAAAGAAATAATTTTTAAAAACTCAGCAGTACTTTTTGAGCTAACTTCATATAAACCAGTTTTTCCTTTTGCTGGTCAGAGCTGAGGCAAGTAAAATGTGAAGCTGCCTGAATTATTTGCAAGTTCTGAAAGAGTCGCCCTTAGTACAATATTTGCCCTAATTAAACTAACTTAGGGAATCATTTACAGGTCAGAGTTGAGAGACCCACTTAATACATAAACTCGGGTAGAAAACAAAGCGTCTGGCACAGAGCGACGGGGGTAAGAAAGCTGTCACTGTCATGGATGGGAGGAGGGATGTGAAATTGTCCGTCCTCTGAGACAAAACTGTCACTTGCTAAATGGCTCAATTATCAGTCGCATCCGTGTTAGGTAAACATACTCGCATATTGGAGAAATTTGACAGATACACATTTTTTTCAGAAAAAATTGTTACTATGTCAGTTAAATGACCGAGTATTAATGCACTGCTCAGAAGGTGATATTTACCAATTTTAATCTCTGTGCTGCTGGACGCGCGGCAAGTTTTGGTGAGCTGGGCATGATGCTTGTCACACAGGTGACTGCCGCCTTGCAACGGCGCAGGCAGGCACATTGCTGTGCTTGTCTGAAGAGAGCCCATGGAGAAGAGAATTGAATGCTTCTTAAATGCTATATGCCCATTAGCTCTGTTTTGCAGCTAGGTCTAAACCACTGAGATCACATTTAAATCCATGGTTTCGCTTCCCTGTTTTGAGTTCTACTGAAGTGCGTGTGTGTTTTTTGTTTTTATTTTTGTTAATATTCCCTGATTTGTAATGGGGAGAATATGCACACAGGAAAAGCACAGCTCTACCACTTCTTAAGCCCTACGTTCTTTTGTTAGATGTTTTACCTCTCCAAAATATATCCTTTTGTTTGAGGTTTTTCCCTTTTTCCCCATTCTGCCATGCTGGATACCTTTCTGTATCTTTGAGCAGAATCACATTAGCTCCTCTTAATTTTGCCTGGGGCTTGTTCACCATGGCTTGGCTTGCCACCGTAGCTATTTCAGTCTTCCCCATCAAAAAAGCCATAGTGTGTTCTATGTGTCTGAGGAATCGAGGCAAAAAAATAGGAAAACAAATGAATGAGTGAAAAGGAAAATCAGGAGCCGGCTTTCAGAAGGTGGATTCTCAGCTCAGCACCCCAGGTCTAACCACTTTCTTGGAGCTTGTTGCCTGTGGTTTGGGCAGCCGTGGTGAAAGTGGTGTCTTGGCCGCAGCCCACCGCTCTGCGAGTCGCAGACAGCGCCTGCTCGTCGGGGAGCGCAGCTGGGTGGCGTTCGACCCCCAGGAGGGCTTGGCTGGGGGCGCGTCGCTGGCTGCCACGGGGAGGTTGTTCCTTGTGCTTGTGTCAACAGAGCCCCTCAAGGGAGGTCTGTCTAGAAACACGCTGACAAGTGAGCTGCTTACGTGAACAGAAGGCTAGTGGGAATGCTGGTTAATGGCAGGCCTTTTTTCCGGGGAGGCTAAAGGGTGATAAACCTTTGTGAAACCTGGAGCACTTGCTGGGTCCAGCAGGCTACGGCGTGAAAGTGCACCTGCATAGAGGAAAGAGCCGCAGTGTGTCAGCCTGCCTCAAGGCATCTCCACCCGGGAATACGCTGAGAGCCAGCCTGAACATTACAGTTTTTTGAGTTTTAAATCACTGATTTCCCCAAGACACTCAGCCGTACTGATGTGCAGAGCAGGGAGGCTTTCCCCAGGGGTGCCCAATTGATGGATGGGGTAACTGGGCTTGACGACTAACTCGGGACCTTAAAGCAGCTTGAAGAGCTATGAAGTACCAATTGTCGCAGCAACATTTTGCAGCCATGGAGAGGGCAATTTCTATCTTTTCCCATACGAGAGAATATTTCAGGATTCAGTCCTGATGTCCCTTGAAATCGAAAGAAGGTGCCATTAAAAACAAGCCTTTCTGTGGTGCTACAAGTGCAAGAATATACATCATGTTGTTAATTTAGACACTTCTGCTTTTTTTTTTTTTTTTTGGATTGTGTAATTAAGATCATACACAGGAGTTCAGGGGCTTTTTTTAATGCTATCTGTTGGAGCATCCCACCATTTGGAGGAATTTTGAAATAAACTGACAAATGCATAAACAGGTAGTGATAAAATACCTAAAACAAAGCAGAGACCCCTCTTGTCCTGTCTCTCCCCTCTGGCTGGTATATATTACTCGAGTAGTGAGGAAATTGCAGTGGGTGAATATGCTGTATTCCTCCATTTTCACAAACGCCAGTAGGAAACCAGCAATGTTGCTCTAGACCCTCTTCCTCTCTGTAAAAATGCCTCCCTCCTTCACTTTAATCATAGACTTTGTTCAGCAATAACCAGAGCTAGGTAGCTGGTGTCTGACCCCTACAAAGGCAAGAGTCAAAACAGAACGAGGAATAAGCTTGCGGTCTAGGTTTCTTTCTTTTTGTTTGTTAATGAAATGCATAATTAGGGACTTTAATCTCTTGTGCCAAGGAGGATGGAGGTGGGCTAAACCAGTTGCATGTGCGTGGATGGTTGCAGCGTTGAAATGTTTGGGCCTGCTTCTGTCCTGCTGCTCCTAAAGCTAAGAAAGGGATTATCCTGATATGGCAGCTGCTGTGTTCAGTTTCTGAGATGCTAACGTAAGCAACTTGCTCTATTTTTCATAACACAGTATTAGACTTAATTTCTCCAGGCTAGCAGTTTCATCACCCTTATATAATCATTTACCTTTGTGCAGTCCCTCTGGGGCTCCTGAGCAGGGCTTGGTACTAGGGGGCCCACTCAGTACACGGGCATTGTTGTTTGAAACTGATAACAATGACTGAGAGAGACAAGTTTCTGCAAGACAGACTTAGAGTGCATTAAATAAATATAAATTTTATTAAAAACACCCACATCTCAGCATTATCAGGAATGATATAATAATAAACAGCTTTCAAATAACCTGCATTACATTACAATACTTACAGTATTTATAACCATCCTCAGATTTTTTTATAGACATACCAAACATTTCATGAAAATGAATGAAACTAAAGTTTAAAAAAAAAAAAAAGAACATAAGCATAGAAAATGCACACAGAAGTTCATTACCTTAGTGTCAAACTGCTAAAGTTTCCTACACAAGTTAACCACTAGCTTTAGGAGTGAACTTTATACCACTGTGCGTCAATCAAGATGAAAAATTCATTCAAGTAAAGTTGACACCACTCAGAAGCATCTTCAAGTATGGCTATAGTCAACCTGATAATCCTATACAAGCAATTCTGTCTGCTTTGTCATTCGTTCCAACTGAGGCAGGGTTCTGTACACCAAAAATTACAATTCAGGTATTTACAATACATAACTGATTCGCCAGCTAAGCTTCCTGCTCTTGCTGCCAGCAGTTTGGCAAATGACGGTGCATGGCATATTAACCAAACGTCTACTATGGATTATGTGAATAATATAGGATTAAAAAAAATCATCAGAAGATGAAGGTTTATAATGATTTAATTAATCTGATATATAGCCATCATTAAAATTTAAAAAAGGCGAAACTTTTGTTTCAATGCAGTGGGTAAAAGTCACAGACTGAGAATTAAAAAACAAAATTGCCATAATAAATATTTGACCATTAAACCCAAAGGCCTCCTTCGATTCACTCGAGTTAGGTTGTGATTCTGTTAGATAAAATTTCTTTCGACCAAACTTAATCTTACAGTATATTGCACAAGATATATCTGGGACATGGAGGTTTGCATGTTTAGGGAAGCCCTTGTACAGACTGTACCTTTCTATATTTTATTTCATTCATTACAGTATCCAAGAAGCCTTGTTTAGAGAGTGACTTGAAAACCTCTAGCAAACAGTCACTTGCCAAACCCCTGCCTTACATTTTTCCCTTTAATCAGCTCAGTGCATTCTACTTTCTTCTTGTTTATTCATTTGAAACAGGCAAAACATTCTAAATCTCTTAAACACTTTCATTACAATAAAAAGAGCTAACGAATTTACAAAATTAGTTTTAGTTACATCAATACATGTACAAGAAAAATTAGAGGAGGGATTCAAAAGAAAAGGATTAAATCCCTGAAAAAAAAAAAAAACAAAACAGAAAACCCAAGAATAATATATTTAACCTACAACAGCTTTACATACACACAGGTGACACGTTGGCATAGGAGAACATGAGCTGAAATATCCCTGAATTTTTAGAACCAAAAAAAAAAAAAAAGTTGAAGTTCAAGTTATACTTGCTAAAATGTCAAGTATTGAGAGAGTTTTTTTGTTTTGTTTTTTTTTTTTTGTCTTTTTCAAAGGCTATTGGGGGGGAAAAGATGGTATACAATATATAAACTTTCACACTCAGTTCAATATCCTATTGCCAAACTAGTGTTGAGGTATATGACAAGTAGGAACATCACTCAAACCTTTTCATGTATTTTTAGCTCACATTATGATATATTTGTAGCAGGCTGAGTAGCACCATGATGTGAATTCAGCTCAAAGCCCAAATATATATAGATTTAATATTTTTACAGTACTAAAATACTAAAGCATTGCGTTAAAAAAAGTTTTGTTTACAATTTAATTTACTATACAACTCTCCTGCTTTCTTTTTTTTTTTAATAGAAATTAATGATTTAAAACCACCACAGCAAGCCAGCTGCCTATTTTTTTTTTCTATTTAATCAACGGAATCACACAGAACTAACCCTGTTTCATTCATCTTGTGTAGGCATCAGTCTGCTCAGTCTTCCTGGAAAAGAGGACACTTGCACCAAGAAATGACTTACACCACAATGTACATAATTATCAACACAAAAGCAATCTGCCATTCAGTATTTGAAGAGCATACAGACCTTTAAAAACAGCAGAAGCCCAAGCTAACTAGTTGTAGTCTGTCGCATGCTGCTAATTATTACCTGTGGTTAATATAAAATTCTTTCCTTAAAACTGTACACATTTGAGCAATGAACTTGTCATAATAATTGTAGAAAACAGTTTACAGTATAGCTGTGTGAGATGAGCACCAGAAAAACTTATGTTTTATGTACTAAAGTATTCCCTTGTATCCAGTAAGCCCCATTTTTACCGTAACTGACTGTATTAAAAATGGATATGTAGCCCACTAGCAGATGCATGGCTAAAACAAAAGTATTTAAAAGCTTTTTTCTTTTAAAAAAATTATCTTTGCATTTTAAAATCAAAGTAAACTTTTTTTTTTTAATGTCTTAGTACCTTAGCATTGTTCAAGTTGCCAAGCTTAGGTAGACAAAGTGCTTTTGAAACACTATTTAAAAAAAAATATCTCTCTCTATATTTTATTGTCCTTTTCTAGGACTTGACTGGATGAGCAAAATCCAGAGGTCTTTGTAATTCCCATATGTTAAAAAGTAAGCTTATTTTAACATCAGGTAAATTCAATACATATATGAATGAAAAGGTTTTCCCTGTTGTTGAAGAACATTTGAGTACATCGTTGACATTTTAACTGTTATAAAGGCATTAACTGTTCAACTGTTAAAATAAAGACACCATTCTCTTAGATAGCACCATGTTTTTAGAATATCCAAACAAATTCAGTGTTTTGCTGTCTATTCATTATGTTTTATATGTATCTACTTTGTTAAATAAAATCAAGAGACTATTAAGATTACAGTAAAAACTGCATGTTAAAAAGCCATAATTCCAGTATTTCAGTACATCATAGATTCAGCACCAGATGTTATTTTAAGATACCTGCGGTTGTAATACTACAGTATTATTTTTTAGGGTTTTTTTTTTGCTCCTGTTCCATGACTATGCAAACTTGATGACATTGAAAGTGGTCACAGATGTGCAAAACTGTAAGAAAAAAAAAATCCATTTGCAGGTTATCTCTTCCGGTAATGGAGCCAGTGTTTCAAATGTAAATAGTGAAACACTTTTTTTATTTTGTTTTTGTTTTTGCATAGGATGCTTTGGTCTTGTTTCCTACATGCCATCTGTGACCACTTAAAAATCAGTGGAAAATAAGTGCGCTAGTAAGAATACCTCTTTTTGCTGGTGTGCTGAGGTTTTTCCCACTGATGAGTTTCATGAAAACACTGTTTTCTTCCTCACCCTTACCTTCCCCCAAACCAAAACAAGAACTACCCTACTGCCACGTTGTTTTTTCAGATGAGGTAACCGACAACGGTGTGATGTTAGATATATCTGTTGTAAGGCCCTGTAACCCGTGTAAAGGCATATGGAGATGTAGTTACTGTGGAGTCTGTGGTGACTGACAGTGTCCGTTGCGCGAGAGACTTGATGAAGCGCAGGTATGTTGGTTCTGAGGGTTCGTGAGGTTCGGCAGGCTCTCGCTTTGCTTTTTTGCCATAAGATTTCTGAGGCACGTAGTCTGGACCGTACTTTTCACATTCCTCTTCTTTCTCTCTTGCCTTCTCAGCCATCTTCGCCTCCCACAGAGCCAGACCGTGTTTTGGCTCATTCATGCTCTTGTGCTGGTAAAAGACAAGGGATATTCTGGTGGGATGGTTCCTGTTGGGGTTTTTTAGGGGGGTTGTTGCATGGAGCTCACGTTTTGCACACTCTATGAGAATTGACCCATGAGATGGAGCAACTGCCACTCCTCCAATTTCTGGATCCAGAAAGCTCTGCTCACTATCTGACCAGACTTCATCAGGATCCTCTGCTTTTTCTGGATTCAGCACATCAGTTTTATCTAAACCACCTTGGGGAGTAGTCCTATCATGGTTTTGACCTGGAAGCATGTTAGACAGACCATTAGCTGTGTGTGAAATAATTTCGCTATCCTTATTTTGGAGATGCAGGGAATTAGGAGCACCACTGAATATACTTGGAGCAGAATGGTAGTCATGTGCTAAGTGTGGAGGGGGTTGCACGTGGTGATGTTCACTGTTTTTACTCATGGAGCCATAGTCCATGCTTGGATTACTCAGATTAGATTTTAACCTTGAGGCAACCTCCATAAAATGGCCATCAGCCTCATGGGTGGAGTAAGAGGAAAAAGACCCTACGTGGTGTACATTTGGTCTGATGGTGCAATTACTGAAGGAGTCTACCTGCATATTTTGGTTTCCATAATTCAAGTACTTGGGACCAAAACTCTGATTGTTCCCAAACCTATGCTGGTATAATGTTTGAATGGGTGGTAGACTTAGTTTAGACATAGGGTCTTGGCTCTGACACCTATACAAGTCCATGTGCTGATGCTGGGAAGGGTAGGAGCCCAGGTAAGAGGGGCAGTTGTCCATAGGTATGTTTCCATTGCATTGGTAGGCTGAATATTGGTTATTTTGACTTAGTGATCCTGAATAAGGGTTCATGGGACTGGAAGAATTCAAAAAAGACCCTGCAGGCTGTGATGAGGTTGTATAGAGGCTCATGGGACTGGACCCTCCATAAGGATCTGAAGTGTATGAAGAGCTTGGGTAAGCATTGGCTGGATTAGGCAATCTCGCATAAAGATTTGCAGAACCTGAACCCGAGTAAGAGTTAATAGGATTTGACTGAGGGTTGTTAGGGAGAGTGCGCTGTGGATGCTGCTGCTGCTGTTGCGTGGCTGGTCCTGAAAGGCGTAAAAGATCTGTAGATGTGAAAAGAAATAAACAAACAAGCTTTTTTCTTCTTCTTTCTTTTTTTTTTTTTTTTTAAACACACGTACTTTCTATTATAGAGAGTCTTCATGATAAGTATCTATGAAATTTCTAAGAAAAGTATATCATATGATACGTTAACAGAGGTTCCCTTTCTAGTATCTCAAATACCATCCTTTCAGAAGTTGAAAAAATACTAAAGCTACTCTTCCTTTCTGGCATGCATCCAGCACGATCAGATGCTAGCAGCCATGAGGAAAAGAGGGTAGTGCAATCTGCTCAGTCACATGCACATAACCCAAACAGTTTAATCGTCATTTAAGTGGCCCATGAAATGGAGCATCGAAGTGCACCCAAACAGCCATGTATAAGGTAACTGTCTTTCACCAAGAATAAATAAAAAACTCTTGAACTTCTATATTAATAGCTCTGTCTCAAAAAAGCGTCCCTAGCTTTATGTAAAAACCAACAGTGACGTTCATTGATGGAGATAACAGTTCAGTGACCACTGAGATTAACTGAAAACATAGAAAAGAGGAAAAAATATCATTCATTTAAATGAAATGGCATGGTTTAACGGTTAGAACCCCAGACCGGGTCACAGGAAGGCTGACTTCCATTCATGGGTATTTCAGTGACCTTCTGGGTGGCCTTGGATGAATCACATTATTCCTCTCTGACAAAGTTTCTGTAACAATAAAATAGTCATGATGAGCTCCTTTGCCCAGGACTCTCAAATCTACTGAGGAAAACTGCCAGGGATTAAGCAGATTTTTAAACTTTTATTCCACTGTGGAAGAACCTGCTTTGCTTTTGGTCTTGAAGCAGAAAATATAAATAGCGGTAAAGAGGTCAGGCTTGAATCCCCTGAAATATTGAGGTTCTCTATAACAGTGGCAATAGATAAGTGATGTGTAGGTCACTCTTTTTTGGAAGCAGCATCACACGCTTTTCTTCATGGCTTGTGGCACTGTTAGTCAATTAAAGATATTTAACAATGCATTGGATGGCAAGCAGGATTTGCAAAAGCATCTGATTTCTACAGGTGTTAACTATCCAACAGTGGAAGACTTCTCACTACAGCATCTCCTTTTTGCTTCTCCAGAGTTGACCACAATTTAACACGCTAGTATTTATAAATGTACAATATCCACATTTACATTCAAGAATTCTCCTTGCTTTTTACCTGAAAACGTGCTTGTGTTGAGAATAATGGGTTTTTTGAGACTCATTGTAAATGACCCTAATTTCTAGGAAGCTTACCACTACTGATAAAGATCCTGATCAGATTCATGTGCTTACCTGCTAGCTGCTTTGCGTGACCTGCTGCCTCTGAATTGCCCTGCTTGTTGCGTGCTGCAGCAGCCTTCTCTCTTTCAGCTTTGCTAGACCCGTTCTCCAAGGAGGAAAGCTTTTCTGCTGCTGCTTTCTTGGCTTCCAGCTTCCTTTGCCGACAGGTCTTAACAGGCTCTGCTAACATCCTTACTTTCCGGCGAAAGGAGGTAAGGACCTGGATGCTGCCATTCCTCTTCTTCTCCTCCTGGCCTTCAGCACTTCCAAACTCATCTACATCTGAGACTTTGTATAACGGGAGCACGTGCAGCTGCTCATCTTCTGGTGTTTGGCCAATTTCACGATTGTCTTCTCTAGTTAGTGTGCAAACCTGTCAGAAGGGTGGGTTAGAGTAACTCTCTCAAACCAGCCTGAGAAGCAGGGACCTGAAATGCTAGCCTGCGTTGTTTCACCTTGCACTTGCACTGTCAGTGTCACCCTCTGGCAAGTTATTTGTAAACTTTAAGTTTCTGTGCAATTTATACATACCACAAGAAGCCTGCAATCTCATTTCCTCCATTGCTCTATTTGCCAGTGTTCATGTAAACACAAAATATATATATTTGTTTCTTATACCTAAACAACTGTATAGTTAGGTATTGCCTACTGTGAAACGAACTGTGGTCGATAGCACTGTGGCTCGGGAGCTAAAACAGCAGAAACTGGGACTTTTTACTCAGCCAAAGATTTTTTTTTTTTTTTTGGCTATAATATATTAGCTAGCTACCTATTGGAAATGATGGGGAATATAAAATACTGCTATTGTATTTCACACCCCCTTATGGTGGGAGGTTCCAGGAACTTGCAAAGGAGCAAGTGATTCTAATATTAATGCGTGAACACTGCATAAAGATTTAAGGAAGTTACTGTTGCATCGTGCAGCACGCTTACTGTGTTAGCTCCAGCTAAAACAGGTATTGGGAGTATCTCGGTGGGAAAAGAGGCTGATATAGGCATATTTTATAGCAAAGTTATTGCATCAACCAATCTTAGCAAGAAAGTGCAGCTAGAAATATGTGGTTTTTTTGGTGGTGGTTGACTTGTCAATAAAGTCAGACCCTGGACACAGGACAAACTTAGTTGATCTTAAAGTCGCTAGTCTCTTCAGTCATAAAAAGAACGGCACTGTGTGTAGGAATCAAGGCAGTCATGTCAAATTACAATGATTATTCAAAAATGAAGATTATTCTTTCCCATGTTTACCCCAACTATATTGTCACAGAAAAAGTATGCAGGGAACAAAAGTAACGTACTGTACATTGAAAAAATGTCTGTTTTTCTGGTATTTTCTACAGAACATTTGCTATAAAATGCTAGAGTTCTGAATGGAAGACAGTACAGGGTGTGAACAATAAAAACGATGGCAAGGCTTGCAGACTTTCTGCTCGTCCTAACCAGGAATGAAACCCCCAACTTTCAAAAATCTCTTCAAAAGAAAATTATGGGAAGAAGCCATTTGTTTCCATTTTTATTGTATTAGAAGATTATCATCCAAAGTAGTTAGAAAAAAATATTTCAAGAGGACAAATAGAAAACATTTTGTTCCAGGAATGTTGAAATGGGCATTTTAGCCCTGCTGGAACCTTCCTTCCATTGTCTTCATGGTTTCTTTCTTTTACCAGTTCTATATTAAACCTTTCTTCAATATATCTTAAGTCTCACTCATCTGAATGAACAATTGCGTAGGGGGTAATAAGTTAGTTCAATTACTGCTTAATGTTTCTTTTCTTTTTTTTTTTTAAGCAATCTGCATTACGTAATTATAAATTTAAACAGGCTGAAGATAATGAATTAAATATATGAAATTACAGCTGAAACCAGGCGGCTATATGCGTCGCTGACTTACCAGTGTGCTCCCATTCTGCATGTTGTGCAAGTCTCTGTGAGCATGAGCGCAAAAATCCAGGCAGGCGGTGACCCCTGAGAACGGGCGACCTTCTTTTAAACCCAGGCGACACTCTGGTGCTCTGTGTTCATACTCGATCTGAAAACAGATCACAGGCATCACTGGAACTTACCTGTATATAGTGCATTACATGGAATTAGCTCTGAATACTCTGTCTTTATAACCTGCAAGTCTCCTACCATCTTGGAGGTGGTAACGTAGAGGTCTTAAAGGCAAATAAAATCAGAGTTATTTTATAGCAGTTTCTTATCCGTACTTCACTCCTGGTTGCTTTGTTCCCTGTCACCTTCCCTCACTACCATGATTGTGAAATTAGCCAATAATGCTTTTCCTTACATACTACTATTGATTCTCTGCCGGTCGTATGTGTTTTTTACATGACAAATACAGTGCATGGTTTCAGTCTCTGGCACTGGAAGAGAGATACGTTTGTGTAGACTGGAAAAATACCAAGCTATTAAGGGAAAATGACTTTAGAAAACTGACTTCAGAATGACTTCATAAAAAATAATAATTTGCTTCTTGATTTGTAATATTTTGACACACTAAAAGTAGATTTCATTAGCTTCAGTACAACCCTAACCCCTGGTCAAAAAGAGAGATAATTCAGCCAAGACAGTATTTCCTATACATGTACTAATTATTAAGGAGCTTTATAAAAAGTTTATAATGAAACAATAAACCTTACAGAAAAAGTGTACCAAGCCTTACACAAACTATGGTTTCATATTTTATTTAGAAAATGAACATTAAACCACGTTTATAAAATGCTATGCTGAAATTCCTGACCCTTTCTAGTGAATGTAAAAACCTAACACCAAATGACGATACTTGATGGAACTTTTTTTAAGTTAATGTGAAATCAGAGGTTTTTCCAAGTTTTGATCCAACTTCACTAAAAAGATGTCTAGCTTGCTCTCTGATTTTTATTTTAAAAAACTGGAATATTTATTTATTGCTATATTTATTATCACCGGAATCTAAACACGAGAGCAAAACAAAACTTGAAACATGTAAACTTCTTTAGAATTAAATGAATGGTTTGAGATATTATAATTTGGATCAGATTTAAAGGGTCTGATTGAAATATATTAGTGCAAATTTTCTATGAGATGTTCTGTTGGGTCCAACTAGGCGAAGAAAAAAGGCTTTCTAATTCTGGGTTATGATCCAGCAGCAAACCAGATTTGTATTAGAACAAATCTGTGAATTTGCATTTCCTTTCAGGCTTCAAAGGGGTATTGGTTTTAGGGCTGCTTCTTTTTATAACTTTTTAGTGCCACCGGAGAAATTGGCCCCGATCATCTTCTCTTTAAAGCCACTGACAGTAGCTTGATCAGGGTTTCCCCACAAAAATAAGGTTTGCATGAAATCTCTGAAATAAGCAAGCTATATGCACGATTCATTATATAACGTAAAAACCGAAACTTGTAAAAGCACATACTATCAACAGGTGTCAGGCAGGGCCATGTCTTAGGTGGAGAAAAGTTCTTTAGAGAACTTTTGTGAGGAAAGAAAAGCAGCCCAAGCAAAGCAGCGTGTTATTGTTCACCACCCCCTCATTTTTTCTTCTTCTTCTTCCTTTCTTCTCTTGCAGGACGTCTCTCAGATATTTGGAGAGATAACCACAGCTAGTGGGCACATAGTCACAGTTTCCTCCATAATGAGTCTCCAAACGTTATCTGATCAAGTAAGTGAAATTGGGTGAGTCTATACTGAACCTGCTTACTCTGCCTAGTTGCTACTAAATAGGCAGTAAAAGAGCAGATTTTACACAAATAAAACCAAAATGGAGAGTCTTGTATTGCGGCTTACTGTTTCTATTAAAGTCCAAAATCTGGCTTGTTCTGATGGCCGCTACAGCGGTGAGCGTTTTCATGGGTTGTTTAAACATAGTGTTGTCAATAGGAAAGGAAGATGTCGTAGTTTGCAGTGATGCTGAAAGAGTTTGGATACTGTTAGCTTTGCAACCATTTGCAGGGGTTATGAACCTCAGCAAAGACAAGGGAGGAGAAGAGTTAAGCATGTGCAAGGGGCATGGTATCAAATTTTGATGGAAATATCTGAAAGATGTTTGGTAAAGGAATGGAGGTGAGAGACAGCCACAACTGGGGAACCTCACACAGCTTTGAATGCACCAACATCTGTGAATACTGCCTGACAGAAAATATGCCCGTGTTATCCCCTAGTGCAAGAATGCTGGTGCAGGCAATTGTGTGCAAGTACTGGACTGAGTGTGTTTAAATATGAAGCTCCATTTTAAAAGCATGTCTATAATGGCTACTTTGGTGAAAGCTAAATTAATCTGCCGCTTTGAGAGAGCAGAACCGAAACTGTGGTTTCAGGACTCAAGTACATGACTATAATACGCTGCCTCCTGACATTGTTAGCAATCTTACACCATCTTTGTGACTGTTTTGCTAGTTTAGCTTGTGAATCACGCTAAATCCAGACACTTTGTATTGCAGAGCTGAAGAGTTCTGCTCGAGTGTGAGGAAGAATTTTGTTGTCTTTAGGGTAGGTACAGAGATTGGTTTTCTTTAGTGGGCCATATTCTGGTGGTTTTACTTTTGAAAGCATTTTAACTGAAATAGAGGATTTTGTTTGTTTCCATTTGGCTTTAGCCCAATGCCAAAGCAATACTGGCACAAAATGTACACAACAGTTTGACCAAAGGATGAAGCATTAGCAAAGCATGGTAAAAATCCAGTAATTTGCATGACTGCTCTATCCCCTTTTTTCTTCAACGTACCTGGTTGTTATAAGCATCAGGTGCAAGCTTCTTGTAGGTGGGTGCCATCAGGGTTGATAGATTCTGCAAATTGGATTCTAGTTTTTCTTCCTGTTAGCAGATGAAATAGAATTCAATGACATTTCCATACTGTATGCATGGGATCTAACAAGTTAGGGTCTATTATAGCTCCTAGGTAGTTGTGTAAAGGCCTAGATCATTGTCATTCCAAACAACTATTGTCAATCTTTGATTATGCTGATAGTTTCACAGACTTTAAAGGCATAGCATTTTTCCACAAAACTGTGATCCTTGTGAGAAGACATAACATACCATAACTTCAATTTGATTTATATTAAAAAGAATCACATTCTTCGACATGGAGATATTTTAGATCCAAGCATGATGACCCTCATTATTTTCCCTACTGGAGTTTTGGGAAAACAGTATTTCTCTTTAGAAAACCCAAGAGAAATAATGAGAGTGCTCCATCAGCTTAATCTGACTAATTTAAGGGTTTTATATACTGAGATAACAACACATTTGCAACACATTTAAATTATCTTTTTATGCAGCAATTTTCAATTATTGGAATACTTCAGACTTTCCAAAGTTTCCAGTTCTTAAGCAATCAAGAACTGTGCACGTGTCTAGTAGTTAGTGATGTGGAGGTAGGAATGACCACTTTTCTTTTCCCTTTAAGAAGGAGAGGTATACACTTTCAAAATGAAAGGCTCGTTTAAAAAAAAAAAAAAAATTCCAATAATCTACTCCAGAGTTGTTCCCCATCTTTTTAGGATGAGAATCCCATGGAGTCAAAACCTCACATAAATTAAAAACAAGGACATAAAAATGGGAGGCATAAGGGAGTGTTGTACTTGCTTTTAGGAGTTTGTATACTTCAGTGAAGGTGTGAAGAGCTGTTAAAAAGCTATGGGCTTGGGGGAGGCACATGTTTGGTACATTACAATTCTGTATCTGCTGGTAAAACTCTGGGCTCATGGGAGTCCAAAATGATATTATAAAATGTTCAAAAATATCTTGCTGTGACCTTGTGGCTACCAAACACTGGAGTTTTTTTGAAACTTGTAGGTTACAATTTGTGTTTACTTTTTGTTGGCAAGGTTCCTATTTGTGTTGCCTCTGTTGTGTGTTAACCAGCCCCTGATCTGGATGTGTGCCTTTGCCGCCCCCTGACTTTGTGTGGGGACAAGACTGGAGGGTAAAACTATTTTCCCTGCCCAGTTCTGGCTTCCCTGGGAAGTAAATCCCTTCTATGTGGGCTGGTAGGGTGCCCTGGTAGGCTCTGGCTGATATCCAGCCTAGAAAACTTAGGGGGCTTAGGACTGCAGGGTATCATAAAGAGGACTTTGTGCCACAACATGATTGAAGGAGAACAATTTTTATGATGCCTGGGGAGAGAGAGGGGCAGTAAGGAAGAAAAATATATGTTAATGATGCTATTCTCAGCACAGTCCCTAGGATGCAAACATGCCCGGCTCTCTGAGCTTGTAAAAGAATTGCCTGGGTTTGTTTAAGATGCCAGAACACGTTGAAGGCTGTAGACATCAGTACACAAGCAGCAGTCTAGGGACTAAATTTGCATATGCATACTAAAAACAGACCAGGCCATTAGATCTTCCCAGGCACGTGAATAGCTGGAGGTGTCCAGGACTCGCTGCAATCACAACTTCAAAGATATCAAGTGCCCAAGCTAAAATCAATGACGTTTTACTCTGACGTGTTTTAAACTTGCCAGTTTGCTGTAATATAGAGCCCAGTTTGGAAACGATCCGTGGGGCAGGACTGTATGTAGAGGAGTCCCTATCCTCTTATTCCTATTGTAATCTCAGAGTTTCATTATATTTGTCTGTATGCAGTCTATTCCGGTTCCCAGTTGCAATCTTATATGCCTTCAGTTGGTAAACCTTCTACTCTGTCACTGGGGAGTGCCCGACTGCAGGCTTAATTCAGCCACAATTATTCAGGCCATGCCCTTTCCTCGAATTGTGAAAGCCTGCAAACATGGTTTCAAGTCTCAGGGCTTTAACTAGCTGTCAGAATTTGGAGAGTCAATTCAGCTGGCTCAGTGACTGGAATCAATCAGTCTTGACTGGCAGTTATTTAATTACCCTACATGTATGCAATTCTAGCAGGGCTCTGGCCCCTGGTTTCTTGCACTGTATCTCTATTTGCAGAGTGACAGAAAACATTTCATTGCGAATGAGGCATGTTTCATTTTAAAAATGGACACCAACCTCTTTTGGGTCATCCCCCATCAGCTTGAACTTTCTTGGAATCTTGCTTCTGGCGAACTTACAACCATTGTAGTACATGCTCCAGGAGCAACCGAAGGAAAATGAAGCACCACAAGTTTCAGGGTCCAGCCCTTGACATGCACAAGTCCGTCTAAAGAATAAGAGAATAGAGCTATTAGCAGCAGGCGAGTCAGCCTGCAGCACTCTCAGAGGGGGTGTCAGCGTTCTGCCAATGCTGTGGAGAATCACCAGTCTCGAATCTTCTTCTGTCAGTAAATAATGAAGAAATGAAAGGGGGAGTTGCATGTTTTATAACAGATGAATTTATTGGAATGAATAACTTCATGCTTGCAAAGCAAGGACTATGGATTTCCTATACTTCTGTGCGAAGCCTGGCTCTCCTCAAGAGAGGGTACGTTTAAGTAGGTGGTGCCTTATTAGGTAGTGATACTACTGGTACCTGAAAGGTGTCTGCGCATGGCACTGCAAGCATGCGGAGCTCTCTGGCAGGGGTCAGGCAGTGGCTCCGGAAGTAAGACTTGTAACCGTGAAGCCAAAGTAAGTAACACATAGTCATAACTAAGTCAGTTTTGGCCTCAATATTCTTCACCATCAGAAAGACATGGGGAAAAAGATACAGGACAATTTCTTCAGATGCAAGCTAGCTTCTGTAGGAGCTAGAAAAGGCCTCCAGTATGATTTAGTGCATCTACTTTTTATGACAAGGCAGAGGTATCTGCTGTCCTAGGCCCAGCTGAGATATAGTGTTTTAAATATACTGAGATGTTTCATAACTCTGGGAAGATGCTTTCCCTTATTTTCAAGGATGTTTCCTTTTCTCAAAAGGTGCGTGGGTTTTCAAACTGTCTGAAATAGATAGTTTGAAAGGTATGTTTATTTCACAGTAAGAGAGCGAGACCCAGGGCTGCAGGTGCGGCTGTACGTTTGATGAGCGTCCCCTCTGTTTCACTTACTCTTCGTTCAGGGCGCACCGCCGGTTCGTGAGCGTGCCGTACTTTCTCAGGGTGTCGGTGAGTTCGGAATATAGCTTGTCGGCCAGGCTTGTCGGGATCCCCTCCCAGACCAGGATGAGAATCACGATCACCGCTGTCTCACACGTGTGGCCCGCTCGCTCGCGCACCAAGCAGAGTAGCTTTTCCTCCTGACTGCTTCTGCGGACTACCTGCATGCACAGCAACACACACCCCCAGAGCCCCAACACAAACTGTGTTTCTTAACGTGAAGAGCAAGAGAGCAGGAAACCCCTCAGAAGTAGTGTGCGTGGCCTGGGGTAGTTACTTCTACTTCTGTCGTTGTCTTTACGTCTGGTAACTCAGAATGTTGTTTTCATTTAGTGATAGGGGCCAGGGCCAGCTTTCTGTTTAATGAAAGGTTCTGCTCTGTTTGAGGACAGACTCTGAGAGGCAACTCCTGACTGATGACAAGGAAAGCCTTGGGGGTAGAAACTAGCTTGGCAGAAGCATCCCTCCTGCTTCGATTCAGCAAAAATATTCTCCTGAGTCTGTGTTATGGTACAGCTGGCCCGGTTTGATTGGGGCAAGAGGAAACAAGCAGCGAGATGCTTACCTCCACAGAGCTGGACGGTGCACATCTGCACCGAGCGCAGGAGCCATGAAGGGAAAGGAAGGGAGCTAGGGCAAGAGACTAAGTAACTTGACACGGGAGCTCTCTCCCTTATCCTCCTCAAGTTAAGCAGCTAAACTTGTGATTAGCTTCCCAATTCTGTGACCTCGCCCGCCCTGCCTACATACAAACATTACAGCAATGACAACAAAACAGCAGATATTGTTCAAATAAAAAGTACCCTTGCCTCTTGGTGCCTGTGCTACTGTGGGTATTTCTGAAAGAAGGTGCAGTCCGGCATGCCTGCAGACTGCAATTATGTATCAGTTTTTCCTCATCCTGTTTCCCCAACCCACCCAAACTACTCAGTAATGTTTGTGCCAAAGCAAGACAGTGTTTGCTAAGAGGGTGTACTGACGCCTGTCTTGAACTGAGTGCATTGAAGGGAGTGCTTTTTAAAAGCATCACAGTGGTGCACTTACAGGGCTTATTTCTAAACTAAAATTAAATAGGAAGGAGAACGTCTGATGTTGTGAATCTTAAAGCTAAGTGAAAATGCTTCCCTTCTGGTTTTGATACCTTTAGGCCACACTTTATCCCTGCTGATCTCCAGGCAACTCGAGTAAAGGGAGTGTGAGAGGCGCTGGGAGCGGGCTATGGGCATTGTGTTCAGCTGTTTTGAGTTTCTTAAGCATCAACTAAAACAATGACATGTCATTGCCATCTGCTTATGTGGACGATCATACTGAGCTAGATTGGTAATTAACATTTGTGGACATCACTTACCCATTTAGCAATAGGACATCCTTGCGAACTTTTGCCTTCTTTCCCAGTGTAGACAACCCTCTCAATCCTTATAGCTTTACCCTTCTGTCCAAATCTTAAACAGACAAAAATATGTACAATAAGCAGATTCCTTTGGTTCTGCATGATCATGATGGAGCACATTTCTGAGTCTTATCTTAAAAAATACACACTATTAATTACAAACAGGGAGGGATATGTAATACGATTTATCTTGCTGATTTTATTATGGTGGTGGATTGATGTGTTGAAATAGGCAGATGTCTTTAATACATCACAGATGAGTAGAGTTTGTCCATATCATATTAATATTCCCAAACCTTTTAACTATTTCTATAGAGAATTTGTTAGAGCTGGCATTTTCAAAAGTGGACTTGAAGTCTACTTCTGGGGAAAATTTTACATTTTTTTTTTAAATTTCTGGGTTAAATTTAAAGTTATTACTTTTAACATGAATAATGAAGTTGTCATGGAACGGCTGGCATGCAGTAGTCGCTCTATTAATTTTCTGTGCATGTGCCTCTGTGCTTGATCCAGTGTGAATCAGTTAAGTCATGATTAATTTGCTTTGTATCTATTTGCTTTACTTTATAATCCATTTAAAACTTGTGATTTCTTTACTTCTTCCTCACTTCTATACTGAATTAGGATCGCAAGATGCCCTCAGGTGATGTCACTTGTGTGTATCTTTTGACACTAAGGCAGGCAAGCTTAGGTCTTGCTGAAGCATCAAGGTGACGCTTCAGTCAAGGTGTTTATACAGTCAAGCCAGAACCTAGCCCAAAACGCAAGCAGTGCTATTGCCCAGAGCAAACGGGACCACCTTTCTACATCCTCTGATGTGCCAATTGGAAATAGGTGACAAATGCTAAGTGAAGCAAATTTTGAATCAATAAAAGAAGTGTGAGACCTGTTAGGCCACTTCCAAGCGTGCTCTCCCCCAAGCCTTGCCCAGCGGCCGCTGCAGCCGCGTGCTGCCCCTCTGCAGAGCATGAGCGCGCCCTGAGGCTGCGGGGGCCGTGCGTTGTAAACCACCGCGTTATAAATCTCGGTGTCTGCAGTCGCACGCTGCGAGCTACGGAGCTGACTCGGCTGCGTTTCAGGGCCTGGGCAAATTCTACTTCAGCAACGTTTCTCAAATTCTGCTGCTCTCGGTGATGTTACGTTATTTAAAATGACCAAGTGTGTGGACTAAATCATAGTCTTGTTCTTTGCCCGTTACCTATATAGCATTCAATAATATTCACTCATGTAACACAGACATCTATCTAATGCTGCTTTGAGAACTTTTGACCTTTCATCCCTCTTTTTGTGCACTAAAATTTTAGTGACACATTTAAGGGCTAATATTTGTATTTAAACGTCTGTCCTCTAAAGGAAATGAAACATGCTTATTCTTAGATGTGATCTCATTGTGAAATTTCAGTGTCACAGGAAATTATACAAACAAAATAAAGTTGTACTACACGTGTTCTGCAGGCAACTGTTAAGTCACTTTTTCCTACTTAGTCTAGGATGTTAGTATACCTTTGTTTCCTTAATTAACCACATAGAAATGTTTTTAAATCTTAATATTTTCTATCAGTTCACTGATCTGGATTGCAGCACAACTGTTTGTATGCTGCTATAGAGATATGTTGTACATTGCACACGGAAAATGAAATGGACTTTGTCTCAAATCTTTTCAACTGTCACAAAGGAATTTGTGCCTGATGTTTGTCATGCTTACTTTCAGAGCAAAGCTGACTGGCTTTACGATGTGAGCAAATTCACTGAGTGCAAAGTAGGGATTGGGAGAAGGAAAAGGTAAAATGTAGGCATCCACTACAGATTCTGCAAGAAATTTCTTCTAGTATAGCTAAAACATCAACTGTAAGCAGGAATTCAAATTCTGTTTTGTTTGGCAGTGGTGGCAATACCTTAAAAATCAATCCACATTATCCACATTCACGGGAAGCTAGTTTAAAAGCGCTTAAATTGTTACTAACGTCACCAATTGCACCCACGTGCTTGAGAGCATCTTTATAGTTAAGTGCTTTTTTCACTTAGGGATGCAAAATTAAGTAATAAGAAACAGCTCTGGAATTCTTCAATCATGGACTCACACAGTTCATACAACATGAACAATTGTAAACTAGCTGTTGTTCAATTAGCTTCTATTATACTCTGCTGAGCCTGGCTGAGTATATGCATGTTACCTATCATCTCTCAGGATTTCCTTCTGCCAACATAAAATGAAATTAAATGCCAAAAAAAAAAAAAAAAGTGAGGTCAATATTAAGGATGAAAAATCACACTCTAAAGTCAAGAAATAAAAACAGTTTCATCTCTAATAATTGACAGCATGACATGAATGACTTTCCTATTTTGTTTATTATTTGTAAATATTAAAGAATAAATTGGTCAATTCGAGCTCTGGCAATAAGGAACTGTAGCAAGCTTCTCGGGAGGGTCAGTGTTCACTCCCCCTGCACAGGAAGAAGCAGATTTATGTAGCTTGCATGCATCTGAGCCACGCACAAAGCTGAAAACAAGTATCATTACTGGGGCAAGCCCTGCACAGGAGTCACAGGGAAGGAAGTGCTAAGAAAGCAGAGAAAGGACCTTTGGACTAACCACCTAGAGTTAATCCGAAGGGTTTAAAATGCTCTCAGTGGTCCATGGTCGCGCAGTGATGAGTGCAGGCCAGCAGACCCTGCTGAGAAACAGCGCTACTTAGCTGAAACACAGCACTGCGGTGACGCCTCTTTGCTCTTGGTTCTGCAGCTAGCTTGAGCTTCTTCACAATTCTGGCAGTCCAGATTTTTAAGGTATTAACAATTCAAATTCCCATTTGTCTATGCCTTACTGGGGAGATTTTTGTTTGCTTGTTTATTCAGAGGGGATCTGAATTCCCAGGTACTTCTAAAAATCTGTCCACTAGTGTCTGTGCATGCCAAAAGCTACAAGTAATGCAGAATTCACAGTGCAGGAGACACTTCCATGTGATGAAGTTCTTAATTTAAACACCTTTGAAATGATGGTGGGTTTTTGCACTTAGACATTCTTCTAAATCGCACAGATTAGGTGTCCATTCTGTGCCATTCAAAAATCACGTGTTGGGTTGGCTTTGATGTAATAAATATATCACAGGATGCAACACGATACGGGAATTCTCCTCACTCAAGATGAGGCTGTTTATATGCAATACTCTGTGCAAGGGGGATGTTTGGTCAGAAAGCTGTTCATCAGTCTTCGGCTGAAATCCTATCCAGTAACTGTGGAGTCCTCTGGAAGTGACTGAGTTAGATTCATCTCTTTAGAGATGTACTATATATTTAATAATGGTGTGGGGGAGAAGTAAGATTTGAATTTGGTATTCTGCTCTCCATCCTCCTCCTACCTTGGCATTCTCCTACCCAGAGGGAACACCAGGTCCATGCCTGCTTTCACAGCCATTGCCAACAGTCTTGCTTGGCAAGCTGGTGAATACTTGTTCCTGCTTGGGTTTGCTGGCATCTGTCTCAAAGTGCACAGCCTGTGCCAGCCAGCAGACTATTAGCCCTGTCAAATATTGTGACTCCCTGGTGAATAGCACAGTGCGTAATGTTGGCAACACTGGAGTAGCTAAGCCTACAAGTAATTACTTGATTTGCAATTGTTTATTTCTTTATGTGCAAAAGCTGGAAAAATTCTGACATCCACAAAAGGATAAACGTTAATCTGCCCTGTGCCTTTGCACTAATTACCTTTCTTCCATGATTTCTCTAATAGCTGCCACATTAGGACCGGCTCCTAGATGGGTATAGAAAGGACCTTCATCTTTTTCAATAATTTGCTCTGTTTAAAACAAAATAAAGGTTATTACTTTGAAGCTTAATTCTTTAATGTAAAAAGTCACATTGCAAAGCTTACATCTAGCTAATTGGAATAGTGCTGTATTGGTCTGGGGGGCAGAGTTTTCAAACACTTATGTCCAAAGTATGCCCATGCAATTTGTACAAAACATGCAAAGCACGTGGCTAATTCTGCAAATAGCTGTGATACAGACTGTGTGCCTCTTGCTAGCCCAAATAGTTGTTTCACATCTGAGGCTTTACACTGAAATTCAGAAGCCATTTTCCAGTTATCACTGAACAATTGTTTCTCCTTCTTCCACTTCCTCCTCTCCCAGTATCTAGAAAGGAGGATAAATGGGATAACAATGGTAAATATTGACCTTAGTGAGCTGTACGGTACTTGTTTTTCAGCAGACGTGTTGTAGTGTAGGAGCCTACAGCTTCAGAAAGTGGCCATTAAGGTTACATACAGAATTTCTGCCACTCACGAGAAGACTGTGTGAAATGAGAAAAGCAAGTTTGCTGAAAGAAATCCTGCAGGAGGCTTAGCCAAAACACTTGTATACTCAAGAACGTTGTGTCCGTCCTGTGTGTAAGTAGGACCATGTCAGCGTTCACAAGGTTTGCCGTATGTTTGTTCTGATACCAGGAGGCAGGCTCCAGCAGCAAGAAAAAAATGGCTGAGCTCTGCTTGGGTTCAGTAGTGTATAGCAGAACGAGCCGACTTTATGCTTTTTGCAATGTTAACTCCCTAGGCTGAATGAGGTGATGCTGCTCTCGATGCATGGCTTCTGGAAGCAGGACGAGGGCACGCTACAAACCTGAACGTGTCAATGGGGAAATGGCTTAATTTAAATGTCCCTAAAAAAGAAGTATCAGTAAGAAAGGGCAATAAGCCCTATCGAGTACTCTATGGCACTGGATTCTTCAAAGAGGGCAGGAACTAGGTTTCATGCTCCATTATTTCCTAGAGGGTCTGCTAAAATAGATATTGAAGAATTAAAATGCAAGAGGAGAATAAGCTCTCTTTGCTTAGTTCCTAATTGCTGTACTGCATGAAAAGACAGTGAGAAGAATGAGATGGTTGCTAGAAAAACTTGTGCCAACTACATTGGAGAAATGGTCTTAAAAAAAAAAAAAAAAACTCAAACAACTGCTGAGTTAAAGCTACGTTTTGTAGTTTTTTTCTTATAAAGCAACCAGAAACAGCAAGGAGCTGGCTTCCAGTTTTCTTATCTTCCTGGGAGTGTTGGAAATTTGTTACTTCCTCTTTTTGCTCCCCTACATCAGTACTGATCTAGGCACTGATCGTCACTAAGAGGCAAAAAGGTCTGTTCTGCAGTTTCCACTTTCCTTTTTCAGTTGGTCTGAAATGCCAAGCTTTTGGGGGGGCTATCACTAAGTGAAACTATAACAAAGGTAGTTTTGTTGGTGCTGAAGCACGCGTACCTTTTGCCTCGGTCTGACGTAGCAGTGCAAAATTCATCCAGAAGCAGAGTCAAAAAGCGCCTGTTAGAGCTAACTGGCCAGGTGCAATGTCAGTGCTGCATGGCAGCTGGGACTACGGGGCTGTACCTCTTGCTGCACTTCTCTTCCCCCTGCTCTACTCTTCCAGTTTTTGGGGTCCAGGCATGCTGTGATGAACACTGAGGGCCCCTGCACTGCTCTTTTGAGAAGCTACAGAAGCAGCGCCAAAGCAACTGTTGTTTTGTTTTGCTCTGCACATGACGAGTGAGTGAAAGGAAGGAAAAGCTTTTACAGCAAGTCAGGAATCTGGCATCCCTTCTTTGCTTAGGCCTGACTGAGGCAAAGTTCAGTAATTTCTCTGTTTGAATGAAAAATGGAGTAAGGATCTCAAGTTTGGGACCCAAGATGTATTTTATAAATGCTATATCTGACCTTGACTAACAAATTAGATTACGAAGTTGTGACCTACTTTTTATCAGGATGTTGTCATTATCTGTCTGCTGCTCAAGGAGAATGGATATGAGGTGATAAATTAGATATTTTTATACCATCCGTAAACATTTGGACTCAAAAAGCAGACAGATAATTGCTTTATGAAATATTGAGAAGGGCCTATTTTTTAGTGTTGGATAAGTATAGTAGGCATAAGTGTATAAAACTGCAGTTTTGTAAGTCTTCACTAATTAGTGTTCTGAAAAAAAAACCCTCCAACAAAAACATCCAACTATCCCCCGCGATCCCAGCTTGAAGGCTCATTTCCTTACTGTGAACTAATACGTTTTAGTACATTTCTCAGCACTTACCAACACAGCTGCAAGATGGGAAATCATACTGGGTTTTGGCAGGTGTGTCCAATAAATTTTTTACAGGAGTATCCAATAACTTGGAAGGTGAGTCTAAAAAATTATTGAGAACAGTTCCAGCTGTTCTTTTGGTCGGGGTTTTCTCAGCAGAGGAGTTTGCTTGTTGATCTAAGATGAGGGTTTGAGTGTCAAATTCTGCAGCACTAGTATTTCTTGATAGTATGGTAATAGGGCCTGCTGTTTCAACCTTCACATGTTTGGGTGATTTGATAGTAAAAGTCTTGTGATCAAACAGTGATTTGACCTGTATCTGTTTTAGCTGCTGTTCCATTGTCTCAATGATACTCTTTTGTTGCATGTTCTCACAGCCAAAGTGCTGATTCTCTTGTTTAATTGTTTTTTTCCACACTTTGTTTTCCAGCTGTCCAGTTGATGGACGCATACAGACATTAGACTTTGAGCCAGCCTCAATTTTTATAGGCTTGCGCACTGCACTGGGACTGATCTCGGTTTTGGGTTGCTGGTATGCTTGTTGCTCCTGTTTTTGTAAGAGATGCCACCTTAGAGCAGCATGCTTTTGAAAATCCTTATGGGTTTGGGCCTGAAAATGACAGCCTCTCTGGTCTTGTGAGTGTGGGGGAGTTTGTTGGCTCTGTGGTAAGTACCGCTGAGGAATCTGTGTAGCTTGCTGGCTAGGGATATCTTGATTCAGGCTGCTGCCATAGCCTTGTGTTTGCTGGAGTGGTAGCTGTATAACTGAAGCTTGTTGTGTCTGTTGCTCTTGTTCTTGAAAACAGTGATTCACATCTTGCTTTGGGGTCAAGTTTTTTGAAAAATACTGCACGTGTTGTAGGTCCTGCATTTTGTTTGCTCCAAAGCGTTCAATATTCACGGCATTCTCCTTCTTCTCGGAAATCAAGTGCACGTTGTTTGGGCAGGGATGCTGCAGATTAGCATTCGTTTTCGGACTGAAAAGAGGAGCTTTGTTGTTCATGCTCTGGACTTGCTCTAGTCCTAGCTGAGGGTTATGCAGTGGGAATGCAGTTGATTTCATGTACTTATTCCCAGTCTGAAAACATTCATCTGCTTTAAGCTGATTGAAGGATGTCCTGTCTAGCGGCTGTTCGGTGTTGCTTTGGGAATGGGAAATGGTTTGAGACAGTTCTTTATTTTTCATTTGCAGAGCCTGTTGCTGGTTTGGGGTTAGCTGCGGACTGCGTGACAGTTGTGTCTGCTGTGCTTGCTTTTGAAGCATCTGTTGTAAAATATGTGAATGCAAGAATTGCTCATTTTCCCCTGGCTGGGGATTCAAGTGCTGCTGTTTCAGTGGGGCCCCTATAGGCTGTTCAGCTTGTTGTTCTGGTCTTTGCTGGAGATGGAGCTGCTGCGAAGGGTGTTGCTGCACTTGGGACTTGAGTAGGGAATCCATCTTTGTGAGTTGTGGCTGTGGTGAGTGTTTTTGGAACGGCAGCTGCTGGTCAGCTGTGGGAGGCGGCTGCAGCTGGGAGGTCTCACTTTTGTACAGCAGAGAAATTTGTTCCTGTTGCATTATTTTCTGGCTCTGGGGCTGTCCTGAAGGCCCCTTTAATGCATCAGGATTTCCAGCATACTGTTTTGTATAGGCTGGTTCGGATGCGTTTGCATGGAACTGAAGAATTGATCGTAATAATGCTTCGCTGGGCTTCTGAGGAGGCTCTCCCTGGCGAAACTGAGTGGAGACCAACTCTATCCAGGCTGGTTTTGAGTAACGTGGAGTCTGTTGCGTAGACTCTTTCACTTGGTCCTTTTCTTTCTCAGGAGGAATATCGGGTTCTCTCTGTCCTGGGAAATGCTGATAGTGTTGCTGCAACTCGCTGTCCCTTCCACATACTTGCAGGTTTTGGATGGGAGGCCCTGATGTTGGCGTCACTCCTTCTGGGTGTTGCTGAATTGAGGCGGCCACAGCTGTTTGTGGATTGCTTTCACTGACATCTTGTTGTGACGCCTGAGGCTGCTGTGGAACCCTCTGCTGAGGGTGAAGTTGTTGCTGGCCGAGGCTGGGACTTTCTGATATTGGTCCCTGCTGTTGCCCTTCATTCTTAATCTCTTTAGGAAGAGTTTCATCACATCTGCTGTCATAGGAATGGTGTTCTTCTAGCACCACAACGGATAGTGCACTGTTCACTTCTGGAGCAGGAGGAGCAGAGGAATCGTTATTAAACATTGAGTTCTGTTTAAACAAAGCACCATTATTTTCTGCTTGCTCAGAAAACCTTTCCAGAGCGGCCTTCTGAGCTTGCAGGTTACTGCTGGAACTAAGAGAGAGGTCTTGGTTGGGAACCTGCCCCATATTTCCACGAACAGTACTGTTTCCTACAGATAACTGGTGTGTATCATAGCCTGGAATCTGTTGCTGTAGCTGTAGTTCTGGTTTCTGAAGTGAATAGCTACCTGGCAATACAGGTGGTTTACTGGAGTCTTCTGCATTGTAGACCTCAGTAACCACTACAGCTGGCACTTGAGGCAGCTCAGAGTTTGAGGTCTGTGGGGAAGTGATCTGCCCTGAGGTATGGGATGAATGCGTTGTCTCGTAGGACAACTCATTAGTAGCCTGACTGGTAATGGCATTGATATGAGATGTGTTCTTCTGCATTGCTATGGAAACATGTTCTGGATAATATTGAGACAGTGTTTTCTCCAGGAGTTCACCATGCATGCTTTCCATGGAAGAGGCAGAAACTGTAGCACCATTAGGCATTGGCACTGCCTTGTTCTTAAGTAGTAAGACAATGTCCCTGTTGTGGCAATGAACGTTTTCCCGCTCCTGCTCGTTCTGCACCAGGAGGTCTTGAGGGTTTTCTGAACCACCACTGTTGTATCTTGAAGTCTGTATCAAATCTGAAGCTTCATTTTCTTGTCCTGTAAAACTCTCAGTTTTCTTCTCACTGTAACAATTGGAGACGCTTGGTTTTTCATAATTATCTTCTGGCTCAGCTTTTTCTCCATTTACTTCTTTGTCTTGTTTAACCTTCTTGTTCTGATGAAGTCCATACAGAGAGGGCTCACTAAAAGTGCGTTTTATCCCACCATTTTGCATATATTTGGAATATACTTTCTTTTCCTGTAAAAGGTCAGGGCTAACTCGGTTATTTGGATTTCCCTTCACGTGGGGCACTCCGTGGTTGCTTTTAATGAATAGCCACTCATGGTCACCATTTACTTCAACTTCGGGCCTCTCTGTTACTGGACTTCCATTCTGTAGCTTCATTGAAAAAGGCTCTGTCTGGCAAACGTGAGAAGATTGCGGTATTAGAAATGGACTCAATCTATTGCCGTCAACATGGTTGGTTCTGTCCTGTTCCATCTGGCCTGCTCCGGGGCCATCCACAAGGCTGCCCTCAGAACCTATCTGAAAGAGAAAAGAAATGGGATTTTAGTTTTGCATGATGGATAGCAGATTACTGACAATTCTTGCAGCATTCAAGCGGTTGCCATCCTCACTCGTTTCCACACGCAACGTGAGCTCACAGACACACCTGGGGGGGTTCACTCACATTACACAATCAGATTTTGCAGCCCCCGTGTATCACTTTTTCTTACTGGTTTATTCTTCAGGATGAAAAGAATGTGAAAATAAACAGCAGCTCCATATCTCCGTTTAAGACACACACAGATATTTTATGAAAAATTCTCCCATAATGGTACAAAAAAAAATTCTCTGCTTTTGTATGATTTGTATAGATAAACTCCTCAGTAAGGCAGAAAGTCGTGCAGAAACTGTGGTTCCCAGACTTGGTGCTAATCCTGTTATTTGATTATAGTGTGCCAAACCTCTTTTGTCTGACTTGAAGGCTTATTGCCACCAAGCTTGCCAATTAGAGGGGAAAAACCCTCCTTTTTTTAGTCTTAAGCTGTCTGACAGGGTCTTTTAAAACTGGCATTCCAAAGACCATACAAGTGGCACAATACATACATGTGAGACAAAACTATGCCTGATTGCTGTCCATAGAAATTCTCACAGTTCATCAACATCTTAATAATGTTGATAGAAACAAATTAAGAGATTTCTAAAAGGTTTGATAGAAGTGACATTTTTCATGCATTTTCTTTTTAATTTATGGCCACCAAACATGGCTTAAACTATGCATTTGGGTTTTGAACTGAGCCCCACAGCTGTGGAACTAAAACCTTTTATTTTCTGTTTGGATGGAAAATCCCATTTTCTTGTATAACCTTTATATTTTATTTATAAAATGAAAATTTTCATTGCATAAATGTACTGACAATGTGCAGTGAACAAATTCCATGTAATGACAATCTAATCCTGTTCACATAGATCTTCCCAAGATTCACAATCCCCGTAAACATAGATAAAGCCATTGTTTGACTCTACTCGTAATTTATTCTTTGTTGGCTTTATGATTCTCAAACGGTCACAAATGACAGAAGACAGACTGACAGAGGGTCTTACAGATGTGAGATTTCACAGGGAAAGCTTTGGCTCATGCATGTTTCTGTCACGAAGGTTTTAGTTTGTGTAAGAGGGAATATGAAGGGTTCTCAGTTACCAGGTCATACCTGGCTGAACTACAAAGTCAGCACAGTTGCATGGCTTTTATTGCCGTTGTACAAGAACTACTATAATGTAAAATTTCTCCCATCACGGTTGCTCTGCTTACATATTTATCCTACACCATTTTTTTCTAAAATGATACCAAGGAATATCTAATGTATGGTTTTCAGTGCAGTATTGCATTACTGAAGTGAGTAACAGAATTCTAAAATGCTTTTTAAAGTAAGATTAGTTCATGAGATTCATTTCTTCCAGCAGAATTCCCTCTGCTCGCAGCTCTGATTTCAGCATCAGGACATTCAAACATAAATTTTGACTGGCAAGCACCTCTGTGATGACTCAGACCTAGTTCCTCCTTATCCCAAACTTGGCCTGAGATTTACTTTTGACCTCCTGAAATTCTTTTCTCTCTGTGCTCAGGTTACCTTCTGTATGACGGAAGTAGAGAAGTTGTTTTGCCAGATACTACTACTTACAAAAAGCAGTCTTCGAAGTAAAAACTGAGAATAAGGAGACAGAAAAGAATGTTTGTCCATCCCACCTATTTTCTTGACAAGGGCGGCATCTTCCCTTCTACATATATTATAGTACCTTTCCCAATCTAGCTTTATAGTACCAAGACACAAGCCTTTGCAGCTTTCCCAGGGAGACTGTATTCCACGCTTAACAGAAAGCAATGTGAAAAGGATTCCTCTGATGTGTCATTCTAGGCTGGGCTGCAGAATTATACTCGCAGATTTTCTCAAAAATAAAATGTCAGCCTAATTTGAAAACCATTCTTTGCCTTCACACCTTTCATACCTAAAAATTGCAGCTGAACCACAACTCAGACATGAGTGTGTAGGCTGCTACATTTCACAAATATGAAATGAAATAAAAAGAACCACAGTAATTAACACTGCACTGTCAAACTCCTTCTGAAATATTTATTTCTTAACAAGAAATGTTTTAGCCTGTGTGATTGAGCCTTGAGATACTTCCCTTGGCTATCAAAGTCTGTCTTGTGTTGGTTGTGTTCTGGTATACCATATGGGTTAAAACTTAATTCCTTTCAAGAGTTTTCCAACAATCTTTTTACTCTTCACTGATAGGTAAAACCACCTTTCTGTTTAGAAGTGGGGGCTGTCTGACTTCTCTATGCTTGGCATGCAAACCTCTCAGAGGAGTGCATCTGTGCTTCAGAAAGATTCTTACATTCATGCCATCCTTAAAAACCGTGAGTTTTTTTTCCACTGCGTGACGTGGATTATTGTTCAGTCTTCTCACAAACCTCACAGTATGAGTCAACCAATTCCGCTGAATGCTGATTATCTCCAGTGTAAAAGGCATTGGTGGCAAGCACTGCAAAGGACAACATAATCATTTGGGTTCTTTAAAATCTGCAGTTAATTCATTGATTAAAAAGTGCCAGATTTGCATTCTTAGAAATGCATCTGGGACTGTGGTGACCTCGTGTTACTCATCATTCTCTGTGTCTATACTCAGTTATTCACAATCCCCTTGAGTCACATCTTAGTACAAATCTTGCTCACGCAGTTACAGATCGTGGCGATTATTTGTAATTTAAAATCAGTAAAAGACAAACTGCAGCGATACCTTTATTACTGGTTTCAACTATGGCACCATTAAGATATTCTTGGCGCTACTGCTAAGCGGAACTGGTTGGGCTTACAAAGTCTCTGCAGTCTTCTTTATAATTGTTGTGGGGGGAACGGTCTGTCTTTCAGATTAAATCTACCTTTCCCTAAGCATAGCAGTTAGTTTTTTCTCCTTCCCGTAACTGTATTTTATCCAGACCATTTAGGAGCTCTACATATTTTTCTTCAGCTATAATTCATTAGAAATTCAAGTCACATCAGCAGCATCTGTGAAACAATTACTGCATCTAGGACTGACTCTGCAGTCTAATCCATCATAATTATGACTGGCCTCTTTGAAGATGCCACGATGCGTGACTTAAATATAGCACATTACTTTGCAAATGGATCAGCATCTCATTCCACCAATATGCATTCAAGTTATAATTCAGCCCACCACTGTATGACTTTTTGAAATATAAGCAATGTGCATTTATTTCTTGCCACATATGAGGCACAAATTGGAAACCAGGCTCTGAAAGAGTGGTGTGGGTTTTTGTTTTTTTTTTTTTTAAATGGGCAAGTTTGGTATGATCCTGCCACCTCTATCAACACAAGAAAACGGAAAGACTGTGGAAAGCGGTGTTATGAACAAGATAAACATTTCTGCAACAGCAACAAAAGCTTTCTTAGTTATGTTGCCGTCTTTCTTTCGTGGAAAGTCTTTCTTTACTTTAAGCCAGTTCTAAAGATTCATACCTCCTTTTATACAGCACCAATATCTCGGGAGTCTGTGAATGAATGCTCATGTCAATGAATGAATGGACAAATACATCCACTGCAGGGGAATACAATCTTTTGGGGGGTACTTCTGTAAAGCTGGGCAAGAATCTCAGTAGAAAAAGTAGGGATTTGCTGTGTTAAGGTACTCATGGCCCTAAAAGGAGCGTAGGTGGGATATCAGATGTGTTGGTTCCCTCTCCTGAGGGTAAGCTCGGATAGAGGAGCCCCCTGCAGAAGTGCATCTCCCTGGATCGTGACCTCAGCTGACTTGCGCTCAGGTCATCATCAGGATGAGAATCAACAAAGTTAGGAGCTAGTCGATGGCTCCTCAGGCTGTTACTGGAGCACAGCCACAACCTCCATCCTGCAGGCACCTTTCTGTTACTGCTAGATAAAACGGAGCTCTAAATTGCTCCCAGACATGAAACCCCTACATCGCTTTCTAGAAGGGAGGCGAATTTATATGTCTTGCCAAACTCCAGTTTGCTAAGTTGTATACTTTCTGTTTACATTCTCCTGCTCCTATTGCCAGGACACAGTAGTTGACTTCACTTCTGGCTTAATTTACTATGTGTTATTATCTGCTGTCATCTGATTGCTTTTCTCCTCAGAAGCTCACGCCATTGGTAATGAGGTCTAAATCCTGAACTTCCAACCAGTGAGAAAGCTCCAGAAGTGAAGGGATTTATTTTAGGATGAATGAAAATTTGAGGAAATGCATGTCATGAGTAGAGTTATTCCTGAGCAAGAACATTCACATATGGCATTATCAGAAAGCTCCATTTGCAGACAAGTGTGAAAAGTTTCAGGTTTTAACTCTTGGAGTCTTTGGAAAGAGCAGTGTGTAACCTACAGTTCAGTCCTGATGTCTACTGAACAACACTGAATCCCCTTGTAATTGACCAAGTACAGTCCATCAGGCTGTAGACAATTCCTGTAAAAACTTTAGCACTGAAAACTGCAATCTTCTGGACTTGCACATACATGACATTGTTTCTGATTAACTCTGTGTCAAAGTTTTTATTTATTCTGGAATAAGGGATTTAAGCAGTTATAAAGATGCTCAACACCATGATTCATAGCTGTGTGGTTATCACGGCACGTCATTTTTCTCTGGCCTATGTAATTCCTGTTGCTTCAGTTGTGCCTTGGGTTAATACCTGTAAGCAAGTTGCAAATGCCACTAGAGAAGAGGTGCAGTTAACTCAGATCACTAATGGGTGATGCAACGCATCCAAGCTTGTTATCAGTGAGATGTTTTCGTTATGGCTAGGATAAAATGTTGAGCAAATGAAAACTCTCTTGTAGTTTAAGGATTTCATGTTTGTTCCACGCTTGAGAGGCACTGTGTTTATACACTGAGGAACAAAGCAAGCTTTTACGTGGAACCTAATGGGAGAGGCAAAACCAGGGTTATTCCTGCCCACTTTCTGGATGGCTTGTAGTTTGCAGAACAGTCTTTTCCTAAACCAGGATTGCTGGTAGTTGGTAACAAATGAGAAAACTTCAGCCTTATTGTTCAAAACAGATCTATCATTCAAAAGAGAGGTTGCATTCATGCCAAAGATCACTGGGGGCTGAACCCCACAACACACCTTAAGGATTGCTCTCCTCCCTACCAGCATCACTGCTGCCCCTCACAAGTGTGGTGGCACATGAAACTCCAATGCAGATGTAAAGGAGGCTCCAGAAAGACAAGGATGCTTTCAGTTAGCTGAGCTCTTTGGCTTACGACGGGGTCCTTTTGCACTGCATTCAGCTGTCACTTCATCTGGGAAGTATGTTTACTCAAGTGCTTTAGAAATGCTTTGGAAAAACTCGCATAAGGACAAAGGGCGTTGTCCATCACTTGAAGTCTTTAAGTCAAGACTGTATTTCTTTTCAAAATATGCGCTATAGCTTTAACTAGCAGTTATGGGGTTAATATTGAAAATACTGGATAAGACTCTGTGGTTGTATACAGCAGGAGGTCATATTACATGAATATAATTGTCTTCTCTGGCATTTAGATCTATGAATAATCTGTGTCAAACAGAAGAGAAAATGTGGGATGGCTAAAATTTGTTACCTAATTCATAGCTAATTTATCCTTAATTTGCAGGGAAAATGATGACTAGCTAATATAGATATAAGCAGACATAAGGGAGTGAAAAGCATGGGATTTGTGAAATATGAGGATTAATAATTCATTAAGTCTTATCCAAGCCAGAAGTCTCATAATTCATGCATTTTTAATTCAACTAGTGCTAAGAAACCCTCAATTTATTGACACCGGTTCTTGCATTTCAGCGATGCAGTGATCTAATCACAAAAGCACTTGAATCAGTTTGATTTCTGACCTTAAAACAAAGTGCAAGAAAGTAAAGCTAAACTGGTCTGCACAGCAATTTCTCCCTACTATGTTATATAACCATTAACAACACTGGCTACTGCATAATATCTATGCAGGCATGAGAAATGGCACTATTTGAGCAATTGCATAAAATCACGGAGAGCCAAAATTAAATGCCAGATACAATATGGTGGGGAGGGAGAACAGTTATGTGACAGGGATGAATTCAGGAACATAAAATGTGAGTACATAGGAATTATAACATCATATCAGAAAGAAGGGGGGGGGGAAGGGAGAGCTGATTTGTATCCTATACAAACTTTGCACCTAATTCTACCCTGTAGCACTTCTAATGGAAGAACACAAATCTTCCAGTCACTTGTAATGCCACCCAAGTATTACTGGATTGGAAATGTTTCCTGAAAGGTTGAGCTTCAGAACCAGGTTAGATTTCCGAAACAAAAGGACCTTCCTGTTGTAATGACCAGAACATTCAAGATAAGGTTGGCACCTACTTTTGTTCTTGCTAGTTTTATGCCTATTTCTGTGGTTTAGATATGCAGGATGGTGGATCCAGGTGGCTTATGCTGACAGACAGCTATACTGCTTCCCAGTTAGCCTATTTGTCATCACTCGGATGTTGGTACGCTGACACACTCTAAGAACAGTATCGCTCAATTTCTTGAGCATCAGCTTGACGGTAATACAACTTTCACAAATACAGGGAAGCTGAATTAAAACACCCCTTTGCGGTTCTTGAGAGTCATTGCAGTTTATAATTGTAATAGGAAAACTGCAGGGATGAGAGTCAAGAGTCCCAAAAGCTGGGGATGTTAAAATAGGCATGGTCTGAGTGAGCTGCTTTTGTGCCTTGGCAAAGGCAGAAGCTATTCTTTTCTTGAGTGCCTGTGAAGTTTGGACCAGCACAATTGTTTCAAACTGTGACTGACACAGGGCATAATTCGGTAGTTCACCTGTGTCTGTGGATTCAACATAAGAAAAACGTTGGGGTAGGAAGGTAGAAAGACACTTAGTTAAAGTCTCTCTCTCTCTCTCCCCTCCTCCCCTCCCCTTCATTTCAGTCTGTTGTTATGCTACGTTAGGTTTCCTGAGCCAAGGCGGGTGAGGTAGGGTGGGTGCTAGTCTTACCCAGGGCATAAACACTGAATTGGTACCCAGACCTGGTTTGGGTTCCTTTAAAAATGGAGACATTTGAGGAATAATTTTCCTCTCAATACTTCAGCTACCCCATGTGTCAAATGGTAATTTTGATACTGGACAGTTATTTAAAAAACCAAACAAACCAAACAAAAACACAGTCATCCAAGAGCAGTAACTAACTGCTAACACTATTGTGGCTGAGCTCTGTAGTGCAGAGTGCCTTTTTGCGAGCACCCAAGCTTGCCAGAATAAGCAGCCATGGGTGGCTGAACCGTTCTTCAAGACACGCTTGATGTTATCAACCTGCCGTTGAGGGAAGGTTATCGAGAGGTCGGTATCATCATTATCTTCCAGTTTCTGTGATCTTTGTCCATCTGGCTTCAGACCTGGGTATCGCATGGATTTCTCTGGTTGATCACTTCTTGACAGTGGATGAAGGTCAGTTATCCATGGTGATTTTATCACAGCTGTCGGCAGAGTTAAGTAATTCACTATTAAATAGCATATCGTCCTTGAGAACTAGAAACAGCGGATGAGATTCTCTTGGCTCTCTTGACCCTTTTATAAAGAAGTAAGGGAGGACCCAAAGGAAGACAACTGGCAGGCTGTAATACCTGCTAAAGATTTCAGGGTTTCATCATATTGGAAAAGAAATATGAGAAAACAGAACAAAAATGGTGCTGTGCAACATGTGGGGGAAAACGTGATAGAAGAGAGTAAAATGTTGCAGCCTCAGAAAGCCTGTTTACACAGCTCTGCTTTCGATTATCCTTTGAACTTTCAATAGGAAATCTGTTGTCTCCTTGTTCTGACCAAAATGGAATTTTGGATGAAATGCAATTATCTCACATTTCTGCTTCAGAAGTTGAAGGTGAAGGTCATACCTAGAGGAGATTGGGGCTGGGGAAAGTGCAGAGACTGTAACGAGGGTTGATTACTCTGAGGATTACTCTGACTGATGCTCTCACACGCCCAGGTGACAAAACTTCAGTCTGAAGCACAGCTTTCCACCCTTCCAGTGGCCTCACCACTGAAGCGTTTACACCCTTATACACATTCCTCCTGGTTTTCTTTTCATGCCTCCACCACACCTAGGCGGGGATGCTTTAGTGAACTGAATTTTTGGCTACAATTCTTGGCCATTAAGCAATGACAGGTAGTAGAAAGAGGCTGCTCCCACGCTACGCAGGAGGCACTGCGCCCTCTGGGGCGCCCGAGGAGCAAGCAGGTGCCGGGTTTCCCTGCTGGGGGTAGCGAGCCAGCGAGCTCTGCCTCCGTGGGAGATCTCGGTAAGTCGGCGTGCTAGGTATCGCACACGACTGGAGCTTTGGCTTGGTTGCCTAGTTCGTTCTGAGGATTTACTTCCAGATTTGGAAGATGGAAGAGTTGAGCCAAAACAAGGGTTAACTTTCTTTGGAAGGATCTTGTGCTGTTTTAATTATTGCATAATTTGATTTGTAATGCTTTTTCATGCCTACTTGTGATTTTTTTTCAATTTGTGACGTATGTGACTTAGAAACCAATAGCTCATAAATGTACAGGAAAAATAGGGTGGTAAGGGAGCTGATGAGATGAGTACCCTGCTCTCAGTTCCAGGGCAGTACCGGCCATTCCTGTATCATTCCAAACCACCCTGTTTGCAAAGGCCTCTAATGATGGAAGTTGTGCAATAATCATAGTTAACTGCAGCGTTTCACTAACCTTACTTATTAGAAAGCTTCTGCCATCGTATTTAAACTATAAACCTTGTTCTTCTTTTCCCATCTGCTAGAGACATGTAGAACAGTTTATCCTTCCATGCTACAGCCTTCCCCCCACTATGTAACTGAAGACTGTTATTAATGTTCCCCTCTTAGACAGAATAAACAACCCAGTTTGCGACATCTGATCATCTTCCCCGGGTGGATCTATATACATACCATTTGTTCCCTGACCAGCTGCGCTAAGGTCATAAAGCAAATGCAACAGTCTGTTCTGTGGAGAACTTATGTCCATGCAATATACATTTTGCTAGATTTTCCCTGAGTTAAGATATTTGATATACAAACAGCTATAATATGTGTCTAGATAATATTTTAAATAGCTTATCTGTATAAATTAACTCCGTCCTCATAATTAAAACTACAATTTTATTCCCTCAGTCACAGAGGGACTGTATAAATTACACTGAAACCAACAGAAACAACTCAGAACTCGTAACAACGCTTTATAGAGGAGGTTGTTTCCTTAAAGACAGTGAGCCTTTAACTTCAGTGTGTTTAAGTCTGTGAACTACTGGCACAAACATCTCTTCGGACTTGCAGTGTTGCTGAGGCACCGCAGAAGATAAGAATCTAATGCATTTTTAGAGGTCTATTAGAAGATGCTCCCTGGAGCTATGCTTGCCATTCAGCTACTTTCTGCATTTGTGTGTGGTCTTCAGGGGTAGTTGTAATGTGGGTTATTGTAATCTACACGCAACAATGGCATGGAGTATCCTTGCTGAAATCTACATCTGAGAAAATAGTTACGATTGCCTTACTAGATGTACGAGAGATGAAAGACAAGGTATTTTTGATGACCAGAGCTAGCTGACAACCCCAGAGAAGTCAAAGATCTAACCTTGATAAAAGCACAACTCTGGAAGAGAAACGTGGGAGTGAGCGCTGCCTTGCCACGTTTCAGAGCACGCTAAAGAGTTTGGCACAGGTACTCTTGCCGTCCCCTTCAATTTTAGCTTGGAGATGAAGTTGTGGGACGAAATTTTCATTTTGAATACTCAACGTACTAGTCTGAAAAGAACTTGGCCATCAACCAATCTCAAACAAAATGGCCCGAGGCCCAAACAAACTGCAGGTCAAGAGACACCTACTTCACATCACACCAGTGTTTATCAAGGAGTTACAGCCTAGCTTCTTAAAGTTGGTTTAAAAAACAGCTCTTCTGTAGTTGCCATCTTGGCTACAGTATTTTTCCCCCCGTCTAATATTGTCTATTTATTATTTGGCAAGAGAGCTTTTTCCTTTTTCTTTGGAAGGCTACTCTTAATGCAGTTCTGGGGATCAAGCTAGGGACTCCAGTTTATTTCCACAAAACTGAGGCAATTTCTGAGTTCTTTCTTGTCTTTTACACTTGCACTTATATAAAACTTGTTTTAAATCTATGGCTGTTTAAAACTTCATACCATTTAAAAATAAACTGACAGTATATGGGTAAACTTATGCATTTTGTGGCCAAAAAAAATTGACCAGAAAGCTACTAGAGAAAAAAATAGGGACAAGTGTTTGCCTTTCTACGGAAACTTTGCTTCCAGAGTTTGAGGGAAACTGGAAACCAGTAAAAAATCTAGATTTTTATGGATAGGATGTCTATTTAAAAGTACAGTTCTAAAATTGAGATTTCTCCCTTCTACCGATTTGTAAGGCCAGAAAAAATTTGTGACTACTGGGTTGGAGTTGCAGAATGAGCTGGCATTCCCACTTTCCTTCTAATTTCCAATAATTCAAAGCACGTTCTTTCCCCTGTTTAAATCTTCCTCTTTATGACAAGATGCAACATGAAGAGATAGAAAATTCACTGCTGCCAAACTAAAAGAGAAAAAAAAGCCGGCAGATTGTGTTTTAACTCTAGCTAAGACTTTTAGACTCCCACAGCTGACACTTGGAACAGTGATATTTGAACAGTCCTAAAGGGAACTTCAACACTCCTCTCTCTGTCATTCCTTTTAAAATATTTTCAAAGCTTTGAAAACAGTCGGTTATTCTTCATTGTGGCAACTTGCCATCTCCTGCCAGCTCAAATCAGTTCATAATCTTCCAAGGTATCCAGTAGCCCAAGTGGATTTGAGAGAGTTTGAAACTGCCAAAGCTCTAATGAAAGACTTTTGACATTTTGGGATATTAAAAGAGACATGCAGAAATGGATGTTAAAAGAACTGTTGTCCCTACCCGTAAAGTCTGCTTCATATTCTCAGTCACGAGATCCTATTTCACTAATTGATTATTGTCTGTCTGTAACACAGTCATGCTTTCAGTGTACAAAGAAGCAGTGTTGATAAAAAGCTCACCATTGTAAAGTACACACTCGACTCAATTTAGAAAGCTCAGAATCTAAGATATTTGACTTCTTTGAACGAAACTTATTAATCATAGCTGAGATTTTTTCAGCTTAGGTCAACATCTTACTACAGACATTGAAAACAATAGAAGTATTTTAAACACCTCTCTTTACTCTTCCTTGAAGGGGCAACAGGTGAGCTCTGCTCAAAAGGGTCAGGAGACTGTTTTTTTTTTATTTAAACATACACATTCAGCAACAAGGACCTGATCCTGCAAGCCCTGTGGAACTACTCCTAGCTGGAAAGATTACGTTAAGTGTTTGCCGGAGGAGTCCTTCAGCCAGAAGTCTAATACGTATGGTGGTCTCGAGCTCAGGTATGCGCTGAAGGAACACCTCGCTTTGTGCTGGTTGAACTCCCGCGGGCCTACGTGCGTCCTTATGCGCTTAGTGTGGCCGCATAGCACAGTCGCTCCTTTTCTTGCCAACAGAGGCCTTCGCTCCCTCCCCCGCTCCCCTTCCTAAAGGCTGCAGGGGAGAGAGCAGGGCTGGGGGCAAAGCGAGGAAGATAGCCTTTAAGCTCTGACATACCAACCAGTTTTGCTCACAAGCAAGCACAACACAGCATTTGGTAGTATTACTTCTGCACAGCCTTTGGGGAAAATGAACAGCTGCTTTGCCTTAAAAAAAAAAAAAAAAGAAAAGAAAAAAAAAGTGGGGGTGGGGATAAGAGAAGAGGCAGCTATCAGGATACTGAATGTCTAATGCAGTCCTTTAAGCTGCAATGCCTGCTGCTGTCCAATGCATATAAGGTCACTTTATTTTTGGCCAGGTAACAATTTGATGGCCAGCTAGGTTGGTTATGAGAAAATGAGCTGCTAATTTTACTGTGGGGCGGGGTGGGGGATGATGATGAATGACAAAGTTTATCTGCTCCTTCCGCTCCCCAGCAAACAGCCCTTCCTAAGAGCCAGCACACCAAAGCTCGCCTGTAATTGACGTGTAATAAATCAGAAACATGCTTCAGCTCCCCCAACCAAACGATCTTTAAAGTTTAAGATAGGTATTGGTGATTAAGCAAAAGTTCTGCAAAGTTCCTGGCACCTAAAATTGGAACTGAAAATGAGATGGGAAGAAGTTATTCTGGTGTACCTGCAGTTAAACGTTAAAAAAGATGTATGTGGAGGACTAAAGCAAAGCACATGAGCACCGAAGTGTAGATATGTGTTTCCATACTGCTGTGCATCTTGAATGAGATAACTCTGCAGCATGCCGAGCCCTTCAGGGAAACTATTACTGGAGGAGTAGGTGTGTTGTTCCAGGGATCTTACAGAGGAAGCGGTCGAGACTGCTCCGTGCTTTCGTCAAGCCTGAAGATGTGAATCTGCGCTCAGGGTGCCGATTTCACCTGGCTCCAGTCCCTCCCCTTCCTCCCCTTCCCCTTCAGCATGGGTAACAGACTTGGCCTGGCCAGTACTAGCGAAGCCGTACCCCTCGCTCCGAGCCGAGGGGCTGGCGTGTGGCAGTAGGGGCTGCCTGGCACAGGCGAGTGCCACAAACCAGGCCCCGAAGGGGCCACCCAGCAGCTGCTGCCCCCTCTGCGGGAGCTCCCCTGCCCCGGCCCTTGCTCCTGGGGGAACGTAGATCTTCAAAGCTGCCAGAAGCTTGCGATATGTGACTCGTAGGATCAGGGTGCTGCCTACCCTGATTTGTTTGCTCCTTTTTTTCCCACCCTGCTTCCTTCTACACAGCAGTATAACCAGGCAGCATAAAATCTTAGTCTATGCCTTAGCTTTTCGGCTTCATTGAAAAAAAAATCAATGTCTGAAAACAGCTGCTACTACTTAATGATCTTTTGGTAACTAAGGCTGATTTCCTTTGTTATGCTCTCTGAAGATTAAATTTTGCTCTGGACTCTATTGCCTGAAGGAAGCTATTGTAAAACAAGATATTTAGGAATCAGCAAAAAGATGTTACAGCTAAAACAAAAAAACAGAACACTTTAACTCTAGCAGTGCTGCTGCCAATGAGTTCAAGGAAAGATACTGAGATTATGTTAAATCTAGCCTAATGCTGAGGAACTGCTTTATAAGGAGATACGCAGCCTTGCAAAAGGATAGACTATCCATCATAGAATAAGAAGTGCTTCTTTGGAGTTAGGTTTCAAAATCTGATTTGATGAAACAGGCTATCGGGCATATAACTAGATACTAGTAGACACTGTATTGCTTTAGACTGTAAGGAGGGAAATGCAAAGAACAACCAAGATAGGTGACCCATTTTCCAAGAGAGCTCTTGGGGAGAGCTTGCATCTAACGAATACTGAAAAGCTTGCTCAGGATTACAAAGGAAATTACTACAACAGATTAAAACAGATTAAAATATGTCAACAGTAATGACTCTCATTCAGTTTGTTGTCTTAGATTGTATTCGTGTTGGAGGAAAGATTGGCATACCACAGATAGTAGCAAGGAAGAAAGGAAGAGACAGGTTTTAAGAGAGATTTTCCAAACGAGGTTAACAAGAGGAAGTGGATGGGGAAGTGGGGGAATGTGCTCCAGAGCTGCAGGAAGCTGAAGCTGAAGGAAGGCAGCACAATAACTTGAAACTAAAGCTAATGAATTGAGATAAGATGATTGCAAACACTGACATCAGTCTTTGCAGATGAAATTAGGGAGGATTGCCAACTGACTTGGTCTTCAAGTCTCTCCTTGGTGAGGTGCCCCGTGGCATCCACTGAGTGTTTATTACAGACGGCTTCCCTCTAGCTCAGGTGCCCAAATAGCTAATAATGATGAAAGTTAGGAACTTACTGCACACTTTGTGCTGACTGTGAAACTAAAGATTACCACCATTTTTACAGGTTATAAGAAGCTTTTGCTTTAAAAACAACAAAAGCATACCTGCAGAAGTAACTGTGTATGCAAAGAAGTGAAACAGAAGAGGGCTGTAATGAAATTCATGCTAAATGACTGCAGCATGTTATCTCCTATGTTCTCTGTTTGTCTATTGCTTAGAATTTTAAGTGACTCAAAGGCTCCAAGAAGGCAAGACAATCAAGCTAATTCCTCTGGATATGGCTGATGAGAAAAGCCTTCCTTCTTAATTTAAAGTTAAGGTTTTGCTTTGCGATTACAATGGTCATTTCCGAGTAACTGAAATACTTTGATTCAAATCAATCTTTATATGAACTTTCACATGTGACCCTCTGGATCTTCCAGTGCAGAGCGCTTCACACTTCTTCCTGATCCCACAGACTTGCATTGAAATCCTCTCCTCAGATCTAGCCTGGTGTGTTGTATCTAGAGACATCCTCATTTGACCTGAGATACCAAGCACAGGGTTTATAAAGCCACTTCTTCAAAGCTGTCTCTGGAGACCCTTCTTTCTCCCTCCAGTGAGCAGTGGGATACTGAATGATACTGTGGATTTCATGTGACATCACTTAGCCTTCACTTTACATTCCAGTTGAAACAGGGCATCAGTCTTAGTTAATTATTTTGTTCATATAGGTCACAGTTGCTGATACAGACTTGCAGTAAATTACAATAACATATATACATAACAGTGTGCAAAACTGAGACAACCTCTTTCAGTTAAGCATACAGATATATATTTACAATATATGGAACTAGATTAATCAAAGCAAGTTGGCAAATGCCAACTTTATCTTTTTAGAGTTTTGCTTTTCACACACACAAACATGAGGGCTGTAACTAGTGCATGTTATGCTAAACAGCAGGTCTCCGTCAAGAATTCAGGGTGGTTAGACTACCATCCCATCCCAGGTTTATTTGGTTGGAAAACCTCGACGTACTCTCCATCCCTATAGAATGCAACCTGCAAAATGTTATTTCCACCTTAGACTCTTGTTTGGGCAGCTGGAAGGCATGCTGGGGTGTATCTGTATCTTTGCACAGTTCCTCATTTGAATACTTAAGAGAGACCTGTGACCTAGCATGAAAGGTGGGAGGCTGTGCATCCACCTATTCAAACTGCCGTTTGCATGTACGCAGTAAAACAGTGGCCAGAGAGAGACTACACACCCTGCACGGCTTTGCATGGGAAAATGTACAGCACATGGTACAAGAGATAGGATCTTTTTTTCTGACGGAAGACGTTCAGGGATGAACTACTTACAGATATCATAAAAGAAATAATTATAAATTTGAAATGAACTTTGTTGGCTTGATATTTAGCGGGTTTTCAATAGATGCCCCCTATTTTTCAATAGGGGCAGCTGTAACGTTCCTTTACTCTTTGTCCTCATTTGTGGTTCCATCATTGTCTGGATTCAGTTTTAGGTAGTTTTCACATTGCATACAGCCACTAAAAAATAAATGCAAAGTGAGATGTTACTTTATTTACAGTGTCATTTACAGGTACTATAAATAGAAAGGCAGACCACAAACTTTTGGCTCCATTGCGATTGATGGGAAAACTTGCATTGACCAGAGCAGAGACCAGACTTTATGCATGGAAATTAGAGATGCTAATAACCTAAGGGTGCTACTTTCAATAACGGGAAAAATAGTCAGTGGTGGTATTTTTTTATATTGGTCACGTCCCAGTAACTCCCACAGTGCTCTTGTTTTGTAATACTAAGCCTTTCACTGCTTGACAATGTTTATTTGCATTCTTTTTATTTTTTGCTCAAAGGGAAACTCTTTGAGCTTTTATTTAAGGCACTTTAATTGTGAGGTTTTTTCTCTATATTTCTCATCTAGAAAGGGAAACAAGTAGGTTTATAGTATCTGAATAAAGAAAACCTGATGGCTAATATTAAGTACGTGACACCTCCAAAGTCACGCAAAGATCATCAACTTCCTCCTTCACTATTACAGCACTTTCTATGACAAAGTTATGCTGTAATATAGATCATGTTCTAGGAAGATTTATGCAGTTCTCTCACTTGTTATCTTCTAGTTATGACACAAAGCTTTGTTAAAATAAAGTCACCACGTATGACAAATTAGAAACTCTGTGCTGCTTCACTTAAAATCCCTGCTGACTTAAAATGCACACAGCATTCATGTTAGTTTTGTGCCCTGCATGATGTTACTGCTCAATGCGCATTCCAAAATTCCACTGATCGATATTGCAGCGTTACTGTTCCCAACAACTTAGGATCTGAGAGTTTGAGTCAAAGCCCAGAGAAGTCAAATGACACTGCAAGTTCTTAGTTTAAAAGGAAGTTCCTTAAAAGATATCGCAGATACAGAAAGATGTGTATCTTCATATCCTACACAACTGTGGTCCATGGACAGTGCCCTTTTTACCAGCAGAATTACAAAATGCTTTAGAGCTGGAAATAAAATCAAAAATGGAAGGGCAGACTTCTCTTTCGTTCCTGACACCCACAGTCCTTACACTTGGTTTATTTTTATTGTTCTCATTTCAATATTCACTGTACTTAGAGTCACTGAGGAAGGAAGAAAATTTACGCAAATCTCATGTTTATATTTTTATCCTACAAGAAAAAATGTACATTCATTTTTCTTTTATTCATCCCAATTTTAAAATAGTTTTTCTTGGCCATCTTTAGAGGGTGGGAGGAAAGGATTATTGTTGAGCTTTAAATGGTGTTTTAGAAATCCAGAAAAAGAAGCATCTGTCATAACGAAGAGCAATAGTTTCACCTTGTTGTAGGCTAGATGAAGAGAGTAGTGAAACTGTAACTTTCCAAGGGAAACTCTAATTCTGTAGTTTAGGGATAAAATAGGAATCTTTCTAGATTATGAGCAAAAAGAGTTATAGAAATACAGAGTCTTTGCCACAGCTGATCTGCTTTCTCCCTGAGCTTTAGGGGTGTTTTCTTAAGAAGTAGAAATTCTTGTTATTGCTATGCATGGAGGAGATAAAGATGGTATCACAGGGGAGGGAGCTGTGTTTTTCTGATAGGTAAGTTGCTGTTCAAGGGGACAGGGAAAGAAGAGACAATGACTATTTTGGGGAGATGTGTTGCCCAGAGGAAGGAGAAAATAAGCAATATCACAGCTGAGATCAATTATTCTGAAGACTGTAAGAAAGAGAGATGGGAAGAGAGTGAGTGTGTGTGTGTGTTTGGGGGGGGGGGGGGAATCCAGAGCTTGGAGAAGGAAAAGGTACCCACCCACCTGTAGTGAAATGGCAGAGATCAGAGTTCAAACTGAAACTATGTGTTTTTATAGAAAGAAAGGAAGGGAAGTTTCTTTTTCATTTCATCATTTGATGAAATGTTTGTTTAGAGAAGAAAAGAAAAAGGCAAAAGTAGGAAATCTTTCTGTGCCTTGGTTAACAAATCCCTCAGAGTCACTAAAGCATTGAATAAATCCTGTTTCAGGCAGGTAATGACTTGAAACTCCCTGCTGAAAACAAAGGTGATTCACAATGATGCATGACAGATGCAGTAGCAATGTGACTGCGAGATGGCACAGTTATTCCCGTTTCAGGGATGATGGGAGTTTATCTAAGGATAAAAGGGGGAGGGATTCCCTGTGCAAGGTCAGTGTGGGAGAGAGATCCAGGGGGAGACCAGCTGTCTGTACTTACTAGCCTCTAATCCCAGAGGACTGCTTTGCTATGCTGCTCCAATAAAGAAAGGCTAGACTGAACTGCCGATGAGGTATCAGCCACCTAGGAAGTCATTTTCCGTTTCATTGATTTTGGGTTTTTGGTTGTTGTTTGTTTTCTCCTCTATTTGCATGTAAAACAAATTTTCAAGGAGTTCCTGAGCTGAGGTCGCCCTGCTCCTTTTTGCAATAGTGACATTGTGAGCAATTCTACTGCTGACCAAAGGGCCCTTCAGCACTTCACAAAAAGCTCTGATAGTACATAAATTCAGATCTTCAGCAGACAGATAATTTTATGTGCTCTGTAGAAGAATAGGCTTTTGTCAGAATTACATGATAGCTGACTTTGTTTTGAAGGAGGGGGGAGGGACGAGGGACTTTTCTCAATTTCTGTGTATTTCTATTCAGCTGCTGCAGAAACTTCCCCATCTGCTTTGAATCTACATTTTAATTTCAAAAGCTAGCTAGAAATGAAGCAAACTGGCTTGCTATGCCTGGCAAAGTACATACATAACAAGTCACTGGACTGCAGGCTGTTCCAAAATTCAGGAATGTAACAAACTTCAAAGCCAAGTTACCTGGCTCTATGCTCCATTCAACCAAATTGATTGAAGATGACCGTAATCAGAAAATGAATTTCATCAGGCTGTTCTTTAAATGTTGCCACTCAATCAGCAATACACCCCCCTCTTTGTTATCTTCCCTGCAAAGGCAATTTGGTTTAAGAAAGTGACGTTAGTCTTTAAGAGAGCGCTGCACTTCTCGGGTGAAAGCAGACAATGGAACTTGGCCTGCTTCACTGAACAATTAATAGATAAACAAAACAGGGTCCAGAGTAAACTGCTGACTAGCCTCACTTGTAACAACTATACCTGAATTCATGTAGTTGACACGATTTTGCTATTAATGGTAAAATGTTGTGCATATATATATATATATATATATATATATATACACACACATGTATATATACAATGAATGCCCAAGGTTTTATTTTTGTTTTATGGTCTGCACAGTTTGAGTTTTTACTTACTTTTCCTGGTGCAGGAAATTTTATCCATAACTATCAACAGGTGTCAGAAACAGAAAGAGCTGGAACCAGAGCTGTACAAGGTTTCTGTTTTGATCTGATAAACTTGCAAATAAAGCGCGTGTAACTTCTGATATGGACAGCCAGCAAAGGCTAATCGTGATGCAGACCCTAAGTTAATTTCTGTGTCTGCCTCACAAGCTGTACCGGGGATAGTGATATACAGACCAACTCACAGGATGATAAGAAGCAGAAGTGACTCTTAAATTCCTCCTAGCTGAAAGGAATCATAGAAATGCAAGTTATTTGCATCACATTCTAGAGAGACTATAATTTGAGGGATTTTTTGGTGATAGAAAGAAAACAGATAAGTGAAACCGTTGATGCAAAGTTAAACTGTTACTCGTGAGAAAAAGACAGAAAAGGAGAAGAGAGTTCACTGTGAGCTGAAAAGGAAAAGAATTGAAAGATGCCCATTCAAATGCTTCATCTGCCTGGTAATTTTAATTGAGGCTCCTCCTTTGTAACTATGCCACAGAGCCTGAGTCTTTAAAAAAAAAAAAAAAGTTGTCACTAGGCAGATTTCTGTGAGTCTCCTGATTGAATCATCATTTTAATCTCTTCGCTGCCACCCCCCTCTTCCGAGCAGAAGCTACCGGGTGCATTATCTGACAACCAACATGCTGAGAAATGCTACTGTGCTCCTCAGGGAATTTCAGTGATGCAAAACACTGTTTTGCTGTGTGACAAAAAAGCTGAAACCTGCTAGTGTTAAAATAAGCTGTGTTTTTGAAGCCTGGATGCACGTCTTGTTTTCATCAGGAAAAAAATAGTTTCCATAAAGTTTTTCTGACAAAAAAAATCCCCTTCCTTCTCTCTCTCTCTCTCTCCCTGCCACCCCCCCCCCCCAACCCAACACTCCAGCCTTTGGAGAGCTTTATAAATACAGTGGCCTTTGCAAAGAAATATCAGTCAGTGACAAAAACTGCTGGCTGGGTTTGCATGTCTTTGCTTGACGTCCTTGTACTTTCTCCAGTCCTTCCTTGTCCTAGTCTTACTTGCTGACATTTCATCTGCCATTACTAAGCATGAGAAATAGCTTCTTGCTCAGCGCGTGGTGGGGTCCTGGTCAGCTGCTTTGGGCTGCCCCACTCTGATCCTGCAGAGGCCAAGCCAAGTTTGCTGAATATAGCAGGTCACTTGGTCCCAGTTAGGTTCCACCCACTGTCTCCTCTTCTAGTAACACAAAAAGGAGAGTGGGAAAAGAAAAGCCAAAAAAACCCCAAAAAGCCTCCTTCTCTGTCTTATCCCCCTGCCACCTTTGTAAGCCACAGCGCCAGAGCAACCAAAGTCTGCCCACATGCCCACAGGGACGTGCTAACTGAGAAGCTGTTTGGCAGCAGGCTGCATCCTTGCACAAATGTTCGCAAAATAACTAATTAAAACAAGTGCCTCGCCCCACTTCCTTCCCTCGACAAGTTAACGAAGGCACTTTTTTCTTTCATTATTTTATGAACAACAGTAATGAACAGGTTAAGGAAGGAGCAGTTCAGGAAAAGTTTCATCTGAAGAAAATACCGAAAGTGGTTGTGCCTTTGCTTTCTTCCCTTGCACCGTAATGGCAGCCTTTTTAGCTTGCATTGCTGGGAAGATACAAGCCAAGAGGAAGTCATGCAAGAAGGGGGTGTATAGGGAAAGGTGGGTCATTCCAGGTGACTTTTAATTATAGTGAAAAAAGCAGGAAATATGCTTAAGGATAAGAGTTGTGCTTCTGTTGTCCTAAAGTAGTTTGGGTAGGCAATATGAGAATAAACTGACTTTCTGTGAGCTGACAGTTGTCAAGAAAATTGGGTTTCAATGAAGAAACTCTTCAGGCTCTGTTCAACTTAGCGTCTGTGCTCTCACAGCCTTGCTTGGAAATGAGAAGGCATAAAATAGGAGTGCAGAGTGCTGCATTACTACAAAAAGCACATGTGATGCCAAATAGGCAGCGTTCTTAATTACATCATAGATAATCATGGTGTAATCACAGAAACATGCAAGGAATGGGAGTAGCTTTAATTCAGGAAAAATAACTGGATTGTGTAATGGGGAAAAGCAGCAAATGCAGGAGAGCAAGCAACAGTGAGGCGACTGCTACAAGATGGGTAGCAGAGTGATTTCCACGTTGATCTGAGATCATGAAGCAACAGACTTTGGATTTCTATCTAGCTGCTGCACATGACTAACATAGAAGCTCTGTGTGTAAATAAAAAGCTGAGGAATGAGTCCATCAAATAGAATGGAATGGAATAACTGATGTGAAACTTTAAGTGCAATAGGAATTTTCCTCAGACCTGTTTAAATTGAGACCTTTCTCTGCAGGCACAGTGGGCAATCCACAAGAGAGAAAGGAACTGGCTCCTCGTGAGGACCTTGACCTCTAGAGTTGGAGAGGAACAGCTTTGCCCTGCTGGAAAAAGCCACATGTGCATCCACGTGCTTTGGAGCTGGTTTTCTCTCTGGGTCCAAGCCAGTTACCAGATAGGAACATGCTGAGGAAGCAGCCCTCGATTCCACACGTAGCCAGGCTATTAATCAGGTGGCCCCAGCACAGAGGGACGCTGAGAGGAAGCAGTGTTTCACCCAGCCTATGACGGAAAGGGACAGTGGTGTGGCACAGGGACCTCCCCGTAGGCTGCAGGTGGACGTTGCTCTTCTCAGCAATTGCTTGGGAAAGTTTAACAAACGTTGAATACAAGACCCGAGCAAAAGGTGAGCCAAGACGTGCAATGGTGTTTAAGCACATACTCATGCAGATGGGCACCTAGTGGGGATTTATGAAATCATGTTTGTAGTTAACCTAACTAGGCACCTCATGAGAATTACAAAAGCACCCGTCTGAATCTCAAGACATCTAAATGCCTTTGTAGCGACATTCCTTAGGGCCTGCTCTTCAGGAAGTCAGGTATGTGGTTTCAGTGACCAGATCAGATGCTAGCTAATACAACTCTCCTGCACGGTACCTAAGCTCTGCTGTGTACTGCACGTGTGTTTTTGGAGCCACTTCCTTGAAACTTCTGTCTCTGGCATTTGATCAGCAGACCCGTATACAGTCTGTGGTATTTCCATTGACTTCCATGAGACCTTGTCAATACGTGGACAGTTGCCAGGACCAGCTTTATGAAGCTTAGGTCAAAAAGTTGTGCAAGAAAGGAAAGTGCAGCAGCAATTCCACCTTGAGCTGTGGTATTGGACTTCCTTGGCTAAGCAGGTAAACTAATTTAAGAAAGCTACAAGGAAAACTCTCAGCAAGTTTGCTGATGATACAAAGCTGGGAGGAGTGGCTGATAAAACAGAGGGTTGCACCACCATTCAGAAGGACCTTGACAGGCTGCAGAAATGAGCAGAGAAGAACCTCATGGTGTTCAACAAAGGTAAATGCAAAGGAATAACCCCAGACATGAGTACAGGGGGCAGACCAGGTAGAGAACAGCTCTGCAGAGAAGGACCTGGGAGTCCTGGGGGACGAGCTGAACATAGTCCAGCAATGTGCCCTCGTGGCAAAGAGGGCCAGTGGTATCCTGGCTGCATTAGGTCAAAAAAACGCACCTGCATTGCCAGCAGGTGGAAGGAGGTGATCCTTCCCTTCCACTCAGCCCTGGTGAGACCAATCCTGGAGGGCTGTGTCCAGTGCTGGGCTCTCCAGTATATGGACATACTGGAAAGACACGGACATACTGGAGGCGAGTTCACTGCAGGATCTGTCACATGAGGAGAGGCTGAGAGAGTTGGGACTGTTTAGCCTGCAGAAGAGAAGGCTCGGGGCGGGGGGGGGAGTCTCATCCATGTTTATAAATATCTGATGAGAAAGCATGAAGACGACAGGGACAGACTCTTCTCAGTGGTGCCCCGTGACAGAGCGAGAAGCAAGGGCACATACAGAAACACAGGGAATTCCGTCTGAACGTAAGAAAAAGTGTTTTACTGTGGGGATGACCAAGCACTGGAACAGGCTGCCCAAAGAGGCTGTGCAGTCTCCGTTCTTGGAGATACTCAAAACCCAACTGGACACAGTCCTGGGCAACCTGCTCTAGCTGACCCTGCTTGAGCAGGGGGGTTGGACTACATGATCTCCAGAGGTGCCTTCCAACCCCAACTATTCTGCAATTTGGTGAAAAAAACAGATGCTGCAAGAAGTAGGCTTGATATCTTCTTATGTAAGACCACCTTCCCTTACCTTAGCACTGAACCTTTGGCACAGAAAGACAAAGTAGCTTAATTTAATACTTCTCACACAAAAAACTGTCCTGTTCCAAAATAGTTACATTTTTTTCAGAGCAAGGGGAGGGTAGGGAGTGAAGGGAATGATCTCTGTATGTTGGTTTTTTTAATCCACACAAACTGTACAGAACACCTTGACAGTCTTTGGGATACACAGTGCTATATATAGAAATGTGAGTAATTGTATTAGTGAGCATGACAGTGTGTGCAAACCAGAATATTCCCCAGTGTTTTCAGCCATGTAGACTTTCTTTCCCCTCTAGCCTTGCATAGGTTGTTTTAAATCACTTTAGCACTATCTAAAATAAATTTTTGTTGCCTTTTATGGTAGTTATTTCTGTATGAATACTATGTACTCTGAGACTTTCTCAAAACTGCCCAGTTTGTCTTGCAGTTTCTACTGAATAAATACTTTATTAGGATCTTTTAAAGCTGTAACTCTATCCCATGGAGTAGGTTATTCTGCAATGAGCAGGTTATAAAAAAAAATCATCTCTAGAAGAGAGTTGAACTACTATGACGTAAGAATTAGTAGATCAATATACCAATAGGCTGATGACTCCTTCAGAATTGGCATGTATCCTATTCTTATCCTGACTCACTTACAGACTTTTTTTAGTTCTGAACAGCAACCGAAGAAACAAAGTCTTTCCAGCTGGTGCAAACACGCAAGCAGTTTCAGTGCTATGTTATGTTTACTCTGAGGTTTAAGAACACAAGGCTGTGAACTAGTATTGGTTACTCCCGTGCCTAAATGCAAATTCTGACTGGAATGGTAACCATTCCTGACTTAGGCTCCATGTTGCGCTTTTCAAGCAGGTAGCTCTGGGATCAGCAAAACTAATGAAGCCTATGAACACCGATGGGTTTACTTCTTCTGAGTGATTGCAAGAGTCAAAAGAAGTTTTTCCAATGGCTGGAAAGCGTATAAGGGCTCTCTCCCATGAGGATTCTCTGGCATTTAATAACACGTGAGGTTATCCATTAGTTGTTTTGTCACTTGGGATGTTTACAGAGTTTTTTCTCCTTTACCCAGCTTCCTATCTTCACAAAACTTGGAGCACCAAGCCATCCAACATTGCCGAAACCAGCCAGTTGACTCAAACTCTTTTTGAGGGAGTTGTGAAGGATGAACGGGCCCATATGCACGGTATGATCACGTATTATCCATTTTGCTAGGAAACCAGTTTAAAGTATATTTTTCTAGTTACAAGAGGGATATATGATGGTAGTAGCTAGTGATAGCGAGCAGAGTGGTCACTGGTATTAATGGGGTAAGAGGAGGCAATTGGAAGAGTTTCATGGAAGACATCCAGTGTTTGGGTTCACTGAGAAGGTTCTCAGGTTTCGCTTTCTATGAATGATGATTGTTGCTCTTATCTACTTCTAAGGCTAGTGTGGTGTGACCAGATAATACAGTGATGGCTACGATGATAGAAATGTCTCTAACGATTACACAGGCAAAAAAACGCGCAACCCAAGAGAACCCAAGGTTCAGGAGAGAAGGCAGAAAGTACAAACAAGCAAGCCTTTTCAAGCAGGAGACTTGCTATAATTCGTTACTGGCTCATTAGAGGGTAGTATTTTATATTGAAAGTTTTCTTGTTTTGTATGGAGAGAAACTTAGTTAACTTCTGATTTGAGGAAACCAAATCAGAAATGCTTGACCATACAGTCAGAGGAGCGCTTCAGAAATGGACAGTGCAAAGTGGTGCTGCAGTTTAGAAAAGTTCTATCTTGTTTTACTGCTTGTTAAGTCACACAACTGCAGGATGAGAAATCTGTGCCAGTCATCGAGTTCTCCTAGAGAACCATGTCACAGATGTTAAAATGAAAAGCTTGAGCTTCTCAGAGCCAAAAGGAAAAGGAAGTTGGCAGTATGTTAAGAATAAGTCCCTTCCTCATTTTTAATTTAGGTTCCTTTGGAAACAGTTGGAGGTGGCTGCAAAGTTTGGTAATGAGAACTGAAGACAGAAGTTTGAAGGATGTGAAGAAAAACAGTGTAGTCACACAGGCAGAGAACGCGTAGGTACTTGGGGAGCAAGCAGACTGTAAGGGATTAAGTGAGGAGAGTGCCTTACATATCCAGATACAAATGCAGAGCTTGATTAGATTAGAGGAGTGAGACACATGGCCTTCCTTGGGCAGGGGAAAAAAAAAGCAGCAAGATGAAAGGAAGGATCTTAAAGAAGGGCAAGAGTGGATGAATGAGAATGTGAAATGGGGAAGGTTAGATATGAAAGATAGAGGTTATGGATACAGTGGAGGAAAAAGCTTACGAAGGCAAGTTTTGAAATAAAGCAGTGATGTTTTTCAGCTTGTAGGAAGTGAGCAGAGCAAGCAAAAGGTGAAGCAAAGTTTATATAGCCAAGAAAGGAGACTATAAAGAAATAAGGCTTTGTTTCCTTCCTTTTAAAGCCATGCTGCTATGAAAATTGTGAGGTTTGGCTTTCTGTGAATGATGACTGTTGCTCTTACCTACTTCTGAGGCTAGCGTGGTGTGACCAGATAATATAGTGATGGGTACAATGATAGAAACGTCTCTAATGATTACACAGGCAAAAAGACGCACAACCCAAGAGAATGAGTTAGGATGAATTTACATATCTAGCTGGTTTATAATAGGCGGTACTAATTTCCCATTCAAAATGATCAAATGGCTTATACGATATCTTCCCGTGACCCATGGAACTGAATCTGTGTCATGGAGTAAGGTCACTACACTGTCAGCTGGGTGACAAACCTAGTTTGAGCATTGACTCGGGATTACAGGCCGTGGGCCGCGGGCCAAGGGATGTCGAGCGTGTCACAGAGGTGACGCGTTTACTCTCGGCGGAAGGGTTCCAGCCGATCGGCACGCGGCCACGCCGTCCCCGTGCCAATTCATGGAAATGCAACCGTGCCGCCTCCAAAGGGAGTGACTTGTCTGGCTGTCCAGATGGATGTGGCACTATGCCGGCAGCAGTTAAAAACAGGAGCGAGAGGAGGAAGAGAGACTATTCGGTTGTCGTTGGCCCTTCGTATCCAGCTTTCTAAGGAGACTGAATGCTTACAACAGATATCCTGTTTGCTTTGGCCAACGCATTCTGATAATTTTGCAAGAAATGGAGGAGACAACAGGGCAGATGTTGAGCTGCTGTAGATCAGGGTAGTTCCATTGATTTCAGTAAAGCCATACTGATTTACATCTGTTGAGTTTTGGCTCAAGGTCTGGACAACTGCATTAGCACAATGGGACTGTTTTGCTGGAGCGTCTCGAACAATACCGTTCCAGATATTCCTCGTATAATACAGATGTGAATCTGTCCCCTCGCTTATTACTGCTAAGATGCTTTGGTGCTGAGACTCTGTTTTGGGTTTCTGCGTCGGTTAGAACAGGTAGAAACCTCATGGCTGCAGTTACTCCTTTAAACAATGCCATGACAACTGTACCGCACAGTGCCTGCCAGGTTCAAGCAAGGACATAGCGGTGCACACGTCAACAGTGGAGCTGCAAATGAGGTAATGTGTTATCAGCAGACAGGTCAGGGCTCTATATATCAACTCCAGGAGCAGAGTGACTAAAAATAACTTTCTATTACAAGTACCCATTTCCCGAAGAAGGAAATGCCCTTGTTTAACACCTTCCACCCCAAACAAACCAGGAATGACTTACTGCAGTTGCTGTATCCTTTGATATCCCAGTGGTCTAGCTGGATAACTAGTTAAAAGTGCTCTGCTTTCACCTCCATAACCAGAAATCAAGAGTAATACAAAGACCTGAGCAAGACCAGCCACATCCCCATCACCTGACTGTGAGCATGGGTAATATTACAGTTATGTACCAGTCTCTCTTTGTTCAGGAATGTGAATGTCTGGAGCAAGCGTGGGACTGAATTACTTCTCATGCATTTTGAGACACACATCATCAAATCAAGATCTAGACCACTGAATAAACTCACACAGCAACTTCCTGCTTGGACCTGGACTGTGAATAGGGAAGACTTTGGTTTCTGTTGTTAATCCAGACTTGTACATAGAAACAAGAGCTATCCCAAGCAAAGAGTATTTCTACTGTGTGTGTAAAAAATCTGCACTATTCATCTGCAGCTTATAGTGTGCCCCAAGAAGTTTATTTTAGCTAAGCTGTAATGGATGTTTTTGGCCTTGTCATGTATGAAGGGGTCAACAGTACAACACTTATGTGAAGGGGATGAGTGGTGCTCTGGAATTAGGCTGATTCAGTTCAAGGGGAGAACTGAATGAGGCCCAGTTTCTCCAGAAAGTTGGGCAAAGAAAATGAAAACTTAGGTACTCAAATTGTATTTACATACCTTACAAGAAAAATCTTTATCTGTTTTCTGTTGGCTACACGTTTCAGGTCTGAAATGTTTCACTTTGCACAGCTCTGAAAAACTATGCTTTTACTACTGGCAGTCAATTTCTATTCCCTCTGCCCTCCTCATTATTATTTTTCCAGATGACTACATTAGTAACTCATGGAGTAGGCTAACCCTATCTAACCAGAGTGGTAGATTTACAGTTGTGCCACTACAGGCCGATATAATCTTTGCCTAAAGATACTGCTATTTTGAGAACCTTCAAGAGAGGGCAAGAGTTTACAATAAATAAATAAATAAAGCATCAAATGCTACTTGCATTAATACAAGAAGATTGATCCTCTTCGATGAAAAAGCAAGATCATTTTAAAAAGGCACTTACTAATAGATATACAAGCTACTAATAGCTATAACAAGCTTTCCTCAAGTAGATTATCCATAGCCTATATATCCTAGTGACCAAAAACACTGGTGTTATTAACATAAATAAGTAATGAGATTGAACCGGCCCTGCAATAGTGCAATAGGCAGGCCAGAACTTCTCTGGTTTTGCATTAGTTGACTCAGGGCTTTTTTTTTTTTTTTTTTTTTGCCTGACTACAGAGTGTACTGAGTATAAAGAAGACAATTAAGCACCACTGCTGAGCATGTCTCTTCTTCCCATGTTGCACACGCTGGCAACAAATCAATTTTGTCTTTTGCTGTGAGACTTCCTCTGCCTGCTCAAAATTACTCTCCCAGAATTCTCTAGAGCAACTTTTTTTTCTCTAAAGTTCATCCTGCCAGTTGCCACTTTAGTAAATAGCACATAGCAAGCAATAACTTTATTTTTTCCATTCCCTCTAAAGGTTAAATATAGGTGAACGTTTTATTCTTTATAACAAGTAATTGACATGCATGAGCCAACTTTCTGTTCAGAACATAATTTGTATTCTTGAGAGATCTGTGTGTATTCTTGTTCATATTGCTTCTTCCCTGAAGGGATCTAGGAGGGGGAGGAGAGAGAGAAGCTTTTAAGGTTTGGCTCACAAAAGTTATAGAGAAAGATCTAGGCTTTCCGCTCTATCAGATAAATGGTAATATAACTGCACAATGTACAGTACAGTGGCACGTACTCATAGGAAAAGAACGGAGTAAATAAGGGGGAGGAAAAGGGAGGAGAAGGGAAGTCAGCAAGCAGAGAAAAGAGCATATTCAGCGGCCAAGTAAGTTTACTGCTAAAATATAAACCATCGGAAACTTTGATCCATAAATTTGGTGGGCTCACTTCCTTCATTACAGGCATAATTCAGGCAGGATTTTAAGAATGGGAACATTCTAACTAAAGTCAACACAATTCTTCATATCCTTACACTTAGGCAGCATTTGCTTAATCAAACTTAATGATTTGATCCCAAGATCACTGAAATCACATTTATTTCATTCACTTCAGTGGCTTTAGGATTAAGTTCTAAAAAGCACCATTTTGCGTGCATGTGTGTTGTGTGTGGGGGGGGGTTGTTTAAGGAGTGTGTTCTTCCCCTTTAGAAAATCAAGAGTCTTCTCATGTGGTTACATCTTCTTGTGAGAAGGTCTTTTCAGAATTTATGCATAAAAAGAGTGACAGCATATATGCAACGCCTGTAATTTAGAACATAGCTCAGAGGTTGTAGTCTCCTCGGTCAGGTTTGTGGGTGTGGTGGGTACAGCTGTGCAGTCCTTATGATGCCATAATCTGTCAGCTGCTACTTCAGGCCTTTAATTTTACCAGACAAGGGTGAATTTTTGTTTTGTAGTAAGGATCTTTAACCCCCTTGCATATTTCTTTTTTCAAGATTAAAAAAAACTTAAGAATTGCTTGGGCAAACACAGTAAGTAAGTATTGCAAAGTTCATGTGAAGTCACCTTTACAGTCTCGATAGTCACACTTTTACCTACAAGAGTAGGTCCTGCCTATGAGAAGTAACACAATTAGCTTGTAACATTCAAATATGTGGTTTTAGAAGAGTAGTGTATTTTTAGTCAAGAAAATATAATTTCACAGACAGAACTGACACAGGATTATACATTAGTTACAGAATTATTGTGGCAACTTCATGAGACTTAGCTAGCGTATAGTCTTCATGCTGTTTTATATTATGGTATCCCCTTATAGCCTGTTACTTTCAGTTGCCCACTGCATTCACTAATAAGAACTTTAGACACGTGGACACCATTTGTGTCTAGTGAAAAAAATTACTCGAAAAATTCTGTACTAAGTAATGACAACTTACCCAGACATAACCACCTCTATTATATAACGAAAGCCTGAAAGAGCACCACGAGGTTATACTTTCCACTCATACTTTATTTCGAACAGGTGTGCAAAGGGAACATATCAGAGAGATTTAAATAGAAGGTTAAGCAGACTGTAAATTTCCATCTACACTTGGTCTAATTAAAGCTATGAACATACTTGCAGCCTGAGAATTTTGTTTAGAGTAATCCCCTTATCAAAATTGTCATATGCCAGGAAATGTGAGAAGCTGAGTTTCTTATTCCCCATGTTCTTGAGCTACTGTCTGCCATTTAAATATCAGCATTTCTCAACAGCTTTCAGTTTAACCCACAAAGGTTTTCCACAGTAACTACTAGCTGAGTTATGAGCCCCTTACTCATACTGGTGACTAGTTAATTCCACAAATAGCTCTACTGCCTGCAATGGCATCACATTTAATTATGACTGCATCAACATAAAAGATTTTTCAGCCCTTTAGGACTAACTCAGATAGTGTTATGAGATAATCAGAACACCAGTACTCCCAGTGGTTATGATCACTAGACTTGTTTTGCTGCTTCTGCTCGTGTGAATGATAAGCCACTGCACAACAGAGAAGTGGCAGTATGTTTCTACTGCAAACCGTGCTAAGCCTGGGTTATTTTTTTCATTCTTATCTTCCTGCAAAGAGATCTTTGCCTCTTCTGTCTGTTGCATTCTACCACAAAATCAGTATTTTAAGCTCCAGAGGGCAAGGATTTTCTCAACTTTACGCTATCTCACACAGTGGGGTCCTGAGCTTTGCATCTCTAACCAGTATTTGCAATTATAAATAATTAACAGATTATACACAAAAATGATTATTCATGTGCTATTTATATACTACAGCAATATCTTCAGGCCTCAGCTGAGATAGGGGCCTCCTTCTATTAGACACTGTAAGGATGTACAATGTGCTTTTGATTCCCTTCGCTGTTATCTGTTGCTTCCCAAAGAGCTATATTGTGAGCTTCTTACACTGAGGCAGTTAAAAATCACATGTGATCTCACTGCAGTCAATGAAATTATTTGTGATATTAGCTGATCATTGCTGTGGAAAAGCACTCATGTACAGGTCTACAGTTAATGGAGAGAGGGGAGGGGGGGAAAAAAAAAATTTTCAGGGCAGGGACAGCAACTCTGAACACAGCAGCCCTCGAAGGCCATGACCAGAGCAGAGGTGCTCGAGGACAACGCAAGCCCACCTGAGGCCCCAGGGTGGCTCCAGGGTAGCTCTACGTATAGAGCACTGGGCTACCCATTCCCCTAGTGTTCCTTGTGTTGGTGTACTAGGGACTGATTTCTTCTGTTGAGTTTCAGCCTGCATGTTACAAAGATTTCTTTTTCGAGAATCACTGTGTAATAACCTAAAATAGCCTGGCCCATCCATCTTGAGTGCAGCTGGGCAGAGTTCCTTCATACTGTCTGTCATGCCTAAAAATATTCCTGTTATGAAAATAGAGACAGAGATACTATGTCGGTTTTGGCGTGTACTGTGCCTGTATGTTTAGTGTGTCTCTCAGGGTAAACTTCCTAATCCATGGAACATGAAAGCTGTATTGAAGAATTATCTAAAACTGTGAACTGAATAAGGGCTTGATAGTTATTTCAGTGTATTTTAGCTGAACTGCTACACTATAAATGCATCTACAACAAAGCAGATAATGTATTAAGCAGGGCAGGGAATACCTGCTAAACTTCTAGACTTGTTAAGCTTGCTCTGTGAAGCTGTGGGCAGGGCTGTTCACAGTAGTACTCTGCACTAGCTGAGAGAGAGAAAAATAAAACCAGGAATGGGGCAGTCGAAGACTCACCTGTGATGTAAAGTATAACACGTGAATGTTTCCAAGGAAAGGAAGTAAAGGACAGTGCAAAGTAGGGAAGATGTACTTTGGTCTCTAGAGAATGACAGTGTGGCGAGGACCATAGTGACAAAGCAGAAAGGTGGGAGGCATTTTAGGTCATATGTGGTTTTCCTCCTCTGAAAGTTTTATATGTCATAGAAAAAACCCATAGAGGAATCAGATGTGACCATACAGAAACAAGAACCAATGATACACGTAAAGTCTGAGGGTAGAGGAAAACCCTATTAGTTGAGTACCTCTCACAGCTTCTTTTATTTAAGTGACAGTGTGTGCAGTTCTATAAAGAAGGCCAGGCATGCAACTGGACATGCCCAGCTTAGGTAAAGCTGGAGAATGTGTTTTAAAGTGGGAAGGGAAGAAAAACATCCAAGCACAAACATCTGCTGAGTTTAGGAGAACAGAAAGAAACAGACAGGCTGAAGCAAAGGGAATGGCCAAGTTGTCTCCAATTCCCTCTGAACCTAGACCAGGTCAGCACTTACTAAACTGCAAGATACGAGTTCCAGCAAGATACTCAGACTTTATGAAAGGATGGTTATTTCTTACAAACGCTATTTTTTCATCAGAGTAATGTACTTCCATGGAATTTTAACTTTTTTTTTTTAAAAGTACTTCCATGGTTGCTTTGAAACTTTTCTTGCTTCATAGTTTCTGTGATTCTACAACTGTGTACTAGCGTACTAGCTGCATTCCAGTCCCCTGCGACTATTATGTGTCCGCTGAAACCAACTTCTTAATTCCTTGGAGGGGGAAAGACATGCAGATGAGAGAGCACTTTGCTATCCAGTTCTGCACAAGAGAATCAGTAACCCTTCCAAACAGACCTGCCATTCCCCCCCCTCCCCAAATATCCTGATTTAATGCAAACTCATATATATAATTAAAAAAAAATTTTAAAAGAATTTCTAAAGTCTGTCATAGGCTATAAAATTCTTTGGCACATGCAGAAGAATTTAGGTACTTTCTGGTTAAAATAGTTTTGACAAAATAAGGAGAACCAGAAGCAGTAATAAAATAACAAAATCTCTGAAGGTACACAGTGTGTCCTTCCCCATGTATTAAGCTGCAACACACTCTGTTGATAGGCAATGTTAGATATGCAAGGATGAAGTAAACAAGAAGCATGAGGATTGCAAAGTAAATATTTGGGTGTATTAGCCAACAGTTTGTGGGTGTTTTGTTCTTTTAAATTTGTTTGTATTAATGTTTGAGTCCAACTCACCTTCCAGAAAAAGATAACTGAAATGATCTGTCTCCTGCCCACAGTCTGCTCCCCCATCAATATTTTTGCTTATCTATCTCTCTTCCCATGTTTCATGTTGTTTCAAGCAGCTCTTTAGCGAGCCACAAAAATGTTAACTATCCAGCTAGGTTTAAGTGGACCCCAGCTGAAGTAAATACTCCACAAGGCATACTACCTTTCTTTTCCATTTCTTGGTTAGTCCTCTTTGCGCCTGCTATATGTACATCAAGAGCCTTTAAAATGTTTAGTGAGGAGACCATGCATTACAGAAACTACTGCTTTCACAGTGCTGTGTTTCTATAGTAACCATCTTATTAAAGCACTGCAGCCATCTGCTTTAAATATTAACTTCACAAGACCATCAGGACTAGCTTAAAACAGTATCACATGTTCATTAAATATTAAAACTAGAAACAAAAGGAGGGAACTATAGGAGAGAGCTTTTTCCTGTTCCTTCACTTTAATCTTAAAAAAAAAAAGTTAGAAAAAAAAATAGTACCAATGTTTGTTGTTTTTAGATAATTGAACAGTTTGTTCCACTGCTTTAGAAATAACTGTTTAATTGACCGTGCTATCTTCTGGTGGAATAAAATACAACTTTTGGGGTGTTGCAAAAACAAACAAATGAAGAAAATGGCTTCTTTGGGTAGATGACCACTTTGTGTATGTTCTTCCTAATAATAGACTTTCTTTACCCTGTTTTCATAGCAGTACTCTCATAAATACTGGAACAAAGTCTTTTGAGGAAGGAACACACAGGGAAACAGTCATCAACTGCTGAGAGGCGGCCCACTGGAGTAAACAGTTACCTGTTTTTATCATAGTCTGCTAAAGGGTGGATGCCTCAGAGAAAGGTATAAATACTCAGTAATCTACACAGGCAACCTGCAGCTTGTAGCCAACAGTGTGAGATTCAGCCCCCCCCGCCCCCTTCCCTCCCCTCAGCTACATTTTATCCCGATGAGCATGAGTCTAGATGTTGTTCTAACTCATAGAAATGCCTGCTATTTAAAAAAGAACCTGCATCAGCAATACCTTGTGACAGCAAGGTCCTTGGATTAAGTACACCAGATTGCATTTGTTTCCTTTTAGCAATTTGAAGTATGTTTACTGAATGAAGTATATTTACTTCAGCAAATGCTCTCTTTCTTCAAACTGTCCTATAGGGCTGAGTAAGGGCAAATTCCTGAGAGCCTTTCTCTACCTTTAAAGTAGGGTATCTGAGCTCACCCTTTTACATTTTTTTTCCACTGTGCTTTACTTGCTTTTTCCAAGTTCTGAGCTACCCTCTCTGACCCAAAACTGGCTATTGTATCCACCGTGATAATACAGGGGACCATTTATAACTTGCCAGTTTCATCTTAAAATTTCACAGGAACAAGAAGAGGAGAATCGAGATCTTCCATAGGCCATAGGCCTCAGGCTCTTGAGCTATAGAAAAATTTTGTCTAGTGTTTCAGGTTCTCTGCAACACACTTCTGTCTCCATCCAGTAGAGCTTAATGAAACAGTACATAATTCTATAATTATTGTACTCATTTACTTCAGTTCCACAGCTGTTTTTCCCACTTTTTACTGTTGCCACAGTGAATAAGCGCCTACGCAAAACTGTTCGTGATATTGTCTAGATGTCTTTCTGAGAGAGGGAACTCTTTTTATTATGTATGGAAAACCAGCAGTGCACCTGGGTAATGAAGACGTAGTCCTTGTCCAAGAAATTTACAGTCCAGTGGATCATCAGACCCTCACACAAATGCATGATTACTTATTTTAAGATTCGGCCAGTATTCATTTCCTCCTACTAGATGACACCGACTTCTCTGTTTTCAGGCAGTAACCTTTTTTTTTTTTATGAGGTTCTTCTGGGGTTTCTTGTGTTGGTAACTCAAAGGCAATGTCTCAGAAAGGCAGGAACAATCACCAGCGCAAACGCAGAATGAGGAACAACTGTCTAGGTAGCTGATCTGAAGAAAATGACTCTGGGAATGACAGTGGATATCAAGCTGAACAGCTGCTGTCAAGACTTTTGAGAAAAAGGCAATTTTTGCACAGGCAATACTCCTGTTTGTGTGGCTTTGTCAGACAGTGTTATCTTTCCTCTCTACTCAGCCTTGGTAGGGCCTCAGCTGGAACGTGCTCTCTGTCCAAAAATAAAAAAGTTGATCACGAAGAGAAGACTTGGAAGAAAACAAAATCTCCACCAGCAGAGGTTTTTAAGAACAGATTATCCAAATATTTGTCAAAAATGACAGTTATGACTGATCTGTTTTGGGGGGAAGAAGATGGATTCAATCCAGGGCTGTTTCATACAACTTTCACGAACACCTTGTCCATCTTGTCCAGCTGTTAGTCATCGATATAGAGAAGCTCTATTTAGTATACTCTGCTGAGAGCTTTTCTGGATTAGGATGCAACCAAATTTGTTAGGTCACAAGCCTAGAAGATGACGACCACTGTTCCCCCAAAGTTAAAAGAACTCTGCTGTCACATATCAGAACTTTTCACAATAAAAGGACATGTTTTTATATGGAGTTCTGTAGTATTTGCCATGCTTGAGACACCCATTCTCTCCATACCTGTGGACCTTCTAAGGAAAGGCAATTAGAAAAAAAGCTGCCAGGATAGTGGAATGGGAATGGAATCAGATAAGCCTTGATTTTGCTGCTTCTGCTGTATTTACGCTGCATCCATAAATCAAGGTTTCTGCTGTTTGCCTGTTACCTCATAAAGACTTTTTCTTTCTTTCACTTGCATATAATTTGACTTCCAGAAATGGGGATTCCATTATATTTTGAAGCTTTGGAGGCTGGCCATAGCCAAAGGCAAGCTCAAGGGCAAGGCATAGTAGTGTTTCTTGTAGTACTGAAAGGCTTGGTTAGAGCCTTAGAACCTTGCTATTTTAATCCTGGGAACACGAACAAGAGCCACAGTTAGGATGGTTCAGCCAACTTTCATTTTTTTGAACCTACTCGATAACGTGAGAGTTTCTCTCTTTCCTAATAACGTTTCTGGGCATTTTTGCCTAATACATTCCTCAGTACTGCAAAAGTCTAGAATACTCATTGTTCCTTTCATTGTTCCTTTTCTCTCTTTGCTACATATTGTCATTCTTGTGACTTTTGAATTAATTGGACTACTACTATTTTTTTTTTTTAATAGGGTGATGGGAAGCATTTTGTGCTTGTGGTTTGGGCTGAGCAGATATTCTGCAGGCCTATTGCATGTTCCTACCTTGCCTTTGAATGCTATTAAATGTTTCTAACATAAGAATTGTACTGTCCAGCAGGTGTTCTGTGTATTTTTTTTTCTCTGTGCACAAAGAGAATAAGCAGTTGACCTGCTAGGGAACCATGTTCTGCTGAGGAAGCCACGAGTAGGGGAGACAGAGGAACAACATGGACCCAGTCAGTGAGACTCCTGGGTCAGAGTCCTTCTCTCTCAGCTTCACTCAGTTCTGCAGATTCTGACAGCAGCAACTCAGATCCCATTCAAAATTCCCAGTTCCCACCTCTTAAAGAGACATTGATGAAAATCCCTGAGGTAAATACCACGCTGTCTTCCATGTCTTTTCCATCTTCCCGCACTGTTGATCGTGCTTCTGGGAGGTGGCGGGGTAGCAGAAAGCTGTAACTTGGTCAGGAATCTCTCTCCCTCCCTCCCTCATCTATGGAACAGAGAGCTATGGCTAGAGCCAGTTATTTACTATGCAAAGGAGTTACCTTCCCCGAACTATGTACTGATATACTTACAAAATATGCTGATCAATAATTATAAGAAATCAGAGTCCCAAGTCTGTTCTCTGGTAGCTGGGCAAAACTCTTCAGTAAGAATTGCACCCGTGCATTTGAAGACATAATTAGACTTTAGGTGTGCCTTTGCTGAACTTGTTAAACAAGATTTCCTTTACTTTTTTACCTAGAGGACAAACCCATGACAGAGTCTGTATTTATTTTGAGATATTCATCTAAACTGACACAATGGCATACAATGCTAATCTTACACTATTCGTTTCCATCCTGCCCCCACCTAAAAGCATTAGATAAAATAATCTTTATCATAAGCAGCATTTCTTTCTTTATATTTTCTTCATAGGACAACTGAAAGAAGCTCTTCTTATGTAAGAAAATACCATTAGCGGTAATAACAGAAGATTCTCTGAATCAAAAATGCACTGGACACAACATCTGTACAGGTCTTCCACTGGTTAAGTGAATTGTAGTGTAAAGCCTGCAGACATCTTGAATGCTAACAAACTACTCCTTGTAAACCTTGATACTTTCTGATCCAGAACTTAAAAAAAAAAAAAAAAAAAAAAAAAAAGCGGCAAGCTTCAGGACTTCTGAAGACTGCAGAAAATGTACTGTAATGTACCCAGTAAAAAAGCTTTACACATTTAGAGAAGTTTTTATAGTAAACTCTAGTTGTCCATTCTCCAAGGCTGCTCACACTTGTACAGATCCACTGCAAAGTGGATTTGCTTTCCTTAGATATGAGAAATACCCACAAAGAACTCTTAAAATAGGGACATAGCAGTGACCTATGCTCAATACTTCCACTCTTATTTCTTGGTCAATTATATACAGTGTAAAATGAACAATCAGTAGTGGAAAGATATCAATAACCGATGCAAAGTCATTTGCTCACGTGCTGAATGCAACATTAAAAGCTAGCTAGGAGACTCTTGGTGGGCGGGGGGTCAGGGTCCAAGCTGCAGAGGCACTTCAGTCACTCTGGTCAGAGATATCTAACCACATGAAATGAGTTAGAGGCCAGGCTAAGCACAAGCTAAGTGGCAGTCTTTTTGTTTGTTAAAATACTAGTATTAAAAATCTGCAGCAGCTGTGATGATTCTAATGCAGAGCTGCCATGGACATGTATGGAAAAGGTGAAGAAAAGGGACTGGCCTTATACCCATGGAAGTTTCACTCAGTAATGGGATAGAAACTCACTGGCAAAGAGGCATGGAGAAGCTTGCAGTGCATCTTTCCTAAGGGCTTTGTCATGGTATTTATGGAGTTGTATCATGGTAACTAGTATAAAATAGAACTACAATTTTTCTATAGTCTCATCTACTTCAGAAAGATCGATATTTCTATTTGGGAGGGAAAAATCCTTCGTAAATTAACAGGCTTTCACAAAGCTGGGATTAAACTGATTCCAAAAGTAAAAACTGGAAGTGATTTATTAAAAACCATAGGTTATTTTTGCTAGTTCAGCAGCTTTTTCAAAACAGTTTGGGTTATCTTTGGGAACCAGTCACAGTTACACATAGGCTCTCTTTCCTCTACATACACGTATTTCTGAGAAAACTTTGAGAACGTTAGCATTTGTCAAAAACTAATTGTCTAACCATACGCTTCCATTTTACAATAAATGCTAATTTCTAGGAAGAAAACTGGTTTACAGTAATCCGGAGTACTAGACAAATTTCTTGTCTTTAAGGACTTCAAGGATAAGGCGGGGCAAGTATTTTCTTTTTGACAGACATCTAGTGTGTCCAAAACGCGACTTGAAAATATATATTGAGATAAAGTGTGGGTATTTAACAGTTAAGTGTAAAGCCTGGTTTGCTACAGGGGTGTTTTCAGCTATGCATTTTTTTTTTCCATAAGGCCCAGGTCAAAAAACAAGTCAGTCTTACAATGGTATTTGTATTTCATAGATGGTGGTGCATCATTTGAGACTGCTAAGCCATCTTTTTCCTAAATGGACGGTCACAACCTGACTTTAATAAAGTATTCATTAGTGCCTGAGTGCAAGTGTTAATAAAGGAATAAAAAAAGAACTGTCAATCTGGAACCACAAGATCACACAGTGTTCTTTTATTTTAGCCAAAATAAGCTTTGTAGCTCCTTATGACTGAAAATTATATGTACCTTCTGAGTCAGTTCAATGAAGAAACAGTTACGGTGCCGAAAAAACACAGTCACTTCTATCCCCGAGTTGCTGAATCACTTACCCGCTCCTGCTAGTTAATAGTTGCTATTTTTAGTTTACGGCGGAAAATTCTCTCGTGGTGGCAATGATATTTTAAAACAGTATTCAGGCAGAGGATTTTGCTTCTGTGTGTGACATCCCCTCAAAGTCTGTGTTTTGTACGAGCACCTCATTATTCACTTCCAACACTGGCGAGCCGGGTCATCCTAGCGCGCGAGATGCGGCATTTGCTGGCTCTTTCATAACTGCCCGTAAGAGTTCTGGGGTCATGTTTGTAAACATTGCAGCCACGTGCGCCTAAGCACGTGGCGAGACATCAAAATGACCTAGAGCGCCTAGCCGAGAGGTAAACCTTGGCGCCAGTATCAATGTCGCTAAGCCAACCAGCGCCAACTCTCTCGTCAGCGCGCTCGCCTTGTAGCCGTGAGAAACGCAGCCGCAGGTTGTGTGAAGGGCAAGTGGGAACCTTTTTGTTGTACGTGGCACATGCGGCTGCATGTTAACACTGGTGGTGTCAAGGTAGGTTCCTTCCCTCAGCTGTAAGTGAATGGCATCGTTGAATTGTTCCAAAGGAAAATAAAACTCATTTCTGCCCTAAGTCAGTGAAACTGGAGCCAGTGTGGTCCCACAACACAATGCAGAACTATGGCTATTAGAAAAAGAATTGTATAAGGGCGTGTTGCCAAAGTTTCCAAAATAATTTCAAAGACAGATGAAACAGACATCATGTCTGTAATAGTTTTTTTGCTAGCTTTGCACTTATGAAATTAAGACGACGTTTCAGGCATTTGAGGAAGTAGCCCCTAAATTATTTCTGTTTATCAGTAGAGATTGCACGAAGCTAGATAGGGCCAGTACAAACAAAAGTCAAGTCTTTCATTTCCTCCTAATGTGAAATTAGCAGATACCCAAAGCCTATGGAGAGTTTCGTCTCGCCCTAGCCATGCACTTTATGCACTTAAAAAATAATAATGCAAGAGGGGGGAACAGTCCGCTGTCTCCGTCCCTCCCTCCTATAGCGATTCTGTTTCAAGTGCAGCTGTGAGTCTCATTTGCTTTGACCTTTGCTGTGAGAGCTGAGAATAGGACAAAGAGTTAAGTCCCTGCTGAGTTTGCACTTCTCAGGCCACGCAAGCGGGAGAGGCGGCTGGGAGAGGGTGTGCGCGCAGCAGAGGGTAAGCGGGAGGGGGCGCTGGGAGGGAGAGTAAAACAAAAGGAGAAAAATAAACAGTGCACACCCCGAAACAAAACAGGGGAACCAGTACAGAAAAATGTCTGTCTTTGAAGAACACGGACTTTTCTGTTTGTTTCTCGCTGTGTAGTTATATCTTCTTATCTGAACTCAAGGTACAGTAGATATATGAGTCCTTGAACTCTGAACTCATGAGGAGAGCAGCAAAAAGTAAGTCAATACAATTTTAGCGGAGTGACTGGAAACAAGCATGCTTTGTCTTTCTGTGCCTAAGCTCTGGGAGGCCATTTAATACAGCAACACACAGCTCTTCAAACCTCTTTCTTACTGTATTGCAATGGCCCGCTAAAACAAAACAAAACCAAAACAGTTCTCTCCTGGTGATAATGCAACTGTGGCTTCAAAAAGTAGCTTGGAGCAGCCAGTAACGTTTTGTAGAGACTCATCTCTTAAATTTGGACAAGAAATGGTTCCCAGTTTGTTAATGGAAAACAGAAAATACGTCCATTCATCTCTGCAGGATTTCTGAAATCCTGCCCTACTGTAAGTGTTACCCAATTCCCTCATAGCGAATCTGGAAAGCAGAAAAGTACCTACCTGACTATTACACGTATGTCTAAGTTAGCACTCTCCAGCGCTACTACTCTACCGAGCAATAAAGTTTCTATTTTTGACTCACCGTGGACGACCTCGCTCTAAACCCCTGGACTGAACGTTGCTCAAACGTAAAATGAGCAAAACTGAATGTGTTAACAGAATACGTCAGCCCGTCACAGCCCTGTGTTTTGCTGTGATTGTTGCTAGTAGCCGCAAACGTGGATCAAAAAGATGGGCTCTCACAAACTCCGCCAAGGCAGCTAACTCTTGCAATGTGGCACCCTCTTGCCTGTTACGCAGCGCCCCGGGGAAGCCTGGGATAGTGTTTGTAAACAGTGTGGCCACGTGCATGCAAGCCACGTGGGGGCTTGATTCTGGCTGCACCTCCAAACTCCCGTGGAAAAAGGCGCAACCGGGGAAAGTGAGGCGGCAAGCCTCAGTGCTGCCTCTCAGTCTTTTCTCCACAGTGCTGTACAGCACTATTGGATCTCTAAACATGGCAGGGAAAAAATCCATCTGTCCTTCACGGCCAACTGCCTCTGTCAGCATTCAGAGGAACGCTGCCTGAACCAAATTACCCACTGGATTTTATTTCCAAATGCATTTCATCATGGATTGGATCGTAAGACTTTGAATGCACTGAAGTTCTTTGGGGGTAGGCTCTCAGTTAATTGCACTACATACCAAAACAGCCAGGTTGAGCTATGATTATCCACTGCAAAGGTACTTCCAAATAAAGACCACAGAGAGATAACATTAAATGCTACAGGGGGGGGAAAAAAAAAAAGATAAATTTACTGTCTGTGATGCAGGTCTAGGAGATAACAGGTGACTGTTACACAGGTGCTATGAGTGCTGTTTGGGTTGTGTCACCAGCCCTGGTTTGTATGTCCCATCTCCAGGAGAAATCACGTCTAGCAACAAATTAAGGTTTTTCCCTTTGAGCTCCACTACCAAGCATGACATCAGTGTGAAGGTTCATGAACCTTGATGAACCTTTAATTGATAAACCAGATCAAAATGGAAGTCACACGGTAGGTTTGAGCTGATGGACGAGAACAGTTTGCAGACTGTGGGAAATCTTGCCTGAATGAATAGGAGGATCAAGGGTATTAAAGGTTAATGGGAGTTACTGGAGTACCTACTTATTGAAATGACATTACACAACTGTCCCACGCACTGCAATTAACTGACACAACGTACTATTTTTAATTATAATTAGCTCATTGTGAGATTTTGTTTGTTTGTTTGGAAGCGCAGAGAGGTATGTGCAGTGCCAGTAAAATTGAGATAATTTCCTTTCCTACACCCTTTTTCACTTGGTGTGGGTTTCAGCAGTGCTGCAGTCAAAGCTATAGGCCAAAAGTTTGTCTTCTCCCCAGAGAAGAGAAACAGTATTCAAGGTACAATTTACTGTATAATTTTGGATGAGCACCGCTCGTTTAAAAATCTGAAGACTTGTCCAGCAAAAAAGATGTGTTGTCAACCAAAAGAAAATGCTACTGAAAACCTGCTTCTGAGAAAAAGTGAAAAGCTACTTGTTTCTGATTCTAGTTTCTGTTTCTTAAAATTGATACTTCTGTTATCTTAGTAAGCAGAGAAAACTATCTGTAAACCTCTGAATGAGCAGGAAGGAGGGTATCATGGGTAAAGAACTGGGGCTTAGGAGATATGGGTTCAGTTCCCAGCTATACCACAGCTTTCCTGTATGTCTTTTAGGTTTAAAAAAAAAAAAAAAAAGTACTGAAATGAATGGCTTGAGCAAGGTTTGTACAAGTTCTGCGATCTGTACGTGCTTCGGCTCTCAGTTGTTGCTTATTAATTTTATACCCTTTCTCTCTCTTTGCACACTTTGCCTGCTCATTAATATTAGCACCCTCGGAAAGAGACTCTGCAGCAGTGCTGGTTGGGAACTCCTGTTAACTAACACACGCACACAGAGCAAGTAGTAATAACTTGGTTTATTTACTGCAAATATTTAGTTTTTTGGAAGGGCTCTGTCTGCCTCCGCTTTGCATTACAAACAAGAGCCACTAACACCCTGGCCCTTGAGCCCGGCCAGACCCCTTTTTTTCTTTAACTGTCTCCTTCCCTGAATTAAATATCAAAATGAAACAAAAATGGCTTATGCTTGTACAGCCCCAAGCACAGTGGGATTCTGCTTCACGACGAGGATATGAGGTGCCTCCTAATGTAAGCCTGCAGTAATTAATTGCACTCTAGCCACTCTCCTTATATTTAGAAGCATCAGAGTTGCCATCCTGAATTAGAGTCATGCTACAGCTTGTCCAACAAAATATCTCCAAACAGCTAGCAGCAGTTCCTTCAAGAAAAAACAGCAATTCAGTAGGTGGTTAGACTTACCCTTCCAGAGGAAAAACTACTTTCCAATCCATCAGCTAGAGTTTATATATTTTACAGGAAAAACATTAACTTGCATCTATTTTGAAAACTTAAAAAAAAAAAAAAAAAGATGAAAAATTAGTTGTCAGCCTCTATACCTATTACTCCACCTGCCTCTGAGTCTTTCTGTCCTTTCCTTTTTCCCCCTCCTCCTCCTCCTGAAAGGACAAAAAAATACTCTGCAGACTATTTTTCTCTCTCTGCAGTTACAGCAAAGTGTGGGAAATTTGACTGGGTGCCTCACTCCTGCAAGTGTGTCAATCTAGGCAGACCACTACAGCTCTATGAAGCCCACTGAAAATGAAAGGGGCTTTGTGAAAATGGCAAGGGCTGCCACCAGTTTGCAGGATCACAAATTAACTGACAGCATTGGGGGGATGAAAGCAGATCCACCTATACCTAAATTGACAACTGCACCTCAAACACACTGGAAAAATACAATAGAAAACAAAGTATTTTCCCACCCAATCTCTTTCACTTCTCAGGCATTACTCACAGCAACAGAAGAAAGAAAATAAATCAGCACAATTCTTATTTTTCTTACTTCTCTTTCTTTCACCTACAGACCTTCTTTGCCGCATAACAGATTACATGGAAGGAGAAAAGCACAGGTCCAAACTTATTTAAAGAGAACAAATGCTCTATGGAAAGTATAGAGAGCTCTAAGAAACAATGCAGAACTGACAGACTATATTTTTCTATGTTGAGCACTTTTTCATGTTTATAAGTGTTAAGAGCGCTCTTCCCTATTTGGTCAATATTTTCATCTTCACTCCTTGATATGTGATCTGCATGCTCAGAAACTGACTGTGTGGAATGGAGACTCATTAGCATAGATTTTCTGTCCTCAAAATGTCTACTTGTCATGTGAGTTAAGTAAATGCTAAACCTAACTTTTTTCATTTGCTCAGCTTCCATGCTTTGATTTTTACTGTTGTCATCTTAGTAATACTCCAGACATTTCTGGGCAGACAAGTTTGAAAGTGAGACAGACAAGTAAGCAGGAAAAGGAGTATAACGGGAACAAGAAGTTTGCCATTTTAAAAGGGGGGGGGGAGGGTTTAGTACACATACACCTCCCAGGGAAAGGCAAATTCCAATGCATTTTAAACATTCATATGTTCTCTTTCAATGATAAATGGCATTCCTTTTATTAAAGGATACACATACTTTAAGTTTCGAGGAAATATCTTACTTTTGTGAACTTCAGTAACTTTAGGGGAAGGGAGGCTACTCCTGCTTTACTGCAACAACTCATTTTCTTCATTTTACCATGAACAGGACAGTAATGACACTTTCTCACAAGAGGAAATATGCAATCATTCTTTTCTCCTTTTTGCTTACATAAGAGCTGAAAGAGTTGTGTTTCCTTTGGCAAATATAAAAATTGTATAACTTCAAAGTATGTGACTTCAAACACAAGTGAAGTAGCACTGAAAGAACAAACAGATTAAACAAAGATGAAAAAATAGTATCAGGAGCATGAAAATGGAGGTGAGTATAGCATGAATAGTTGTTGTCTCTCATGCTAAGGAAGGAACATGGGAAGTGATGAAAGGAAACCAAAGTCAGGGTAAAACTTTAATGCCAGCATCAGGCCCAGGTTTAACACACACCCTTTTGATCTCTCCAACAGGGCTAAAAATGACAAGAGCAGGAACACATAGCCAGCACAAACTCAGAAATGCCTTTTTCACATATTCTCTCTTTCATATTTCCTTTATTCTTAATTGCCTTCCTCTGCTACCCAGCTGCTGCAAGACTAATGGGGAGCGTGGGTCAAAAAAGTCAGAAAAGTAAAAGAAAGAAGGCGAAGAACTTGGTGAAAGAGAAGCAGGTTCTGGATGTGACACAGACAGTGGTGTCTAGCAAATGAGAGGGCAGATCAGAAAGAACCCATAGGAGCGTAATAACAAAATACAATCATTGTAATCAATAATGCAACATAGAAGCAACCAATGTGAACATACAAACAATAGCAAAAGTAACAAGGTATGTGCATTGGTCTTCATATGCTGTGTTGTATGATGGTGAATACCATGACTCATCTGGACAAAATCAGCATATACAAGAGACAAGTGTCCCAGCTGCTTCCTGCCTATATGGGAAAACAACAGTTCTCTGGATTCATTTTTCAAAGCAAGCAATATGGTTTGTGTACCATCCTGAGTGTTTGTTGCAGAACTGTTTGAGAAAGTCTGAAAAACGTGCACAGGGCTGGAAAATTATGTTTCTGGACGAGGAGCAGAACCTCTGATAAGGTCCCACAGTGCACATGGTGTAGGCTTAAAGTGTCTCTACAGATCAGAACCAGTTTGGCAGCTTTGGTTGGGTCTGCAAAGGAGAGCATGACATACGTTGTCAGTTGGCATGCTTCTGAACAACAAATAGATGTATTTTCATCTGTGTTTCCTGAAATGCTCTTGGCAAGACAATCTAGTAATTATCACCAATTTTTTTTTTTAAAGCAGATTGGTGGCATTATTTTTTCAGTTAAGTAAATGCAGAAATCTCCACAGAGCTTCTTATGGCTAATGGAGATCTAAAATTCGCTTTGCAGTGGTATTAGCTTTCGTAATAGCAACGCCTCTCTGTGTCAACATGTCTCATTAAGTAATAAAGAGACTTTCAGCTATTTGATTTTACTTATAAAGTTAGTGGGATTCATGATTTCTTCTCTATTCTTTAAAGAGGGAATTGTTCTAGTATTCAAACAGGCAGTGAGTCATTCCTAATTAAGCGAAAAAAAAAAAAAAGCAACAGTTTATGGTGGGATTCTTGTATTGCAGAGAGCTGTTTTGTCATGAAAACTTTTGGGGATTGAATACCCTATGAATTTTCAGAAGGGGCGGGGAGGAAAAAGAAAAAAAAACCCTACTCGAAACCTTTGTAACAATTCCCTTAACCCTGTCTCACATTTAGCGTCAGCCTATTCCAAGCAAACATGTCGACACAATCCAGATTGCGTTCGAGCAGGAGAAAAACAGAAGCATTTGACAAAGGAACCAATGATCTAGAATGTGATACAGATGCAGAAAGCTCAGCCAAAAACCGAACTACAGCATGTTTTTCTAAACTCTGCAGATTCTGACGTTCTCAATTTCTTTTTCCCAGTGAGGACCAGGGACATTCCTAGAACTCGGTCCTCGCGGGCTGCGTCAGGACAGCCAGGACAGCTGCTGAGGATGCTGGGACACTGTTTGTAAACACTTAACCACGTGCATGCAACCACATGGAGAGTCATCGTTCTGACCTAAACATCTACCCACTTGGTAAACTGTGGTATTATTGCCATGTCCTCTTCCAACATGATTTGACTGAAAGCAGCTCATGCCAGGACATTTGGAAGACAAAGCTCAGACTGTTTATGCATTATTAGAAAGAAGATTAAGCAAAAAGTTGTTTAAATTTTGGTCAATGAAATGTAAACTTAAGGATACCGCAGCTCATGTGGAGTAAAGAACGCAGAAGTCGTTATTTCTCTTTCTAAGTCTGTGAAAAATTCAATTTAAACCTGCAAGTTCCTCCACCACCCACACATACACCTGTTGAAGGCAATATTCACATTCTGCGAACCCGCGTGGAATAAGTTTGAGGTTAGAAGCAATACTGTTGAACATGTGAAGGTATTTCATGTTGTTTAAGTTACATAGTATTAATTAATTAGAGGATTCCGAGGCTACTGAGCTGTACCTGTGGAAAACACTTCCAAGCAGTACTTCTTGGTTATCTACTTATCCTTGGTTATCATAGCTTTCTAACCACTTGCCTGCTCATTTCTTTGCTACCATAAGCAAAAGGAGCACAAACTTTTTCCAAACACAACATGCTTTCTGTAAAATCTATTTGCTTTTTCTTTTCTCACGTACAAATTCTTCTCACAACTGAAAATGGTGCTCTTTTCCAAGACTAGAGAGACTCTTTCACAGTATGATCTTGATAGTTAAGCTCGGGAAGTTTTCCCAGTAAAGAGGGGAGCAGGACAGTAGCGTACAGGCCTGTGGAAGCAGTAACTTGCACCTCCTCACAGAAGTTTTACTCATTGTTTCGCCATTCAAACAATTCTCTGAGGAAACACACCTTTTACACACAAGTTACATGGAGAAACTGTCTTAAAAGAAATGCCGCATTTGGTTAGGATTAAGGTGCTGAATTTTCCTTTCTGACTGAACTTGAGCATAGGACAAGCCTGTTCCTTTGCACATCACAACAGAAATGCTGCGTTTATTTTTAAAAGAGAAAAACAACACACTCAGAATTGGGCCAAACTGAAGGCCCAATCCTGCAAACCTTAATTTGTAAGAATAATCCTACCCGGGGGGTTCTCTTCATGTGTAGACACCTTGAAAGTGTAGCTTTCCATACTTTGCTACACAGTAACAACTCTCCAACTTGCAATCCACACCTCTGCAGAAAGCTTTATTTTTAAAGGAGAACCTGAATTTTGTTCAGGTTACTAAGATGATTCAGCCTTCTGGAAGGTTTGACAGAGATAAACAAATCTCCTTTGAAAAGGTAAACAGCAAGCATAACAACACCCAAGTCTTCAAGGTTTTTAATTGTTAAAGTGTTTTTTTAAGCATAGCAAGTTTCTTTAAATTGTTCCCAGATTTAAAATCTTTTATTATGAACAACTAGTAGGGCTCTCTTTCTGATCCCCTTATAAGGCAGGGCATTTTTTTCTTCATTTCAAGAACTGTGTAAGGTATGTGGATGAAATTATCTAGTTGTTCCTCCTATTTCTGAAGCCTTAGTTTTTTTACCTTCCTTCTGTTACCCCCTCCTCCACAGGGTGACACACATTCCCAGTATTTTAATCCAAACAACCTTTTTGGGTCACTCAGTCATCAGCTGTCCTTGGGATTCATCCAGCTGATGCCGAAGTTCACAGTTTTATTCCTTAACCCTCCCTCCCTCTCTCCATACGCTGAGTAATTCCTTGGGAAATCTTTTTTGTTGTTTTTTTAAAAAAGGAGATTTTCTACCCCAAAGGAAGGCAGAAATGACTCCTTTTAAATGGGTGACTGAGAACATGATTACTCATGGTACTTTCCATTCTAACATTTTATTACCTAGGATATTGGGACAAGCTATGCAAATTGAACGTGCAACCAGTGACGATCTGAAAACATAGCAGCTTAAACTATAGCAACCTGTTACTAGTTACTTGTTCAGTGTTTAAAAGGATTTTTTTTTCCTGCAGAATATCATTAAATGACTAGATGTTCACTGCTATACGGAGTATGGGATCGAAATAACGCTAAAAGTATGATTGATTCACATAATTCCCTTTTTGGCTTCCAGCCATGATGCAGTCATATGCTTTATCTCTGTTCAGAGTACAGCCTTTCTCTCTCTCTCTCTCTCTTTTTCTCCCCTTCTTTTAAATGAATCATAGTACATCCCACTCCATTTCAGAACCAGCACACTGCCTTTCAAAATGATGTCACAACACTTACTGCTGCTGGCTGACTGCCTTAATAGCAATGAGAGAGCTGGACTGAATAAATACTGTATATTATTTGGCAAAATCATTTGTGGTTGTGTTCTCCAGCACAGTTTCCAAGATAACCACCAACTCTACTTGAAACTTGGCAACTTTGTTCTACCACTTTCAGGCTCCAGTTGCGAAGCTGGCTTACAGATGCTGCTACCATGCTTTAAACTACTGTGCGGCAGTCAAATGTGAGAGGTAAAAGGGTTATACTGTGATAAGCCAAATTTGACAGCTCATCCGGAGTTCCACCTTGAAAAATAGGCAATTTAAAAAGACCTTATTTGACTCCTGTTGGAAAAAAAAAAAAAGGGGGGGGGCCCACGCAGGGCCAAATGCAGCAAGTGATTTACAGTGACTGCTTAGGTACACCATGAGAAAGCCACTCTGCTGCCATTTATATGCAAACAATTTAGAAAAAAATAAGAGTGAAGCATTTCTTGTAATCCCGAACAGTGCCAGTAACATTAGTTCAACCCAAACTCCATGTTTTGCAACACCTGAGCTGGAGATTTGTTCTAAAACATGGCTGGCTTTTTCAGGGCCATTCGGCTTTGACTACTGTTTAAAGGAACTGTATGGGAGACAGAGTCCCAGAAGCATCTGAAACGCTTGGAGTAAAAGAGAATGGTCCCTTCCATCTCTGGCAGCTGAAATCCCAGTTTCAGCAGTGATTAAGTCTTCTGATTCTGTATGCAGAAACCAAAACATTTACAACCTCCTGTTCCTGTTACCCCATGTGGCATTGGTGCCAACAAGAGACCTTGGAAATCTGTCCGTCATAATAACTCCTCAGCAGGCACATATTTCTTGTTCTTTAAACAATGTTGACATGCTAAAGTCTAGGACCATGCACGCTATATCAAAACAATACCGGTTTCCCTGGCTAAGGGCCAGGGACCAACACAATGCCAAAGTCCTAGTTAAAAGCCTTACTAGGAAGGGTGATAGTTTGGCAGATCTGTGAGCTTAAGTGTCTCCTTCTCAACATTTTCTTCTTTTGAATATTTGTTAATTATCAGTTCTGAGGCTCTTGATACAGAACTAGTTTCTGTGGTCCTTGGAACCATTCACAAAGCTTCTTGATGCCACCACTTCCCTAAACAAAACAGCCATTTCCACTGAAAGATGATTTTTGTGTTCTTCACTGCATGTGAGCGGCAGTCTAATCCCACCAGCTAACCACCGTGCACTGTTATTTTTGAGTCTTTGCCCTCCCTTTTTTCTCTCCCCTCCACCCTACTTGCTGGATTTAAATGTTTTATGACTTCCCTGGGCAGGGTCCACACTACCTTCTGTGACACTGAGAAAGAGAGACAAAGTATTGCCCAACAGTGACTTATTTACATTGGTTCCAAATTGTTGTTTTTCTGCAGGAAGAAATCCAAGATGCGTACATTCTTTCAAAGCATTAACAGCAGCAGACCTGGTACACCAAAGGAAGTTTTTGCCTTGCTTGATTTACCAATACTTTCAAGACGCAAAGGACTTAAACATAATGGAAAGAAGGTAATTTGGGAGCAGGGTAAGAAACATACAAAACTGTCTCAACACAGATGAAGCAAACAGTATCAACATTTCATCCTTATACTCGAGTCCTTTGAATATCAGATATTTAGTAACCGAGAACTGAGGGGTTGAAGGAAGCTTTGAAGGACAGTAGCAACCAGTGCCATGTGTTTGAGAGAGAAAGAGCTGAAAGAAGCAGTGTTTCTGCATGACAGTCTATTAAAAACTGTTACGTGGCCGTCGTTAGTCACGGACCTTTAGCAAAGCGATATACAAACAGCAAACTATATTTGAAAGGCAGAGTCTTACCTTTACTTGGAGGGACGAAAGAAAAGAATTATTTGAGGTGAAGAGACAAAAACGAAAAAGAGATCCAAGGAGGAAAGCACTTTTGGGAAATGTAATGACTGTTGAAGGGTAAGCAGACCTGAGGACTCACCAAAGAAACGTGCTCATCTTCTGAGGCTACTGATAAAGGAGCTAATGTGTTCATCACACACCACTTAAGCGAATTTGTCCAACTCCTCAAAGATAAGAGAAAGAATGATTTATAATCCATGGGCACCCCGCCCCATCGAGGGCACCTCTAAAAAGGACAGTGCGTGTACCACAGTGTTGTTTTCTCCACCTTTTAATCAGTCAGCTCAGGCTCTGACTCAAGCTGATACATGACTCATGACCATTAACATCCCTCTGTCAAACATGGTCCACCAACACGTCTTGCTTTGCGCTTTACAACCTCCAGAGAAAGTGTCATAGTGGAATACACACGCAGATACACAAGCGAATAGACATGTTACTACACTCACCCCCTGCTGCAGTAAGTCAACCTGCCATTAACATGCAAATGGAATGGCCTCATTAGCCGACAAACAACACCCACTGACCTGCTTTCACTAGGGACAATGTCTCCTCATGCCCGAAACTCCTAAATCCCACGTGAAAACAAAACAAAACAGAGCAGCGCCGAACTGCTGTTCGGAGCTGCTGTTCTCCGGCGCCGATCGCTGCTCAGAGCCTGCACATTTGCATGCCGCTCATCACGGAAAACAGATCTGGTGACGAGATCTTTGGTTGCAACATTTCGATGGAAGCACGCTCGGCCACATCACTTCTCCCTTCCACCTCACACGCTGGAAGGGAAGATCACTTAGCAGGAGGAGGGTCGGCGAAATTCCCGAGGCTCAAACCGCCAGCCCGAGCAGCCTCCCCTCGCTGAAAGGCGGCTACCGGACCCTCGCCTGCCCGCCGCTGACTGTAGCGCCCGCCGAGCCGCGGGCTCCCGCCGCCGCCTGTCACCCGCCCGGCCGCGGGGGCCCTCACGGCGGCGGCGGCGGCGGCTCTGCCTTCCCGCAGCCGCGGGCAGCGTTTGGCAAAGACGAAACGCGCGCGTGAGCCAAAGCGGGGGACGGATGGGGGGGGGAGGCCTCGCAACGACCCCCCCCAACACACACACTCACACACACAAGGGGGTGCGCGCTCCCCCCCCCCCAGGGCCGCGCTCCGCTTCCCCCCCCGCCGCCGCCTCGCCCCTCTTCCCCCCCGGGCAGCGCCCGCCTTTGTGTCCGCCGCGGCCCCGGGCAGCGGCACAAAGCCGCCGCCGAGCGAGGCCGCCGCCGCCGCGGGGAGGGGACGATGGAGGAGGGGGGGCGCCCCCCCCCCCGCGGCGGCTCCCTCTGTCAGTCAGCCATGTTGGGGCGCCGCGGCGCGGCCCCCGCCGAGCGGCGTCGGGGCGGGCGGGGGGAAAGGGGGAGGCAGGGCGGCGGCGGGGGGTGCGGGGGGGAAGCGTGGCGGCGGCGGGGGCTCGCTCTGACCTCTGCCGCGTCCCTCAGCCTTGCCGACATCCAGCACGCACAGCCGGGCGCCGCGCTCCCCAATCCTACAGGGCCGCCATCTTGCTTCCTTCTGCTCCTTGACGAAAGCGGCCGGGCCCCCGCATCAGTATGCACGCGGCGCCCTGACGTCGGCGCCCGCCCCGCCCCGCCCGCGCGCCGCTCCCCACACCGCCCCCCTCCCCCCCCAACACCGCCCCGCGCGCCCGCGCGCGCCCCCCCCCCACACCCCTGCCCCGCCCCGCCCCGCGCGCGCGCGCGCGTGCAGCGCCCCCCTGCGCGGGGGTCCGGGGGCGCCGCGCCGCGCCGCCCGCCTCGGGCTTCTTCCGGCCTCCCCCCACCCCCGCTCCCCTCTTTGCTCTTTTTTTTTTTTTTTAAAGTTTTCTCCCTCTCCTCCCCCCCCCTCAATTTTTTTCCCCCCTTTTCTGCTATTCCCTCTCGCCCCCTGCCCCTCTCCCCCCCCCTACCCCACCTCCATCCCGCACGGTTTTTGCACCCTCGGTGGAGTTGTGCGCAGGCGCCCGCGTGTGTGCAGGTATGCAGGGCACCCCGGGGCACGTGGGGGACACCCAGGGGTTCAGGGTGCACGGGGGCACCCAGGGGCACATAGGGACCCACAGGGGTGCAGGGTGCACAGGGGCACCCAGGGGTGCAGGGTGCATAGGGGCACCCAGGGGCACATAGGGACCCACAGGGGTGCAGGGTGCACAGGGACACCCAGGGGCACCCAGGCACTCCCAGGGGTGCAGAGTACTGGAGGTGCAGGGCAGCCAGCCCCCAGGGGCACCCAGGAGCGCAGGGCGCCCGGGGTGCACGTAGGGACGCACCCCTGGCGGGGCGGCGGGGGGAGCGCGGCACGGCTGCTCTCGCCCCGCGCAGAGGTTTTAACTTCTTGCTGGGTCCGCTCGCCTGGGCTTCGCCAGGCTGCTGGGGAAGCGGGGAAGGCTCGCGGAGCAGCAGGCTGGCCGTCAGAAAAGAAAAATCGACAGCGAAATCTCCCCAGCTTTCCTCGAAAGGAAGTCCCGCGTTCGCAGACGTCCCAGCCGGCGCTGCGGTGGCTCCCGAGGTTACTCAAAGCGGAGCCCGACTGGCCGGCCGGCAGCGCTGACAAACCTGCGGCGCATGGCTCGCGCCCCCTCCTCGGCCAGCCGGCCCAACCACGCCGCCCCGAAACGCGCCCTGTGTCGCTCTCGGCCCGAGAAGGCGTTTCCGCGCCCGCCACGGCTTGAGCCCTGGGGCGAAATCGGGCTGTTGGTCTCCATCCCGCCGAAGCCGAATTTCGCCCCTGCCGTAAGCAGACGGGAGCTCGCGGACCTGCGAGAGCGGCGTCGAGGCTGCGCCGGTTCGGTCGCCGCGGCCGGCCGGGGGGTGTCAGGGCGCTCGCCCCCGGCCCGGGGCGCGCGCTCGCTTCCCCGCTCCGGCCCGCGGATGTGCCCGGGAGCGGGGGCAGCGGGTCTGCAGGCAGCTGCGCTCCTCCGCCCGGGCCTCGGAGAAACCAAATTCCCAGCTGTCCCCTACCCTGGGAAAGCGGACCTGTGCAAAAAGGGCTTTATCGAGACGCAAAATCTGCCGTATTCGTTTCCGAACGCAGTTTTTCCACACAAAGATCTTTGTCTTTGCTTCCCTCAGACGGTGGCGTTTTCTGACTGGCATCGGCTTCAGCAGCGTTTCGCGCCGCTTAACCCTGTGCCGATAAGCTCCGCGGCAGTCTCGCCGTCTCCTTCTGGAGAACGATTTGCACAACGAAGAGTCAAAGTCTGTCTCAGTTTTGCCATAGTTTTGTGGGTGCGTGTGTGCTTTCGCAGCGCTTGCTTCGTTTCCAACGGGCTTTAATCCGTATTTCAATCTGTTTCAAGTCTGCATATTTATTCGCGCCTAGCGTTGCTTTTTTCCTCTCGTGCGGCAAGTCCATTTGCCGTTGCAGAGAGGGAGCACGTGCGACCCCGAGCTCAGCGCCGCTAAGCCGCTCGTGCACCGCCAGCAGCGACACCCCGGTGTTTTGTAGCCTGCGTAGTTTGCCCAAGGAGGACGCAGCGTCGCCGGGGTCAGCCGGGCGTTTCTCCCTAGCACCTGCGTTTCGCTGGGTGAGGTGACCCCCTTCCTCCCCCCCGGCCGGGGCTGAGCCGCTGCCGCTGACCCCGCTCTTCCCCGCGCGCAGGCAAGCGACTGCAGACCTGGCTGCAACCGGGTCTTTAAAAGAAGAAGGAGAAAAAAAAAAACCCCACCCGTGCAAGCAGGGTTTTTGCACTGCGTCGGGAGTCTTGTCCCTTCTGTGCTCCTGGGCTTAAGATGAGCGAGAGGCGACTCGTGCGTATCTGCCTTGCAAGTACGAGCGCAGGAGAAGCGTGCATTTTTGAAATGCTTCCTGTCATAGGTGTGGCTAGCTTCCCTCTTCTTTTCTTTCTTTCCGTCCTCCTTTTTCTTTCTTCATTTTCTTTTTTTTTAACTTTCCTGCCCTAATCCGCAGGCTTGATAAAAGCGGGAGCAGCCCCGCTGGAACGGCGGCGCCTCCTTGCCCCGGCGAGCGGGCGCCGGGATGGCAGGAGCGCCCGCGGGTGCAGCCCTGGGCGATCCTGACCTGCAAGCCTCCCAGCTGACCCCCGGCCCTGTTGCCGTCCTGCCACGTTTTGACAGACCGCAGGGTCTTTTGCCTCCCCAATCGGCTGCTTTCTGTCGCGCGTGCCTCCGTCAAAGGCAGCTTGCTTTACGAGGCGCGTCTCCCCGTATCTCTTAGCGGCCGAACGAGAGAGCGGTGGGTCTAGTTTCTCTCCTGGCGTAGCTCGGTTGACTTCAGTGTGTTCGTCGGAGGAGAAAATTTGACCCGTTTTGTCTTGCCGAGGTCTCTACCTGTCAAGCGGGGGGAAAAAAATTGCCTGAGCTTAGCCGCTGCGATACCGTAGCGATGAGTGGGACTTTAAAAAAGCCCTCACCCAAAAATAGTTTGGGGGAGGGGGAAAGCAAAGAGGGGAAAAAAAAGGGGAACAGCTTGAAATCCTAAAGCGCGGCACAGGGCAGCCCCGCGCTGAAAAGCAAGGGAGGAGAGCATACCCCACGTGTTTGCGTGATAGGACGGGCGACCTTCGTACAGCACGCCAGCAGCTGTCCTGCAGGATGCCAGACCTGCCTGTGCCTCCTGCCTGCTGACGGCCGCCTCTGGCGGGGCACGTCCAGCTCAGCAGGAGCGGCGGGGGCCTCGAGAAAGCCGGCTGACAGAGAGGGCCAAGGAGAAGGAAGCCCCCTCGTGACGCTGCCGCGTCGCGAGCCGGACGGCCCGCGCCTGCAGTTGCCCGTGTTTTTCAAGCCAGGCACCTGCTTGGGAGGACGTGCAACTTCACTGGGTCTTGACACGCGTTGAAATGCGCTTAGCTCAAAAGCTGTTTCGGAGCTGTTTCTAGGTCCATCCAGGCTCGCCTTTTTCCTTCTCCGCTGGTCTTTGCATCTGTAAGCAAGAAGAAAAAAAAGCCGTTTCCACTCATTAAACGCATGGAGTCGAGCACCCTACGGCTCCTCCCCGCTCCAGGTTACCTGTGTCTTCTGCTATCGTAGCTCGGAAGAGCTGCTTCTCCTTTGGAGGCGCAATGTCCCGTTACCTGCAGGGAGCAGGACAGTCTGCTTTCATCTGACTTTCTGAGCAGAGGATTAACAGCGAGGAAGTTCAGAGGCCTAATCCTCACCTGGTGTGACTTCAGGACAGACACCCGGGGGGGCAATTGCAACTTGCGTCTGGAACCGTGTTTCTTGTTCGCCCCAAATTACACTGCAGTTAAACGCAAGGCTGGAAGGTGTGATGGGTAAGGCTGCACATACTGACTAGGTGAAGAGTTTCAGAAACACCAGCCTCGCGCCTTGCTAGCGGGAGAGCAGGCTCTGTCGTTCTGGGCGCGGGGGTGCGGGAGCACAGAGAACGGCATCAGGACGGCCGGGAGGCGTCCAGGGCACCCGCTGCTGCAGCCCGAGCCTCCCCCTAACTCTGAGCAAACCTGCCTCTTACTTCGGGAAGTCATGTAATGTGTTTGGGGCCCTCAAACCTGTTTGTAAAACATGCAGAAAGACACACGGGGCAAATACTTCTTCATGCTTTACACCTCCCTGCAGAATAAGAGGATTTAGGTTAACTACATGCTTTGTGTAGCGTGCTGGGCCAAAATCAACTCTTGCTTAAAATTTCTGTGCAAGAACAAGTTCAAAGCTGTAATTAAACTGTTTGTATGGAGCCTGCAACTCTTCATATTGTTTTAGTCATGTTTTCTTTCCTCTGTGATGAACAGCTATGTGAGGTCAGGGGAAACAAATTTGCTAGATAGCCCATTCCACCCCCTCCGGTACCCCCCGGGAGTCTAGAAGACTGGCAAATTCAACAAGACAGGTCTACATCTCTAGTGTCCTTTCCCCGTGTGTGTATGCGTCTCTCTCTTCCACCGAGGGCTGCTGATTTTTTATAAGGCCGTGTCCAGATTGTAGTGACATCTGCCAGAAGACCTGTAGAGTCGAGGTGTTACAGTGCTGGCAGCAAAGGCAACAGGGCCGGTTCTGTGAACCATTATTTTGCTTTGATTTTTTGCTTTCTGCAGGGCTTTCTGAGGCACCTGTTTGGCCATTTGCTGAAGATCCCCCACCCCACGGGAGCCTCGAAGCTGCGGTGTCAGCATGAAGAGGTTGCAGCTGTCGCAGAAGAGCAGGGTGTTCACGGCCCGGCCGGAGGAGCTGCTGGTTTTGAGGTGACCTGGGGCTGGGACACGACAGGAAGTTGCTTTATTTTTTTCCTGCATTCATTAGAGGTTGCTATTTGTCATGTCTTGGCATTCCTTCCTTGAACAGGAGGGTGATTTTCCAGGACTGTGCAGAAAAGATAGTGAAGAGGAAATGCGGGGGAGGCATGGTCTGTTTGTGGTAGGTCAGTGTGGAGTTTGGGGGAAAAGGTGCTGAAAGGCTGGTATCCCTGCTTGGACAAAATCGAAGTTGTGGTGTGTTATCTGTGGAGTACAGCGGTCCCACTGCTAGGACACGTGTGCTTCTTGGGGATGGAGAAGAGCGGCAAAGAGTTTGACTTTTCAAGTCTTTGCTTCTGTTTTTCTGCGCTGAGTGAGTTATGGGTAAGCCAAGGTCATATGACAGGCAAACACGGTGTTTTAGCTGTGTATACATACAGCGCTCTCTATATATTGTGCAGGGCTTTACGCAGTCCTGTAGTACGTATGTGAGGCTGGTTCTGAAGGCAACTGTCATCTGCTGATGAGTCGAGGCTTTACGACTGGAAAACCCGAGCCTGGGCATCCGGAGCTACCGGAGGCAGAGAGCCGGGCTACCTCTCCTCAGCGCCCCCAGCCCTCCCACGTCAAGGCCTGTAAGGACCAGCCGTGCCAGTCTTGCCGCCTTTCTGGGCTGCTGGAACGTTTTGTGGTCGTAGCGATGGATTCTGTGATTTCTAGAGGAATTAGAAGCTGGTAACAACCCTGAACTATGAGCACTTTACTGAGGCATGAATGGCTGAGGAACCAGGTGGCCTGAGCAGAAGCAGCGACCTACAACCGTACGTAATCTGAAGAATGTAACCCATCGTTTAAAACGTTATTGCCAGATGCAGCTTCGTCAGTGCCATAATCACCATGTTCCCCTTAGCGAATCTGTGTTTTCCCCCTTCTGTGTTGACGTTTGGCTTTCTGCTCACCTTCAAAGCCCTCAACAGCTTTGCTGTAGCCTTCGCCCCCTGTGCTGGTTGGTGTAAGCGTGGTGTGCTTTTCACAAGGCCTTCTGCATTGCCCGGCGTTGCACTGCGTTTACCGCCAGCGATCGCTGCGTGGCTCCTTCACGACGGCTGCGTGGGCAGCTTTTATCAGATACTCTGATGAGGCCCTGAAGTCTCCTCTGTGGCCTTTGATTTTCCAGGCATTACCTGATCTCTACAGATCGCGATAATGCAGCACCTCTTGCATATTAGCCCTTAGTAGCTGCAAAAACAGATCGTGTGAGAAGGAGCTGGAGATACGCAAGAGGAGCAAGGGACATTTCAATGGGAGGTCTTTGGCATTTTGCTTTCGAATATACCCATCAATAACGTTCATGCTGAATGCAAGCTCTGGCCAATGTAACACTGCTCCTAGGGCCTTCCTTCTCCTCTTCTTTACCAGTAGCTGTCGTAACTAGAATAGCATTTTGGTTTCAGGGGTCGTTCTGTCCTATGTCTCTGAATTTGACTTTTGGTCAATTACAATTTAAAGGAAAACCATGAAGGGCTAAATTGCTAAAGGTGCGTTTGCTTGAGAGATGCTCTTCATGTTTTCTCTTTGGAAAGTGACTCAGGCTTCCTCGGAAAACAGGAATGGAAGATGAAAGGGTGACTGAGCTCTTATCTCATGCAACCACATTTTCAAATTAGGTGGCTCAAGATAGGCTCCCTGTGTCTATAGCTAGGTGCCAATGAAAGGTGGCTTTATTTCAGGTAAGCTTAGCATCCACTGCTATCACTAATAACAATCCCAGAGAATCAGTACAGGTCACTTGTATGTGGATATATTCTAATATATACATATGTAAGAACATAACTTCAGATTTCAGGAGTTTGGTCATTTTATGCATTTCTCCTCACAAGGAGGACAGAAAAGATCTTGCTGTTTCCTTTGAAAAGCCCGTGCAATTTGCTGCTTTTTGTAACCCAGCCCGTGATTTCCTGGCAGATTTTGATTTTCCCAGTTCCTGAGAAAGTCTTGTGAAGGGAGAAGTGCGCGGGAAGAAACAGCAGAGGCTGACGAAACAGCCAAAATGGATGGACGAGACACGGAGACCCGGGCTACAGCACCGCGGAGACCGGCATTTAGCCAGAGTCTCAGCTGTGCGTCTGCGAGGGGGTTTGGAGGAGCACGCAGGGCAGTCTTTGGGGTTTGCCTGGTTTGCTTAAGAGCAGAGCGCAAGGAAAGGCAGGAGCTGGGAAAGACAGGGAGTGGAGCGGCGGTATGATTTATGAAGAGCTTTACCTTTTAATTTTTAATCACCATTTGTCTGTTTAACGAGCTCAGTGGGACTTTGCTGGTTTCCTCTCTCCCAGGGCAGTCCAGATGACAAGCCCAAACAGAGAGGTTGGTTGCCGTCTCCTCTGGCCTTTGGAAACTTTCAGCTGCCTGGCAGAAGCGATCATGTCGCATTTGTTCGTTATCTTAATGCAGGCACAATTATCTTGAGCTGAATTCTGCGCAAAGCAGTTTTGCCCCATAAATAAAAGCTATGTGCAAAGTTAAATGCTTTACAGTGTGAGTTTAACAGCTGAGCGGTGTTTTAAAGCAACGTGAACACACGTATACTAGTGATGTCCTTAGGGTGGGTCTACTAATCTAGAGACCACCTATCGGTAAGATGAATGTTATAGCTGTCCTTGTCGCTTTTGATTTCCTTCACTGGCAAAGCGGTTCATCTGTGGTCCTAGCTGAGCTGTCAGCTTGCTTTGATTTTTTTTTTTTCTTGCACACCTACTGCTGTTTTAGGCAGGGAATCAACTCCTCGAGGGAAAGCAGTCCAGGTCTGGCACGACCTGGCAGTCCTCGTGGTTCACAGCTTGGGGAAGGAGCTATTTGTTTGGTCTTTTTTTTTTTTTTTTTCCTTTTGAATATGAGGATTTAAAGTATGGTCCCCCTTCCTCCCTTCTTTAAAAAGCTATAGAAAAGCTCTCTTGAAAGATGTGGACATACAAAAGACAAGTCACCACATTATAGTTAAGAAAATGTCTACTTTCATCTGAGGAGCTGGAAAAAAAAAAGGAGGAATAACCAGGCAGGGCTCCTCAGCTGTAGCCTGTTCTCTGGTAACAGTGGTGTGTGCCTCCTGCCATGGGGAGCTCTGCCGAAATGCCGTGGGAAAGGGCGCGGGAAAACGCACCGCTGGCGTAGCCCTGTGATGTCCCTGGTTGTGGCCACCAGACCCAGCTCGGGAATTAGAGGATGTCTGTGTTGCTGTTCTCCAGTAATGGACTAAACGAAAATCTCGGTCAACGCAGACACCGAGAGAGACGGTATCTTTGTCTAAACTTGGGGCGTGCTCTTTCCCTTCCTTCAGGCTCTCGCAGGAAATTCAGACGTAACCCTTTGGTAATCCGTGGAAGGTAATGGAGTGGAGAATGTGGTCCGCTGTGCCGTGAACTCATTTGTAACTTTGACTCCGTAATTCAACGGTGAGCCCGCCCGGCATGTGTACCTACTAGGAAGAAAATGTCATTAACCACGGGTATGCATTATCCCCTCCAGCATGGCTTATTCGAAGCTGGGGTAGCTCGTTCCTAGTGACACTCTGGAAGGGATCTGGAGAAGGATTTTTCTCAGTGCCAGCAGTGCCGTCCAAAGCGTGCTGCTTCCCAGCGGTGTCCCCGCCAAACGCACGAGCTCTCCTAACATCTTGGGTCTGTAGGAACATCCCTGTCTGTAAAAGAGGACGTATGGACCTGCGTCAGGCGTGCGCACGCGTGGGTGACGTGGGTGACGTGTCTGTGCGGATGACATGTGACCGTGTGAATAGAGGTCTGGGATTTTTGTGGTGCCAGGAGAGCGCGGGTTTGCTGCAAGTCCCGTGTCAGATCTGCCAACCCCGCGCAGGTGTCCTGGAGACCTGGGGCAGAAGGAGCCTCTCTCAAGGAAACAGTATCCGTCCCCCTAAGTCCAGCCTGATCCCACTGAAACCAGCCAGCGCGCCAGTGTTAGCTCCCTGGAGGCCAGGTCTTCGCCTTTTGTTGTCTCCCCTGCTCTGCTAGGTGTTTTTCGGTCCCACTCGTAACCTCTCCGCACGATGCTGCCTCCTGTCCCGTCCCCTCTTCCAGCTCTCCGGGGGCCAAGCAGGGGTCTGGTGCCGGCAGCTGTGTTAAAGGCTGCCTAAGAGGAAACAGCTTAAGCTTTTCGATTAAAAGCAATAAACAACCTGCCTTCCCTGCCCTGGTGAATTCAAGACTTTTGAGAGCGAGTGTGGAAATACAGACTGAAAAAGCCTGGAACATAGGTGGAAAACGCCTGAGAAGTGTGACGTGGCCATAGGTGCTCACAGCTGGCGAGCAGATGCGCAAGGGCACGCAGTGAAATATGCCTTTCCGTGACGATGATAAAAGTAGCGATACCGAGGGAGGCACCGGGGGGGGATTTGCATGAGTTTAAGCCACCGCAGTGGGCCAAGGGCAGGGAGGCCCCCCTTGCCCGCGGGAACCGAGGGGGGTCGCAGGGCTTTTTAGGGAGGAGCAGGGAAACACGTAGCAGATAAATCTCCCAGAAGAGAGACGAATACGGGGCTGTTCGGGAAGGTATTCCTTGTTCGGCAAGAGGGTGGTGGCCCCGGCCGCCCAGCTGGTCTCCAGCCTCACTGACGCCGTTTTCGCTATTGCTGGCTCTCTTCCGCGTGCAGGCTGAAAACCCCCGTGTGAAACTGCGGTCTGCAGCGAGCCCCGGACCCGGGCCCGGCGCCCTGCCGCACAGGTAGAGCCTCCGAGGTGAAACGCCGCCGGCTGTCAAAATGAAAAATAGCTGCGCTGTGGCTCGGCGGTGACAGCCTGCCCGGTCTTCTCCTTCGCTTAATGGGGTGTTGAAAGACGAGGCGAAAATGATTTTATGAACCTGATAAAAAGTAGGGGGAAAAAAAGTAACCTTGCAGCGGCTGGGACAATCTACAGTTTACTAATTCCCTCTTTGTGAAAAATTAGAAGATATACTAAAAAGCGATGGCTATGAGGGAGGGAGACGGTCTGTGGCTGCAGACTCTGATTGCAACGTATTTTCCTTCCATCAGCAAAAAGCTGTGGACGAGCTCTGTGCCCGTGTGACAGCTGGCATCCTGAACTTTCTACGGTGCCTAGGACGTGGGGGTGCCACAGTTTGGAGATACCTAACCTGAAGTTAGCTTCAAGGGCCTGAGTTTTAGAGGACAGTTGTTCAGCATGTTCAGAAAATTCAGCTGCTGAATGCTTTCAGGGCATCTCAAATTAGGGATCTGCTTTATGACAATTTTACATCCAGTCCCCCTTTGCCTTGCTTTCCCATTCTTAAATAAGACCACTAATGCCCTTATCAGCGAAGGGATTTAGTGAAGATAAACAGATTTGTTTTTAATTCCTTCAGATATCATGCCAGAAGTACAGAAAATAAACAGGAAGTATTTGGAATCTCAGCATACAAGCAAAAGTACAATTTATTTGGCACTGCAGAGGCTCAGAGGGACAAATCACAGATTGGAAACACGGGTGGAGAAGGGCACAGCTTATTTAGGAAAACTAAGCAAAGGAAAAAGCAATTAAATTTTGCAGCAAATCTCAGGAAAGGGTGTTCTTCGGCTGAAGTTCAGGAAGAAGCAAGAGGAAAATGTATTGCAGGAGTCTGGAGAAAGATAAAAGAGGAGAAGAACAGAGGCACTGTCACGTTTCAGGTTATTGCAGCCCGGTGGATATGGCCCGCTGGACCTGATTTCTGATAAGAAATCGGGAACGCGGTCTCAGTGAAGTCGCGTAAAGTGGCGTGTGCCGCTCATTAAAAGCATGAACCCACCTGCAAGGATCAGTCATGGCACACGGATCACGGTCGCTCCGGGAGGAGGCTGCAGGAGCTGTTTGTGAGGGCCCCCATCTGGCTGCTTCCTACTGCAGTCGAGCCTTGGCTCGTGCCGCCGGGAGCGCGCTTATAAAATCCGGAGGTGACGGCCGACTGGGAAGAGCTGCAAGCGTTTTGGAGCAAAAGATTAATGGTGTAAATGCTCTTGATATTGTAAAAATGAGGTCTGAAGTTATCAGTAAAGGTACAGGACAAGTTCTACGCTTGGAGAACAAATCTAATGACAAAAATGAAAAGAGGTACTTGGAGCTAGAGAACGTGCCGCAGAAAAGGATCTGAAGGTAGTGGTGGATACTGCACCGAAGCCAGCAACACGATAATGTTGTTAAAAGGCAAATGGCGTTCTGCGATATATTTACCACCAGGATTTTTTTAAAGCAAGAGGAATTATTCTATATCGTTCACGGTGTGGTGAAGCTTCAGATGGAGAAATGCTTTCAGCTGGAGGTCCACACTTTCAGTAATGTGTAGACGAGAGAGAGAGGGAGGGAGAGAGTTAAAAGATGATCAGCAGGAATGATAATTTAGAGCATGTTTTTCCCCAGAGAAGGGAAAGAATTTGGGATCGCTGAATCTGGATTTTGAAAGGCTAGAGGATCTGAGGACATGGGAAGTCATCTACTATGTATTAAGTTTTGTTAAAACGATGCTAATTGACTGTCCTTCACAGCCATGGGAAATAAAACAATAAAAAACTGGAGTAACTGGGAACAAGATACATATAGGTGGTACCATGCCAAGAAAATAGTTTCCTACTATATCGCTGAAACAAGTTACGTGGAGAAGATACAGCGTTGGAGGTTCAGGAGGGCAGGCTGGACGAGGGGGTACGTCTCCCACCACAGCGTAAGGCTGGACCGGCAGATCACCAGCAATCCCTTTCAGACCCACGTTTCCACAATGCCATAACAATCATGCATGTTTTTAAAATGCCTCAGGAGGCAATTGCAGTCCTACAGCAGCATCGCAGTTGGGGAACTTACAGAAAATAAAGTCTGGGTAACCGCTTGGGTGTTGAGAGCAAGACAACAACGGTGGACGATCTGTAGCATTCACCAGGCTATTGCCGCTCACTGGGCTATGCGCACTCGTATAGTGACAGGCCACATCGTCACTCATGAAGAAGGGGGCAGTATTTACATTACTGTTTCTGGGATGCCGGGGAGTGGATTAAACCTGGAATATTAAAATACACGTTGAAAAAATATGACTAGTTGTAAACTGTGGAGTGACTCGGATGGAAAATGTGTCTGTTTCATAGAAATGGCAGCCTAGTAAAGCCAAGCCTCAAAAGTATTTAAAATGTCTTAAATGTGATAAAAATACATAAATGTGAAGTCAAATTAAAGGGAATAAAACTCTCATGGGAAATACATAGGAAAGCTGGGACTTTCCAAGTAATTACGGGAACCCAGCACTCTCTTGGAGTGGGCACGTCCAACGATGCTGACAAATTGGGAAGGGTTCAGAGAGGAGCTTCCCGTGCGATCAGAGGTCAGGAAAACTTGTATCCCTCAGAGACTTTTAAAGAAGTTCAGTCTATTTATTTTAAGAAAGGAAAGGTTAAGATCACAGCCCTCAAGTATCTCCAAAGGCAAACGTTTTTAGTAGTTGCTGATTCTTTAATCTAGCAAACAAAGGCAAAACGAAACCCAGTGGATAGAGGCTAAAGCTGGACAAGTTCAGTCCAAAAGCTTCTCATTTTTAAGCGTGAGTGGCATTATGTTTTATTGTGGAGCAATTTGGTAGGGGCAGAGGCAGAACCTTTCTGCCAAGCTTTTGTCTAAAAGGCAAGTTGTGGCTTGCTGCAGGAATTGCTTGCTGGTTACCGCAGGGCCGCCTTGTACAAGAGGTCAGGCGAGATGATTAGCGTAGTCCAACCTCATCTGTGGATCACAGTTTTATGTCATATGTGCTGTTACTTTGATTAACGTACGACACAAGTGGTTAGCCCAGAGATGACTGCCTTGTTGCTGACAGTCCATCAAGGGAGCAGAGTTTTGGTGTTTACAAATGAAGACCTAACATACAAGATGTGGCACAAAAAGAATTATAATCTTATTAATTATGCAGTACTTCAAGGACTTTTAACATCAGGGGTTTCCAAAAGTCACGCGACCTGGCTATTAAAGTCGCCATGAGCCTGTGAAAAGCCCACCCTTTTCTCTCTCTGGAAGGATGTCAGAGACTTTGTCCATTATTGTGACAAGTTTCCTGCGTTTTTGACCGTTTTAGTTGATTGTCACTCATTTTGTGAGGCCTTCTTAGTTTCGAAGGAACAAAAAACAAAATAAAATGGGTGCTCAACCTGAGGGAGCTCGGGAGAGTGTCAGGTTTCTGAAAAGGGCAGGACTCGCAAATGAGTAGGTCTGGGTGGGACAGGGATAGTGAGGTGCGTTTGCCTTTTTCACATCTAGTCACCCGTATTAATCCCTTCTAATTACATTAAGGGGAAAGAGCAGACAGCATAACTGTTTGCTGAGACGGGTGCTTTCAGCAGCTCAGGGCGTCTGCGAGATTCCCCTGGGTCGGCCCTTGCTGAACGGCAAAGGTGCCTCTGCCAGGTGGAGGCAGAGAGCGCATGTGTTCACCCGGGCACATGCGTCTGTGGTAGACTGCAAAGACAGTTTATAATTTAAACTACAGGTGTCTATAGTAGATTATTGAGTGGGTGTGTATGTATGCGCACACGTACGTGCTCTCTAGTCGGGAAAGACGTTTTTAGCCTAGAAGTTTGCAGTTTAAGAATTTGTAGATGATGCAGTTAGTACTGCTTCTCTCTAAATTTTGGTGAGACCCCCACTCCTCACGTCAAAAGCAAGTTCATAATTTCTCTTTTGCCACTGCGGCAATTGAAATGCAATGTTTTTCTGGTAGATGCAACATCACGTCTCCCAGCGATGCCGCTTCCCTTATACAGGTCTCCTACCGCAGAGCTCTTGGGCAACAAATTGTGCCTTTTCAGTGAGAGTTTTGGTACGGGCCAGAATCTGTAAGTCTTACTTGGAGCAGGTTTGGCTGCTGTGAGGAGGGCAGGGTTCGGTCTTGGAGCCCTCTGGCAGCAGGTGCTTTGCGCATTTCCATCTACTTAAACTCACTGATATTTTTGTCCCAATTCAAGGGTTGCGCTACCTCCGAAACCGGCAGCAACGGGAACCTAAAACGCCTGGTGGGAAACGCCTTCGTCCTGCGGCAGCAGGTTGGGCTGAGCGTCCCCGGCCCCGTCCGCCTCGCGCCTCCTCCGGCAGCACCCGGGGGGCCGGGAAGAGCCCCCTCCAAACACGGAGCCCCTTTGCACCGTGTGCCTCTGAGCCGATAACCTCCCGGAGTTTGCATGTGTTAGCTGGTTACCTTCCCACCTCCCTTCTTACCTCCTCAGGACTATCGGTAAATGATTAATACCGGGGCAGCACGTTGAAAGCTGAACCCTTCGCACAGCTTTCGCTTAACTGCCCGTATTTGGTGCCGTCTGGGCGCCCGCTGCAAGGCGGGACGAAAGCCCGCCTTGGGGAGCAAGCCAAGCGCCAAACAAAGAGCCAGCGGCCGCGGCTGGCAGCCGCTCGCGCGAGGAGAGGTTACCATGGGATACCGCGCAGGTACGGCTCTCTTCTTTTTAGTGTTTGCAAGCCATCTGAAGAGAAGCATCAGCTGCAGGCTGCTAGCGTTTCTGCAGGATGGAGAAGGGCCAGCCTAGCGGTGGAGCTGGCGGGTGGTGGGGGCAGGAATTAGGGGCCTGGGCAAAAGAGTAAAGTCTGGGAGCAATGAAGTCCAGCCCGGAAAAAGCGGAGCGTAGACGTGAATAGGGGCAGAGACTGGGGGGGTCTCGAATATTCAGGGCCCGCAGAAATCCCCGCGTGCTCCCCAAAAGGGGCGTCCCGGCCGTCGGCAGCGGGGAGGGAAACCGGCCGTGGGGATGGGGGACGTGTGAGGCGGTCGAGCGCTCGCCGAGGTGGCCTGCGCTGCCAACACCGAGGGGATATGCCTAAAAGTCATTGGTTTGGGGTGGTCGGAAACGCTGTCCCGGCTGGCGGGCTGCAGAAAGTGCTGGCGGCAGCGGGGAGAGGCAAAGGGTAGGGAAGGGGGTTGAAGGGGGCGAACCTCCTAGGGAAGGGGGCGAACCTCGGTCGCGGCGGACCAAGGTTTGCGAGAGGTTTGCAGGAGGTGCCTTGGCAGCAGAGGAGGCGCGGAGGTCGACACCGAATTTCGGTGCGCCGAGACTCCTCGGCGAGTTAAAGGCGGTGGGTGCTGACGGAGGCGAGGGGGCCGTTGCTGCAGGCGCGGGGGGGCGGGGGGGTTTTCTGGGGAGAGCGGGGAAGGGCTGTGCTCGGGCAGGGCGGCCGCGCAGCGGGGCCGGGCCGGCAAACTCGCGGGTGGCGCGCGGCTCCTGGAATAAAGAGGTGGAAAGGGGATGCGTCCATGAGCAGCGTGGCCACTAAGGCTAGAGAGCCCTCTAATACTGACCCGTTTATTTCAGTCAGAAGCATCATTGACGCGCGCTGCATTTATTTAAAAAAAAAAAAAAAAAGCAAAACTGCAAAAACTTTAACTTCTCCTTTGGCTTCGTTTGCTTTTCGTAGGTGGCTCGCCGTGCGAACGAGGCGGGCTGCTTTCGCACGCGTTGCTGCTAAGTCAAATTGGCCGGTTCCTGTTTGCTGGGAGGGCTTTGCTCCCCGGCGCCGCAGGGGGGCTGCGCCGCGGGCGCCTGCAGCGGGCTGCCTCCGGCAGAGCCGAGGCGAAGGCAGCTGCCTGCCGCGGGATTTCGCTGCTCGGGGAGGGTCGCTCTGCCCGTGGACTATGGAAATATCCTTTGCGGTAGGCCAGGCCTCGTCCCAGGGGACGGGCTCACCTGGAGTTAACGATTAACGTGTATTTCCCAGCCCCTGGAAACAGTGTTGACACTCTTCCTGCTGTTGGGCAGCAAACAATAGGAGCCGATCTGTCGTTATTTACCTCGTGCACGCTAATTAGACTCATACGTGTGTCGCCGTGTGTACGCGCACACGCTGCGGACCTGCTCCGGGAAGGGGCGAGGAAGGAAGACGGCGCCGAGCGAGCCGGTCGGGTGTGCGGACCGTGTCGCTCTGTCAGGAGAAATGGGAATAGCGTTAGCCACATGGATTCGAAGAGAAAAAAAAAAAAAAAAACAAACCACAAAATTTGATCTGCAGGCCCAGTTGCCTGGTTTCTGTAAGCAAGTGTATTTTGAGCGCCCGTTCCTGCTCCTCGCTTCCTCTGCCGCGGACTGGATGCTGGTGCTCTTCCCATTACTGCTCTGTGAGTGCAAACCCTCGCCGTTGCTACTGCACCTACCTTGCTGGGGTCACAACGCCAAGACCTTTAAGGGTGCAGAGTGCTTCGTCTGCCTTTAGTTGAAACAGTGACAATTTCCTTACTCTGAAAAACAAAAGTGATGCAGCAAAACGGGAGAGTTCAGCAGCCGTTTCCGCGCCCTCGGTGCGGAGCAACGGGCGAGCGGGTTTCTCATCGGGCGTTTCAGAGGAGGCTTCGGGGAGCCCTGGATCTGGGGGCGTTTGGGGTGCAGAAGAGGGACTGACACCGTGCCGTAGAGACGACGCAGCATGCAAGAGAGGAAGGAGGTTTTCTGCGCTCTTCATAGGAGTGTGGCTCAGGTTTTGGCCGAGAGCAGCGAGGTGGGGAAAGATGCTCCGTTTCTTTCTTTTGCCCTCAAAGTGAGGGTGGGGAACCTCTTCAGACACTTCCCAGCCGTGTCCTCAAAAGGTGAACACCAAGTCCAGAGTGTCCTCCAAGGCCAGAGTCCTGAGAAAGGGCGGTCTGGGGTTGGCTTTTGGGGCTGCTTTTGTTTCTGAAGGGAGGAAAAACCAGCGCTTTCACTGCTCTGAAACGCTTCGCCCTGCTGTTACTCCTTTTTCTTGTGGGTCTCGGCTTCAGTCTGTAGGAGCTGGCGTCTGCATAAACGTGCGTAAACACACTTAGCAATAGCAATGAGGAGATGTTACGTACGCTGGAGCCCGGATCACAGGGATGACGCCCCGGGGAAGACCGAAGAAGGCGCCTTTATCTTGCGTCACCCGGCGCGGGTGCAGCGGAGGCAGCTGTAGGGCAGTCGCGTGACCTGACCCGCGGGTCAGCTCTGCCCCGAGCCCCAGCGCGCCCCATGCGGAGAAAAGCCTTTTCCGGCTGGACCGAGACGTGAACCGAGCTGGCCGCGGGCTGGGGGTCGGCGAGGCCGCGGCGCTGGTGGCGGTGGGCGGGGGGCAGCCCTGGCGGAGGGGATGAGCCCCTGGGGACGCGGGGATGAGCGAGGCAGGTCTTTTATGCTGATAAAACCTGAAACTCTGCCGCTGTGCAACCGAGCAGCCAAAACCCTCTCGACCGCCTCCAAATCTTGCTTCTGTGGCAACAGGTTGCCAGAACTTTTTCCTCTGTCGGTTTTGTCGGAGAAATCCCACGAACTGAGAAAAACATTTTGCATTGAAATAGATGTGGCGTTTGTTTTGACAGGCAGAAGAAAAGCGCTGGGAGCCGTAGCACGGGGTGGCCTTTCTGAGCTGTAGCCCACGCGATTGGAGAGGGACGGGGGCATCGCTGTGGCAAGAGGGGGGATACGGGAAGGGATTTTCCCGCGGAGGAACGTCAGTGCACTCCTAGGACGCCCGGCACGCACCACGCTGACGCTTTCCTTTCTTTGCTGTTATTGCGCCGCCTCCTCCCGAGGCGGCCGCTGGCCCCCTCTGCCCAGGCAGGCCGGCGACGAGTTTCTGCCCGACAGCTAACCAGAAGCCTTTTCTCACCTTTTGATGCCTTTTGCTATGTTTAGGTGGCACTAAACGCTATCGAATCCTCGAGGTGTAGCTCCTCTCCCGAGGTCATGCTGTGGGGCAGGAAATTGCATAGAAAATGCCCGCGCTGTCGAATGCGCCATTTGGGGACTTTTGCTGTTGTTGTTTCCTTGACGTATTTATTTAGCATCAAGGTGGCGAAAATATTTATTTATAGGAAGGCAGCTGTTGGGTAGTGGGTAACATCACTGGTGGTTCCTTGCAGTTTGGAGCGGAAAGTGTTGCTCTCTGCGTATCAAAGCCAACGCAAATCAGCACAAACAATTGGTAAGTCATTAGCAAAGGCTGCGAATGGCAGTCGTGCTAATATTAAGCCTTCTGGTGCTCTCCCTGGAATTGCCCGACTTGACGGCATCCTGTTACATTTACAATCTGCTTTCTGTTCACGGCAGATAGGCTGACAGCCGTTTAAGTTCTCATCTGGAAAAATACGAGCGCGCTAGGGTTTGGGTGAATTTGTTTTATTTTACTTTTGTTTTTCGCTCCGACGAGAATGTCGTGATTTACGTGGCGGGGAGAAGGGCTCGTTCGAGCACGGCGCCGAGCGCCGGCGCGGTTTCGGGCGGGCTCGCGCCGAGGGTGGCCCGGGAGGAAGCCTGGCCCTTGCCGCGCCAGGGGGCTCAGCCCGCTGCTGCTCCCGTGCGGCTCCACTGCCGCCTCCGTGCCCGCCCTTTGCCGGATCGGCTTTCCCAGGAGAAGCGGGACGGAGCGGGCCCCGCGCGGGCAGGGCGCCCCGTGGCATTTTCGGGCGCTCTGCTCCGCTCCGCCGTGGCAAAACTGCCGCTGGCTTCAGCGAGGTCTGTGCGTGGCCAGCGTGGCCAGCTGGGCTGGGGTTTGCTCCTCTTTTCCGTACCTTGCAGGGGTAGTTTTCCTCCACCTCTCTGGAGATGCAGATGCCTCCTCTTGCCGTTGTGGTGTGATGTTAAGGTAACGCTCGCGCCCTCTTGAGCTGGGCCAGGTGCGACACCTTCCTGAACGCAGCTATCTCTATGCGCTTTGAAAACCAGGAGCTGCCAATTCGTATTGCCCAAAAGCCTTTAAACCGGGTTTAAAAAAAAAAAAAAATTATCATCCTCCCTTGTTGCTTCAAATCCATGCAGGCGTGCTGGTGCCGGGAAGACGCCCAGAGAAGAGCCTGGGGTGAACCCCTGTGGGAAGCCCAGGCAGCACTTAGATAATGAAACTAGATGCTGCAAGAAGGAAGAGTTTAATGGGAAGTTGTTGAAAGGTTGTCTCCTTCCAAGATTTTTCTTCCTTCTCCAGTTCGTCCTCCCTGTGTCGCTTGGCGTGCCTGTCCCCCCCGCCTGGCACGCGCTCTGGCACCCCACTCGAGTCACCCCAGCAGAGCAGGCCCTGTTTGCTGGTGTTAAATTCTCTAGTAACTGCTTTGCGGACAGGAAGATAGGGATGGTGGACACGTGCTTTTCTCCATGAGCTGTGAACAAGCTGGTTGGAAGATGATCTCTTCCTCTGTGCTGTGAAAAAGAGCCATAATCCCTCTTCCCCTTTCAGTTTTCACAGAATGTCCTTATTTCTGTAAAGGATGAAAATACAAATTTTCAGATACACATCTTCCACTTTAAATTTAGAAAGCCCATGTTTTTGTCATACGATACATGGGACGGAGTATTTTTGCCGGCTTCGCTTAGGAGGCGTGCATTGTTGTTCTTATCCCAAACACAGTTCTGTGCTGCCCGTATACAAACAGTTCCCTCCTATCAACGCCTTCAGTGATTTATGCAGCAGGCTACTCGTTTTTGACTTCAAAATAGGGTTTCGAAGTGCCCTGCCTCAGTATGGCTGCAAAGCGCCTGCAGGTCGAAGTCCTTCATCCCTGTCCCATAAAGAGCAGAACGTGAGAAGAAGATTTATTCTTTCACCTGGGGGAAAATCCGTCGGGGGTGGCATGAGGCACTACAGCGGGTCTCCCCTCTGCCCGGGGGAGACCCCCCTGTCTTCACGCAGCTCAGACCGTATCGCCTGTGTCCCCAGCCCGAACTGGAGCGAGATGCAGGCACCCCTTAGCCCGTAGAGCTGCGCCGGCAGCGTGTGCCTTGCGGAGCTGGGAGCGGGGCGGGATAGACAGGATTAAAGGATTTAAGGATTAAAAAAAAAAAAAAAAGAGGAGTCAGTTGTCGCAGTTGTTTTTCCCCCCCTTCTGGCGTATGAGCAGCCTCTCCTATTGCTACTATGGTTTTGCAACTGACTCTGTCCTTTGAGTTCCTGTTTTCACTATTTGCCAGCAAACGAACAGAAATCCTGTGGCTTAAAGGCAGCGGCAGGGGGTAAAACTAACAGGCCGTCTCTGTTTCCAAGGAAGACCTCTACCTGCTGGCGTCTGCTGCAGCGGGAGAGCAGCGCGTGGGCTCAGGGCTCGCCGCGCGGTGGCCGAGATTGCCGGCGAGCCTTATCTCCTTTGACCAGAGCCCATCTCCTGACTGGGAGAGAGCCAAGGTGACGTCCCGTAACGCAAACAAGGACGTGGAAATAGGGCCGCTCTGCAGTTCACAGGAGAGAGGGCCCTCCGATACATCAACAACAGATGGCCCGTGGGCTGACAACAGGAAGAATATGACTCGGGGCGTAGAAAGTGGGAAGTTGCGATGTCAGACTGAAACGAGGCGCCTGCCGGTTTCACTGTTTAGTTAGTGTTTCTCGTCTTTGGATAAACACAGGACACTTGGTGCAAGGCTTAGCGCTCTGGCACGTGACCTGGCCAATGAGCCGAGCTGCTGGTGATGTCTAGGAAGAAATGCTAGCTATTTTTAGGACAGCTGTTATTTGCAATGTACAGGGGGGGAAGCTGGAGAGGAAAAGGAAAAGCTGCAGAAATTGCATGACTTTCCTTCAGGAAAGTAGCAAAGAACAACAACATCCTGAAAAGAGGGAGCAAAATTGCCTTGGCTGTCAGAGCTGGGGTGTCCCAGGGCCGGCCCCAGTGCGGGGCCGCAGCCGAGGTGGTGGCTCCCTGCCACCGTCAACGTGGGGCGTCAAGCAAACCCCAGCAAGCCCTGGGGCCCACATCTCCTCCTCGCTCCAACTCTTGTGCCAGACCAGGTGCAGGAGGAGGAGATGGTTTAAACCATCAGAGGGGAATGGCTGGGCGCTCTGGACCTTAGTAACAGGAAGCCTTCAGTATTCGTGGAGGATCTGAGGGCAGCCGAAGCGAGAGTGATACGTATATATCTGTGCATGCATGTATGTGTGTCTGTATTTTTAGCTGGAACAATTAGTTTGGGGATCCCTTTTCCTACTCTTTGAGTTCCTTTCCCTTCCCTGTTATGGAGCAGATCGAAATGGCTCCCCCTGCCTTCCCCCTCTTCCTTTGAATCGCCTTTTATTTTTGCTAGGGAAAAAGAAAATCCTGTAGCATCGTCGTTGCCACAGCTGAAATCTCCGGCTGGGCTGCCAGGTGCGGGAGGTTTCAGAGGCGCTCCTATTCCTAGAGGCAAATGTTATTCTTTGCAACATCTGTTTGGGGAAAAAAGAATTTCCACCGCAAAAACGGACCTGCCTCTGAAAAAGAAAGCGCCTTTACCTTTGTGCTGGCTCAGCTCCGAAGAGCCGGAGACCTCTGCACTAGCTGCAGGGTGGCTTGACAAATAGCAGCTGAGGTGATGAATTGCTGGAGCAGAAATAGGGCACTGGAGGGTGGCGGGACGCGCCGGCAGAGGACGCATCAGACGCTCCCGTTCAAGCCCGTGGCAAAGGGGAGCCGCCGGGGGAGATTTAGTGGCAGCGCGGGATCTGCAGGGAGGCGTGAGCTGGGGAAGCGGGGCGGCGTGGGGACCTCGGGGACGGCTGGGCCGCGAGCCGCTGGCACGGGGGTCAATGCTAGGAAAATCCTCGGGGCTGCTGCGATGGAAGAAGCCAGCGGCAGATGGGCTCCCGACGGGTGTGCGAGCTGCGATATGCCGGGAGGTGTGCGAGTAGCAGGGAGCTCTTTTCAGTGCGTGACTTGGCAGGCAGTCCTTCTGTCGGGGCCCGCGGGTAATTAAAAGCCAGTTTTACGCACTTTGCGATATGCAATCTACTCCTTTGGTGAAGACGTTGATTTTATTGGGTAAAAATTATTTACTGGAATTTTAAAACCAGTGACCGGAGTAGAAGAGCGTCCCGTTGTCACCAGATACATTTAAGGTCCGTGCCTATGCTTTTGCTGACACCGGCCAGATTTTTGTGGGTTCGGGCAGCAGCGTAAAGCCTTTCCTTTACCTGACTCTCGTGAGCAAAGGGAGCTCTCTCCTCCTCCTCCTCTGAGCGGCAGCGTTAAGAGCTAGGCGGTAAGAGTGCTACGTTTTTCAGAAGTCGCAAACGGTGCTCAGGGCCAGTAGCCTCCACATTGTGCCCGTTTTTCAATGTGGTGTGCGCGTGATGATATATGCAGACACAAATATATGTATGTATACATGTAGATAGTTATACGCATGAACCCTCAGGCACACCCCTGTGTTGTCCCTGGGCTGAGCGCCTTTACTGAATGCTGGGGGGCACCGCCGTACGCTCGGCAGGATGTGTCTAAGAAGGGATTTCTCGGGGCAGCCCCGAGGGGATGCGGCGCCGGCCGCACGCTTGCGCTAGACTTTGCCGCGTCGGTCCTCGCTCGGGCCGAGGGGCCGCTTGCGAGGGGCGGAGGAGCTGACTCAGTGTTGGTGGGTGCCAGTCCTGCCTGGGGCTTTCTAAGGCGGTCGGTCACCCGCAGGGTTAGTAAGTTCAGGATGCGCCGGCTGCCCCAGCGTGACCTGGGCAGAAGTCATCTATCTCGTGCACCGGCGGCGGCGCTGGGGCGGGGAGAGGAGCGGCACCAACGCCGGCTGCTTCTGAATCAGCGATACCGAGACGAAGCGGCCCGTCGTTGCCCGCCGGCCTCGCGCGCCGCCCCGCTGCCTCCCTCGAGACCTTCTGCGAACTCTCCCTCCGCCGGCTCAGGCGGGGCGGCCCCGCGGCGGCGGCCGTTGGCACCCGCGCCGTTGCTCATTGCGCGCTGCTGTCACTTCTCTGAATGGGAGCAGGTGGCAGCTGATTCATCCCTAGAATCAGTATGATTTTCATCTGCAGTCTCAGGTTAGGGTGGTTTTTTTTTTTTTTGGTTTTTTTTTCTTTTTGGTTTTTTTTTAATTTAATCCCCAGATGATTCATCTGCTTACGCTGGTACTTCAAAAGCTGCAGTCCCCAGGGCATTGCCTTGTGCGGCCCGTCTTCTAGGCAGCCCTGGCAGCTCTGCTTGCCTCTGCAGCGCTGAGGCGTACGGTCTTGGGCTTTTGTACTGTCTGCTTGCTTATGTACGCGAGGTTGGCGGCGTTATCTTCAGCCGCGGCTGGGCAGGCAGCCCCAACGCTCACGCGGCTCTCCGTAGCCCGGGCGAAGGCTGGGGCCGGCCGCGGCGCGGGGCAGACGGCCACGGGGCTGCCGCGCGGCGCCGCGGCGGCGGGGGCTGGCGGAGGCGGCTGACTTGCTCCTGGCAGGGGCCGGCAGCCAGCGGCGGGCGCGTCCCCTTCGGCAAGGGAGGCACCGCGGTGACTCAGAAACGTTTCTCGAATCGAATCGAATCGTCGCCTCTCAGGATTCCTGCGGGGAGGTGCGACTTGCCCCTTTTATCTCACGTAGGGCAGGTCTTACCAGAATTAGGAGAGGCCTCCGGAGGCCAGGGCTTTGTGACGATACCCGTGCAGCGTGCTTACGCCCACTGTAGAAACCTCAAAGGTCCCTAAAAGCACCTTGCTAATCTCTGACTGTGTAACTCCGGGTTTCAGAAGTCGGGCCCTGGCCTTCAGGAAATACAGGGCTGTCGCTGCAAACGAGTATTTTCTCTTCATTGACCTCTGCAAACGGGACAAGAAACCCTGGGGTTCAGCACATCCAGGTATTGCAGTTCCTGAGCGGGCACAGAGCTCTCTAACAAGCAGCACCACGGTTCATTCTCCCACGCTGGCTTGTAAAAGAGCCAAAGGTGAGCGTGGCAAGGGCGAGCTGGCTCCCTTCGTGAGCTTCTCCTGCAGGAATAACACGCACTGCAATATCTGAACACCGCCCGTGACCTCTGAGAGTGCGTTAAAGACAATAATCTAACACGTGTAACGAGGGTTAAGGGTGCCTTTTATGTACCCTTGTCCCAAAGTCCTCCGAGCTGGCTGCTTGTAGTGGTTAGGAAAGATAAGAGAGCATACTGTCTGTGGAAACTCTTGCTGCTACTGTCTCAGCAGAGACGGTGTTACCTGCCCGGATTAGTAAGGCATGGTGGGCCTCAGCTAGGCGTAAAATTGCCTGTCCTCAGGAGAGCCTTAGCACCACTTCACGGTATGGGGTCAGTGCAAAGTTAGGGTGCTGGGGATCCGAAAGGGGAACTCAGGAGCCACGAGGCATGTCCAGGCAGACGAGGTGTTTGGCAATCAGCCATCGGGCTGTGACATTTTGCGTTATCATCTAACCCATAATGTTTTAGGATGTTGCTGGCAATGACTACAGCTACATATCGTGGTCTCACAAAACCATTCTTCCAATGGCTGCCAAAGTGCTTGACTGGAAGTGGTGAATCTGGCTGGAAAAGTCTCATCCCTTGAGAAGCGTCCCCCTGAACGCCCCCAGAGCTCTGACGCTTCTTCGTGGGGTGGCTCAGCACGTCCTGACGGACTAGCTAAGAGAAACTAAAACACTCATCTAGAATAACAAAGCGGCATTTTAAACTTTTAAGAGCACTGAAATGAAATCCTTTCAACCATTAGTAATACAGCCAGTTAAATATTGATTGTCTTCTGTAGGCTGGCCTGTGAGGTGGTGAGAAAGAGCAGCTGGAGATAATTAGGGTTGGGGGCATGAGGACTTTGAACCGGGTTTTTCCGATCACCGTTTGGAGACAGCAAAAGGGAAGGACAGATGAATGTCAAAGAGTTGTGAAATAAGCTCAGAGAACAAGAGGATTTTGAAGCTAGAGATATTTCCAAAGAAAGAGAAGAAACTGAGACTGCAGAATAGCCTGATGAAATACAGACCGCGAGGGAGCCAGGAAGGGGAAGTTCTTGTTGTCTTAAAGGGAAGACAGGATGGAGACAGGCACGGGATGGGGAACAGAAAGAGACTGACAAATGTGGAAGGAGAAATGCAGACAGTATGGGTGAGAGCAGTGAGACCCGTGGGAGGTATACAGGGTGTAGGAGAGGAAAAGTATGGGAGGGAGAGCAAAGGGAGGTGTTAACACCCTGCCACGGAGCAAAATGACACAGCAGCGAGAGGAAGTTAAGCAGAAGCGGGAGCTGGGGCTGAGTCTGGTGACAGGGGGTGGGCAGGAGAGCCGGGCAAAGCTGAGAGCACCAGGGGTGAAGGACCAGCACCCAGTATATGGACATGGTAGGAACTATTTAGATGCGTGGCTCAGATGCAACAGCGTCCGCTCGTGTGTGCAGCCCCCCCCCACGTTCCTGAACATCCCTGCTTTCTCCCTGCCCAGACCATGGTGCAAATGAGACAGGTTTTGAGGTAGCTCCAGCTGTTGGGCTTTACTGCGAAGGGCTGTGTTTTGTGCGTGTCTTTCGTATGTGCGCGTGACTGTGCGAGCTGTCCCTGCAGGCATAGTGGAGCGGGAGCGCAGAGGAGGTGAACGGGTGGCGGAGATGAGGGCGAGACAGGAGGGAAGGGCTGGAGAAGGTTTTCCCTCTGGGAAAATGCCTGGGATGGAAAATAGACGTCTATTTTTGAAGGGAGGCAGATCGGGTAGAACCGTCCTGGCTGTAAGACGTCTGCTGCCTTTTTGACACTTTAGATTTTGACTTTATCCTTTATCCCGTGGGGTACCCTACGCAGGGATCCAGGTGTAGCCCTGGGCTGGATGTTGCAGTATTTGGCTAAAACTATTAACTTTGTGCTCTTTTTGCATTGGCCAAGATGCCGCCAAGAGATGAACGTAGTCAGTCTAAAATGCCCAGAGGGCAAACGAGGAGCAGTACGTGGGCTAGCAGGTCCGAGTCCTGCCGAAAGCCCTGGCTTTGGCGCTGCGTGGCCTGCGGACGCGCGCTTAGCTTTAAGCTTGTGAGTGGCCTTCTTGCTCCCAAGCCATGGGGAGCTGTGGTCAGGCTGAACACCTAACCATCCCACCTCGGGGCAGGACTCCTCTTTCGGTTTTCACCTGACTTCCACTTTGCCTTCAGCTCACCTTTTCTGCCGTTTCCTTCAGGCCTTTTAATTAGGGGGAAAAAATTACGTTAAAGTCAATGACCTAAATGCCTTAAAAAGTAGTAACGGTTTCTTATTCCAAGTACGTACTTTGGCAGATGCGAAATGTGTCCTTTCTATGGATAATTCTCCACTGCTTGCGGGTGCCCCTTTTTCCCCTCTGAAAATAAGAGTGCTGTAAAGAGCCTGCCTTTCTAATTGAATATGTGCGTAGACTGTGAAGGTGCAATCTAATATAATTAATGCTAATTAATTATTACATGGTCAAATGAGCAAGAAATGCACATGCGAAATCAAAAAAATTAATTATAGGAAAATGGGATAGTCAGTTTTATGTTCAGATACGCGTTTATTTGAGTAAGCATGTACTCAGCATTTTAAAAAAGGGTTATGTAAGGTTAAAAAAAAAAAAAAGCTGTGAGAAGAAAGCATTTCCTAAAATGCTCCCTCCTGCATATTAAAAAAAAAAAAAAAAGGGCAGAAAAAATAGACAAAGTTAAGAAAAAGAGGCCAGTTTCAGTATCACTCACCTTCAAAGGAGAAAGCATAGACATTATGCAGCATGCTGCACGGTTGCCCCACAAATATGCCTGGACTGCACATTTAGTCATTCCTCCTCTATCGAATGACCAGAAAGGGCCAGACTTTGCTAACTTGACTGTCAGTGGGCGGTGTTTCATTTTGCAGGCGCTCCCACTGACGCCAGAGAAAGTGGGGAGAGAAGGTTAGCGGGTGCGTGACCGAAAGCGGTGGGGTGGGAGAGCGTGCAGGCGAGAACGGCTGTCGTTACGCTTGGCAGAACTGGGCTCAAATAGCTACGGCAGCTGCACGCGGCTCCTTCCTATACCAGTATCAAAGTACCTGTATGCAAAGCAGCCCGAGTCGCTGGCAGAGGAGGTGCGTGGGGTGGGCAGGACCGCAGCGGCGTCCGAGGTGGCTCCAGCCGGACCCACGCGAGCCGCGGGCTGCCCCGCTCGCGCTCCGCAAGCCCTGGTGCCCTGGGCTCCCGCACCGCCGTGCTGGGTGAGCCCAGAGCCGCAAGGGAAAGGGGGCGCGCGGTCGTGCTGTGGTTATGCCCCGTGCATTTCCTGCGCTCGGGGCTTCCTTCGGCTCCTCCGCGCTTGCTGCCGCCTCTGCCTGCTGCTCTTCTTCTTCGCTGCTCAGGACCGGGCAATATTTTCCCCCCGAGGTTTTGTTCGGCTCTCCGGCCTGACCCATCTGCGCCTCCGGCTATGGAAAAAATGATGGGAGACCTCCGACAGCTGGAGCGTGCGAGCAGCTGCTGGCTGGAGAGCGTTGGCGTACGGTTGTCATCCAGCAAAAGTCTCTTACAGTTGGGTCTCGTTGAGGGTGTAACGCGCCGGGAGCACCGCCGTTGGTTGCGAGCGGGATAGGTGGCCTTTCCTCGTGGACAAAGGGGAAATGCGTCTGCCCGGGGAGCCCCAGAGGAGGGGAAAAACACAAACTCACAGGAGAACCAGATTTCGGCTCCTACAGGAGAGATTAAAAGGATGTCACGTTATAGCCAAAGCTCCACGCTCTCTCATCCCCTACATCCAGAGGGTCTGGTTGTAGATGCTGTAATAAAGAAAATCAAGCTGTAAAGATGGTTTCAAAAAAAATTTTCAGTGGAAAATCTAATTTTGTCCTAAAAACAGCTTTGATTGATTGAAAATTTTTACTAATCCTGGTGTGAAGACTTGCGGTGCCAAACTGTTTATGTGCTTACACCTTTCCTCTGAAAAATAAGTGGGAGGACAGTAGCTTTGGACCTTTCTCCAAGGAAGAGCGTGGTAATTTGCTGTTGGTACACATCGATGCAGAACTGCTATCGCCTCTGGGGGAAAAAGGAAGAGAAAAGGAGAAGCTGTTCTTTGGAAAGGGGTAATCATCCGAATGTTTCCTGAGATCTACTTCTGCACACAGGGCTGTAAAACTAACTCTGCGTTGCACCTGAAGGCATAATCGCGTCCTTGGAAACGTGTAACGGCAAAATTTGTGTCTCCGAAAGGAAACAGCAGTGCTGATTTGGGATTCATTGAATGTTTTATCCAGGCACAGGCATCAGGTCAACCTCCAGGAAGTGGGTGGATGAAAGGATGAGGAAGAGTGTGTGATTTGTATTAAATTAGAAATAATCAGTTAAGCCAACAGCAGTTCCAAAGAGCCAGCAGACCATTTCCAGTAATTGATTTTTTGGGAGCCTTGCATGGTGCTTTTTTTTTCTTTTTTCTTTTTTATGAATCTCTCCCCTGATGATTAACTAAGTAATTCCTCTAGCAAGTACATACTCTCTGAAATGACAGTTTCCTAACTTAGAATTTACTAGGAACAGCTCTAACTCACACACTTGTGGAATTTGCTTTTCTGGACCAGTTCCACGCCACCTCTCCAGACATGCCCCGGCCCTGCTTGCTCCTGTTGCCCACAGCATCCAGCCCTCCACCCCGACGTACGCGCTCCGTCCTCCACACCACCCATTTAAATGAGAGACCCTCGTCCCAGCTTTTCTCAGGAGAAAACTATAAACTTGAGAGCGTACTACAGAGACAAGTCCTTATGGCCACTGGCCAATGGCAAATGAATGCAAACTAGCAGGGGCACCTGCTTCCTTTAGCTTCTTATAAACCAGATAATTATCCTTTGGCTTTGATGCTACATCATCAGTGCAGTGTTGGCTTGTCAAGTTGGCAGGACCCCATGCGGTCTTAGCAACAGGAAGTTTCTTCTGTGAATGCTTAAAACTTTAATAATTATTTATTGAATAGGTAGGATGAGAGCCAGGACATAACAGAAATGCAAGGAGTTTCCCAGGAGACCTTCCAAACCCTTTGAGATATTAGCAAGTCCAGCTGTAAAGTTATTAAAAGGAAAAAAAAAAAAACAAAACCTCATTCTCTAAAGAGCTTGTGGCTATTTTTCTTGTTCTTTTTGTCTCCCTCATTTACCTGGCCAAATCTCTTCAATCTGCCTTTATTTAGTAAAGTTAAGGAGACCATTTTCTTTTATAAACTGAATCCTTCCTGAATGATCTCGGTGGAACTGCTAGAAGAACAGAATACAAATCACAGCACCAAATTTATTCTCAACAAAGGGAGCTGTTGCTGCTAGTCCTGAGACAAACAGATAAGTCCAGTAATTATAGATAAGTGCTTTTGTTTGATCTGTATAACAATTTCTGCATTTTCAGGTAATTTCCCTTAGGCGTTCACAAGCAGGTGGGAAGAAGTTCTCATACAGGCTGTATTTTAATTTATTTTCAATTGACTTCTTGAGGAGCAAACAAACAGCCTTCCTTGCTCTCATTTTTAAAACTAAACTTTTTCCTGAGACTTTGTATGAGCTGAAGTTACGATTAGTTTTTAATTTTATGCTTTCTGATTCTCCCTTTTCCCCTAGGTAAATCAGCAAATAAGATAGAAAACCCTGTTGCTTCATTCTTGATTTTCCCGAGTAAAAATGATTCAAAATGCCCTTACATCTTGCAAGCCTTTTATTATAGGAGAGGGGCCAAAAGCCCTTGTTGAGGTTTGTCCTGACTGCGTTAGATACGATACGAACTTCTCTTCTTAAGACCAACCACTGCCAGTGGCGTGAATAACTGAAAACTTTCATTTTTCCCAGCCTTCCCGCTTACACTTCAGATTCTTATGAAAAACTAATGAGACTGTCTCCAGAGGTACTAACAGGGATACAAACGCCTTGCTGGATCCCATACACCCCCAACGTGCTCTCCTTAACAAGCTAACGTGCATCCGGGATTTGAAGACTGCTAGAAGAAACGTTCCCATGGCCAGGATTTTCAGAAGTGGATGCAGACTAAAGCCAGCTCCATAACTCAGCAGTGAAGTCAACAGCTTGTTTGCCCAGTTGCAGCTCCCTGAAACAAAGTCAAAATCGTGGAGCAGGTTGATAAGCTAATGGTATGGCCTGTGCAGTCATTTAGAAAATGCTCTTTCTGGCAGAAATCTCCCCACCACATTTGTGTTTCTAGGTGATTGTGAGACATTTCCAGAGATTCCTGCTAGGGAAGGTTTTATTTTTTAATGCGCAAAATGAGCACAATAGAAGGCTGCTTGACAACGTGACTGGAAATTGTTATTTTAATGTTGAGAGAGCAGCTATTCAAGAATGCCTAAAGCAAATCAGGTATGTCCAGCTTTGCATCTGGCTCTTCCCCCATTCTTTGTGGCTCCTGGAGCATTATCCTTACTCCAGAATAGCAGCCTTCATCACTTATACCTTCAGAGTCACTTTGGTCATGATGGTAACCCCAAAAGGAGGGCTCAGTCTGGCCAAAGATAAGGGTAGCTAGGTGGGGGGTTTTGACTTTTTTTGGGCTGCTGATGCTGGGGAAGGGAGGACTGAGTGACGGTGCAGAGGGGCTGAGTAAAAGAGCACGGCCCCAGAAATCTGCTTGCTCGGAGCAGTCCTTGGTAGCTTTGTGATAGCTGTTCCTTCACAATTTAATACTAATAGTTAATAATGATATAATGGTTAATAGTAATTCCAGTCCTCTTGTGGGTGAAGGAAATCTCAGACCTGGCAAGGCTGCGACTGAAGGGCACAGAGGGATTGTCTGCAGTGCTGTTTCTTGCGGTGAGGTGTCAAGGATGTCTCAGCCTGAGGACCACTAGCGTTTCTGAAGAATCTCAGCTGTGTTCGGGTTACTTTTACCACCCTAATGAAAAAGCTGGTATTGAATGGGCTGAAGGAAGGTCAGTATAAGATAAAAATGACTGCGTGTGTATTTAGTGTAGATCCCCTGGTGGGACTGTGAAGATCTAGCCAAGAAGAGCAGGGAGGTCAATGGAAGATAGTCTACGTAGCGCTCCCAGCCGCTGGACCGTCTTTCTAACGGCAGAACCAGGTGGCCCTCCTCGGTCGAGGGCGCTGCTCTTTTGTGACTCTGGCTCCAGGTCCACCCTGGACGGCCGCGTTGAATACTTCAGCGGGGTCTGCAGGAGGAGAGTCTCACCTCATGTCTCTAGCTAACTAAAAAGTCAAAACTTGGTGTGCAAATGCATCCAATGGTTCATTCCTCCGAGCAAGAACAGCACTAAATTAAAGGAACCAGCAGTGGTATCATTGAGGACCTAAAAAAATAATCCGTTGAGTACCATGTAGATTGAGCAGAAATCATGAGTTTTTGCTGTGAGTTTGTGAGGTCTTGGCCCAGAAGGTTCTTAGGATCCTATTCGTAGGCAATGTAGTTATTAATGAATTAAACGGGGTCAGAGTGAAGACTTGAGCACTGATCCCTGATTGTGCATAGTGTTGAACTTGTAGCACGTTTTCAGGTCTGTGCCAACTTGTGCTGCTGGAGCCAGTGCCTGGGCCTGGCACGTCCTGGAGGAGGATGTAGCCGTCCTATCTTGGTGGAAGGAGAGCTTGGTTCATGTGCATGTGAGCGCGTGCCCTGCGCTGTGACCTGTTTCCTTTATTAGCACGGATGTCGTCTCAAAATCTCCTAGAGGACAAAGTGTAGTAGAAACCTCAGACCCAAGCATAATAATTTCACTCTTTGTCATTATTGACACTGATCTTTCATGGAGGGTTTTGACTGTCTCTGGGTATGTCTAACCCAGTTTGATAATTCCCATTAGACTTTCCTTGTTTTTTTCTTTCCTGGACAGTTTCTGGGACCAGACAAATGGAGGATGACATGTCTTCCACTTAGGACCAAAGAATAGCTAGTAGAATAACGTTTGACAGCATAATTGTGTCTGGCAGTGAAGGAGCACTGGTGTTTAATTGTGGGCCATGTTAGTGTCAGCTAGGTGTAGAGCGAATGAGTGTCTAATAAGTATTTGACACAGTTCATTATCAGTCATGGTAGATTAAATAACAAGACATACATTAACTCATTTAATAATTAGCTACCATCATATCAACTTGATAAAAGAGTACTATTAAGTAAGTCTGACATTGCATTAATACAGTCTTTAATTTTTAACATGGAAGATTAAGATAAAGCAACTGCCAAGGATTGTATTGTAACACCTTTTCCAGCTATCCTGGGGTAAACATCTTTTTGTCAAGAGTTAAAACTCACTGGGAGTAGTTAACTCCCATGTTTAGTTTTTCTCTGAAAGCTTGAGTATTTGCATTAATTGCTCACTTGCTTTGCATTCCTTTGGGAAAAAATAAACTAGGCATGGAGCACCGCGGAGCCTATTTGAGAAAGAAAACGGGAGGATAGGGTGAAACCACGCAGAGCAAACACGATCGTATGTGGGGGAGCGCTCGGAGGAAGGATGGTCAGAAGAGCTGCGCTCAGGCTGTCCGTCTGTCGCAGGCTTCCTTTGCGGTGGTAGAGCTTTTACTTCATCTCTTTTTGTGTCAGCTTCTTACCTGTACGAAATAGGATTATTAATCTTTCTTTTTCGTTTGTTCGTTTCATACTGTTTCATTTGCTATGTCACTGGTAGAGTTGTAGCGCCAAAGACCGTACGACCTATAAGGTTAACCAGGTTTTGAAGGCATTAAAGTCTTTCTGGGTAGTAAGGGACTGAAAGCGTTGTAACTGTTTTGTTGGCTGTTTGCTCCACGTCACCATTAACCATGTAGGAAGTGCTAATGCGGTAATAAAAGTTACGTGTGGTTTGTGAGTAGCTTTGGTTGGTTACATCTATCAGGTATCCTCTTCATAATGAAATACCAGTAGGAGGCAGGATGAGAAATAATCGCTTCAGCTATAATCATTATGTATACATTGGTTATACATATCTTCTTTCTTCTTTGATTTCGCTTGTTCATTTTTGTTGACAGCCTTTGTTCTAGCAGTGCTTTTTTTGTGCCGTTTAGGTAGCGTATCCCTTCCAGCAGCACCGTCCTTCCCTTGTCTGCCCTTCTGGCCTTTCAGAGGTGTACTAGAAAACCTACCGGCGGAAATCGAAGCAGCTAGTACACGCAGGTGTAAGGGCGGTCGTGGTGGGCGCCCGGGGGAGGCAGGGGTCCGGCGGGGTCTCCCAGCCTGCCCCGCCGGTGGCTCTCCAGCGTTCTGGGCTGAAGGCAGCGTCTCTGCCTTTAACGGGGGTCGGTGGACTTGGCTGCTGTGAATCTGCCCGTTCCTCTTTTGACCCTCGGTAAACTTGCAGCATCCACGGTGTGGTCCCCAGTTTAGCCAGCCGCTGCGCCAAGAAAGATCTTTTTCGTTTTCAACCGGCTGACTGCTAGCTGCTTTTGGTTCCCTCTTAGTTCTTGTGTTAAAATGACAGGGAGCAATCCTTACCCATTTCTGTATACCAGCTCATTGCCTTTGCTATGCAGCTGGGCAAGTTGTTGCGTGCTGGTGCATTTTTTGCTTTTTGTGGGTTTTTTGGTTAAGATTTAGCAAAGCGAGTTTAGTTTTAGAAGCTCGATTTAAGTTTCTTCTGGAAAGAATTTTTAGGCGATGAGTGTCTAATCTGTAAATAGGTCTTAATTAACTGTATTATTAATTTCTGTTATTTATTTTTGTGCTGACATGAAAGATTGAGCAGCTATGCTGTAGAGGAGTTGCTGAGGTCTTTATGAAAGGAGCTTAAATATTTTTATATGGGTGCATTCCTAGCTAGATATTGCAGTGATGCCAATGCCAGACGTTAAGACATGATGGTAGCTCAGAAAAACACAGGTTAGCTTAAAATCAGAAGAATGAAAGGAACATTTTTGTTTTAGTTCTTATTTACCTCGTGTTTTTTGAGACTAGTGGTTATGCTTGCAAGGGTTTTTCCTACACCCATATGCTGCACCAACTTTTTTTTTTATCACAATGAAAAGCAGATTCCTGTGCTATTACTTGGCTTAAGGGCCAAGGCTTTAAGAAAAGCAAATAACGACAAAATAGTTGATAAAATCATGGGAGTTGGTAAGCTACTGTGGCAGTTCAAAGCACCCATTTCTAGTGAAACAAGTTGACTAGGCTGTTGGAGGCGGGAACAGGTAGATTTACTCTGAAAATCACATTATCACTGTTCTTGCAGGAAAATGAGCTCTTGATGGGAGGTGCTAGTTGATATTAATTAAACAATTTACAGATTATATGATTAATATTGACCCACAATATTTAAACAGTAAATTACTTATAGAGCGGGCAAGATGGGAAAAAAACTAAGTTAATAAATCAAAATTAATGGATGTCTGGAACAATTATAGTCATTAGTGGAACTACAGTCACTTTAAATATGTAAAGGGAAGTCCATAAAGCTAATAATATGATTGTACAGCAGGATTTGTTGGGATAAGAGGAGATCCTGACTGCACCCGAATCCACACTCGGTATTGAGTGGAGCAGCCTTGGACGGGGGTTCACCTGCAATGAACGGCATTTCTTTCTATTATTTTCTTAAGGCTGCTCTGCGAAATTGTTCCCAAACGGTATGCAATATGCAACACTGCCACCGAAACCAAAGAGAACTAATGACTCTAAGTACCTCTCAGGCCTTTGATGTGATGCTCTCCCAGAGAGTTATGAAAAATAGATGGTACTTAATTTTACAAATCCAAACCTTGCTCCAAGCTCCTAAGGGCCTGGTAGAGTGGTTCGATACTCAGGGAATTGCTAAGCATCCGCTGAAGCTGCCCCGGGGTGCTGCTGTGACCCCGAGCCGCCAGGCGCTCCTGTCACTTCTGCTTTTTGATGAGCCTGGACCTGCACGGCCACTTTGGTCCTGCTTGGAGTCGGGGCCCTAAAACTGCCCTTCCTCTGCCTCTGTGCAAAGCGACTGTACCGCACGCGTTTTGGTGCCTGGAGACGTTGGGGCAGACATTCCTGGCGTCTCCCGCACGAAGTGAGCACTTATATCGGCAGCTGGCTCCTGCAAAAGCCCCTTTTCAGCGGCACAAGCTTCCCTGACTTTGGTGGGACTAAACACGTGGTGCCCAACTGTGAAACCTCCTGGGTCCCAAGGAGATTGCCAGCAGGAAGTTTGCACTTGTGCGATGAAATATTTCCCCTGCTGAAGACATGGGAGCTTATATTTGAAGAAGCTGATCTCCTCGATTTTTCACGTGAAGCTGCGGGCTCTGGTCATCTCCGGAAACCACGGCCCCCGGCTTCTTAATTCAGAGACATGCATGGACCCTTAAACAGGGCGATTTTCCAGGGCAGAAAGAAACAGAAACACGTTCTGAATATAAGACAGAGCAAAGGAGGCAATATGTTATGCATTTGATCTCCCTTATTCATGTCACACCATATTGTTAGCTTATGTGCAAAGGCAGTGAAGCGTTAACACACAATAAGCAGGAAACCGAAGATCTCCAGCCATTTTGCATCCAGCAGCAAAGTTGTATTCTGTTAGGGAGGCAGATTTAATCAACAGGAACCAGTGCTGGAGGGCAGTACAGATAAGCAAAGAAATTAGTCCCAGAGTCATTGTAATTAAAAACATCTGGGTGATGTCAGCCTGCCTAAAAGGTCATTTTCATGAAGAGTTGGTGAGCTCTCCTAAAATCCTCTTACTAATTGGCAACATCGAGCCTTTACATTAAGTGCCACACTTTTTCTGTGTTTGTGTGTGTGTGTGTGTGTGTGTGTGTGTGTGTGTTTGGAGATATTTATGGGTTTGAATGTTCCCACAAACACAGCCTTTCTCTTTTTTTTTTTAATGTTGGAAAAGCAACGCCGCTTAGGAATTTATGAGGACAAACTGGTGGCCAGATACTACAGCAGATGGAAGAATTTAACAAATTCCTATATACATTGGCCAGACTTGCCGCAGATGTATCTTAACCCTCCGATTTGAGCCAAGTCTTTGTTTGTACACAGGGAAATGTTCTTTTACGTGAGGTTTTTTTTTTTTAAACCAGCTCAGTAGCAGCAGTGCAGCTCTCTCTCATCTCCTCCTCTCCTGCAGCAGAATCAGCTCTGGCGAGGGCAGTTCAGGCAGGAAACGGGTCGAGTTTTAACTTTCCTTCTCGGGACATACACGCAGGCTTTAAAAATCCTGATCCTTCAACGAGAGCACGCACCCCTAGCGCAGTGAGATAAAAGGCTGCAGTTAAGTCATTAAATAAGGTAAAGGCGAATAGACTATCTTGGGGTCAGCACTTGCGGCAGAAGGGAGTTTTGCAGAGAGATAGCGGGACGGTTGAGCTGGGCGCGGGTCCGTGGGGAGGGATGCGGAGCTGGCGCGGACAGGAACGGGCACCGCTCCGCTGCCCTCCGGGGCAGTAAAGATAATAAAGGATGAAGAACCCTGCCCCGTCCGCTGCCTCGCTCCCCCCTGGCAAATCCTCGTTTGCGTCCGAAGCGGGCGCTGGGTTTGCAGGGACCCCCCGCCCAGGGATGCACCAAGAACTTCCCGCCACAAAAACTGGCCAGAACGTGGAAGTTCACGGGGCGTTTTCCCTTTCGGAAGATCGGTAAGGGCTTTTTGAGGAAGAGCAGCTAATGCCCTTAACGGCTGAAAGATTTTTCTTTTTTTTTTTATTGCTGTCAGCGTAATTGCTGGCCAACAGCGATTTTTATCGTTTGTAGGTTTGGTGACTTAGGTAGCCCCTTGTCAATAGCTGATCTTAACAGCACATTGGCTTGTTTTACAGTCTGAGTGAGAGTCGCCCTCATTAATGTTAATTTGAAGCTGTCAAATAAAAAAGAGCTCAGGTCTTTTTAAGATGCTCTGCTTGTTATTTTATGGGGTTTGACGGGGGGGGGGGGGGGGGACGGAGGCTTCAGTGAAAACTTGCTGCCACTAGAAGGACCGGTGAGAAAGGAGTCATTGAGGGTCACCGTGAGTTATTACAAGACATGTTTTACAGTAAAATGTCACCAACATCTCCGCTAATGGACCAGTGCAGGAAATCTGAACTGCGCTACAATTAACCTGTTTGGTATTGTTTAAATATTTCATCAGACCGATTTAATCCGCGTGCTGAGGCATTTGCACCCTACCTAGCAGTAGTTGTGGTGCCTATGCGCGCTGAAAAACCCTGCGAAACTTGGCGAGTGCTTTACGCTGGAAATGGAGTTTTCTCTGTGTGAAGGTCTCTCTGGAGCCGAGTGGGCGCGCGTTGTCCTTGGGGTACGAAAGCAAATGAGGGCTTTTGCAAGGGTGAGGCCGCTGTAATGAATGTCCCACCCAGAGCCTGCTGCGAACGGACGGCGCGGTTCGTTACAACGGGCGCGTCGCCTTCGCGAGCCGCCTCTGATTTCTGGTGCGTCCCTTCGGGCAGCTCGTCCTGAGGCCGATTTTCAGCGGCGCGGGGCCGAGGCGTCCCTGGGCTGCCCTGCGGCCCCGAGGCGAGCCCTTTGGCCGAGCCCTCCAAAACTGCAGCGCCAAAAAGCGAGCAGCCTCTTTGGAGAGGTTCAGAGCAAAGGAGAGGAGAAGGGCGGCGCTCTGAGCTCGGCCTCGGCGCGCTGTGCTCCCCGCAGCGCGTCTGTCGGCCGAGGGGCGGTGGGTGGGTTGCGTTTTGCGAAGCGCGCCTACGGTTCTTCTAACGGCAGGGACTATTTTGAGGAGAATCTCTCCTTTTTTTTTTTTTTTCCTGGCAGAGGGCATCTTGAAAATATTTCAGGTTCTTGCTAAATTCAGAATAGGCTTTTGAAGAGATCTCTATCTTAGGAATATACATAGAGGGAAAACTGAACCAGACATTAAAAAAAGCCCCAACTCCACAACCTTAGCTTGTCTCAAACTGTGTCATCGATACCGTGAAGGCACCTGGCTGCATTTGGGTGATGTCAGCGATGTTTCCTTTAACACAGCTTCACTAAAAGCCACGTGAAGGCAAAACTCTGCCCACGCAAAGCCTTAAAAGCAAAGCCGTGGCGGGTTAGAGGAAGCCGTGCTGTCGGCCCCTGGCCCCGGCTCGCCGCGGGGAAGCTGCGCCCGTCGGCCGGGGGAGGCCAGGGCCCCGGCCGGCACTGCGTTTAGGGCGTAAACCTGAGCAAACGGGTCACGAGCAGAGTCACGTGCTTTGGCGGGGAGGCGTGTTGCACCTCAAGGGCTTGGAGAGAAAGCCCCGGGCCCGTTAGGGACCAGCAATTCGCCGAGCGCAGCGGCGGGTTAATTATTAGACGGATGCCGCGGGGCGCAAAGCGACGTGAGCCGGGTCGGGGCGCGCGGCCATCCCACCCCGCCGGCTGCCGAGCGCCTCCGGGGGCTGTGGCGGCGGCGGGGGCGCGCTGGAGAAAGCGAGGTGAAATCACGCCTTCTGGAGCAGAGCGGGCTGTGAATACCCATAGGCGCGCGCGGCTGAGGCAGGGGACGTCTAACAGGCGTCTCGTTTGATAAAGCGCTGTCGTTACTGCACAGTGCAGCTCCTGGGCGCGATGCCCGTCTCATGCCTAGCAGCTTGCCCTGCTCGCGCGCTCGCCAGATTTACTTCCAGGTAACCCAGCCCCTTGACCGAGGGGAGGCTGTTGTGAAGCCGTGTGTTGATCGCGCTGGCTGATCCAGAGACTTTTGAAAATCTGAACTTTGATACATTGCCAATAGTTCCTCTATTTTTTTCGCTCACCGTTGTTGCTCTGTCCAGCTGGGCCGCAGTGGAGACAGTGAGCGAAACTCTTAAAAATTACCTGCTTCTCTCTGGAAATAAAGGATTGAGACCGCCTAGTCCCCTTCAGACTATATTGCACCCGGCAGTGTAAGATAATAAATCACAGTGAGACGAGCGAGATTAGAGTTTAAGCGAAGAGTAATTATATAACAGGCGGGTGACTATCGCATGACACTCGCCATGAATATTCATTCCAGTTTTAGAAGTGGATTCACGTTGGCCATGCTGTGGGTAGCTGGTGTCTCTGGAGAACGTCATCCGCTGACGGATCTGGACTAACTCATGGGCCTCAGGCCAACACTTGCTAAAGAGCAGATTCATTTGCAGTGAATTCTCAAGCGAGCCCTTTTTTGTGGACCAGGGTGTGAACTGTGAGTAATTTAAGAGCGACCCATAGAGTAAATAGCCGAGGAGGCAGGGGGGAGGGGGGAATCACGTTGATGGTGAGAGATATGTTTGAAAATGATTGAAGTCCCATAAGTGTGAGAGGAGGAAGATTATTTACAGTGGATTATTCTCTGAGATGCAGCGGCGATCCTACGTATACGTAGGTATGAGGCGTTTTTGGAGGTGTCTCTTCCAAGGCTTGCGCGCGGCGGGCAGCCGGAGGCGAGGCGGCGTGCAGATGTGCAGCCTCACCTCTGGACGCTGCAGAACGGCACCGCCGCTCGTCCGCACAAGCAGGAAAAAGGAAGAAACGGGAGGGTGCTGGCAGCTCTCTGGAGAGGGGGGTGCCGCACGGCCGGCGGGCGCACTCGGCGCCCCTGCCGGCCCCGGCACGGACGTGGGGCCGGAGGGAGCGGCGGCGTTGGGCGGCCGCGCCGTCGCTGGGGATGCCGCCGCTCCCGGAGCGGTTGAACCCCGTTGATGGTGCGGTGCTACAGCCCGGCTGTAGGCCGAAGCTGGGTTACTTAGTTTGCTTTCTTTTTATTTTTTTTATTTTTTTAAATCACATTTACACGGTTAACCAAAGAACATTTTGTAGGGCGCCAGCTTTTGAGAGAAAACCAACGTAACCCGGCAGGCTGCTGCCCGCCCTACCCACCACACTACTCTGCGCATTAAAAGACCTTATCAAGTTGAGCACAACTGACAGGTCGTATTTCGAGGAAGTGAGCCAAAAATGTTTTCACTACTTAGCCGGGTAAATGTGAGCGCTGAGCGATTTAACCCCCGAAGCGCCCTGCTCATGCGCTCCGTGTGCTTTTTAAGATTGTTTTTGTAAAGAACAAAACGCAGCGTGGCTATTTGTGCAGCGAAACATGAGTAAAACGCCACGTTTTCCACAGCGTTATAGATAGATGAAAGATCACTTGGTAAAAGGTAACTGAGGGGAGGGGGGAGCGGAAGAAAAGCCCTGAAGGTGATTTCCATCAGGCTCCACTTCCACTGTTGTGCAGTTAACTCAAACGCGGTGGACACATCGGTTGTCCAGAACTGGAAGGTGGACGGTTCCTACTGCTTGCCGTTACTGTTGGTACGATGAAAGTACCACGGGCCCCGATCCCTGAGAGAGACCTCTGTTGTCGCAGACACAAAGCTGAGTAATAAATACAGTCCCTGGGGGAGACTCTCAGCTGGTGTAAATTATCGCAGCAATTAATGTGCTGTTTCGCAAGTATGACAATTTACACCAGATGATAATCTTCCTCCTGGCCTGAAAGAGTTGCTGATTCTAGCAAATGGTTCGATAAAGCTGGCTAAAGAGTGCAAACTGCTGCGGGTTACACGTTCTGCTGCAAACCTCGTTTTCTCCAACGTTCACCCAAATCAAGAGCAGCAAACGCGACGCTTATGTTGTCCCTCTCCGTTACAACACGCAGGGTCGGTGTACGGGCCTTTCGGATGCAGCCAGCAGTTGTGCGTTGCTTTGCTTTGGAGGGCCCCCCGGCATCACCCCAGGAGACCCTGACTCAGGGAAGTGGCCGAGGGGACATGAGAAAGGTGGAGGTTAGCGGGGAGCCTCTTTTACCCCTCACAGTTACAAAATCAAAGCAATAGCATCTACCACTGGTCTCCATTTCCTTTGCGCCAGGCTCCCAAATCCCCCCCGTGGGCCTGTGAGCAAGCACCCCGTTGGACATAAGCACTTATCCGCTATTTATTTTTCTTCCACTTGGGCTTCGGTGCAAGTAGGACGCCAACGCGATCTAGCCTGTCATGGCCAAAATGCTCCAGGAGCAGAGCTAAAGCCTCCCAGGCAGCTTATATATATGTATAAAAGGACATGTTAAGAACTTAAACAGCATCTAAAGCGGGAATTTCAGGACCTGGCTATGGGTTTAGGCACCTAAGTTACCTAAAGCCCTCTCTAGCTACCCAACTGAAGGTTTTTTGGTTGAGGGGGAAGGAGGTGGTATCACCCCTTCTAAATACATATATCTTTAAGCTCATGGTTAGCACCGTTAGCACAGGGATCAGGTCCACTTGTAAGTACTAGACATCTAACGTGAATATGCGCTAGGCTAAATGCTGACCTGATTTTTAGCCTGGAGATGTTCCAGATGCTGCTGCTGTTGTACATGCACAATGGAAACAGCATTTCTTTAGCTGGTCAAGCACTTTTGGATCCTGCAGGACATAGACATTACTATTATAATAACGGTTATGGTAATTTCCAAGGTAGGTAATAAATCTCCCACTTAATCCATCTCTTCCTTAATTAGACGATAAGGATAACGTCACTATCTAGACTAGAAGGAGACTCAAATGAGATCAGCCTTTAAAATCTAAAATTCAAATTATCCTTTCCTTTGTGAAGATGAGGAGGGATTGCTTAAAAATAATAAGCTCTGGTGATTAATGTGGTATCCTCTTGTCTTATCAAAAAACACAGGTTCAAATTGCAAGAGCTTTAATGGACCCCATGGAGTAAAGTCTTAAGTTTAATCCTAACAGGCATTTTAACCCATGATACGATATGGAGTACTGATTTTAAAGGGCAAAATTGAATGCTTTGTCTTCCTGAGTTTAAAAAAGGCCACTCCAATCGCAGACAAAATTATATAACTTGGAGGAAAGAGTGCAAGTCATTACTGCAACCGAACTAAAGCATCATGGTGAGACCCGTGGGAGAACCTTGGCACAGCAAACTTGGATAAGGATTTGGGGGTCAATAGTATGCGAAATTTAGATCTAAACATCTAAGCTTAGATCCTGACTAACAGGGGATTCTTTTATGTAGGAATGCACCAAAAAGTGTCAATAGTTAGATGAGTGAAATTAATTGGAAGTGGAAATTAAATGACGTCCAGCTCGGGAAACCAAAACTTTCCTCAAAAACGGTCAAGCGACGGTAATTCAGTTTGTTAAGCAGAGCGCAATGAAGGCACGTGAGTGCTATAACTTGCGAGCCTTAAAAACTCTCCGTGCTAACAAGCAGTTAATTCATGAGCCAAATGGGCAGCTCCCGTGAGAGCGGTTTGGAGGACTGGACGGCCACGCCGTCAGTGGATTTTCCTCCTAAACTGATGAATGGTTTCAGGTTCCTGAAGCTATAACAGCAAAATTCAGCCGCGGTCTCCCACTATCTGGGTGAGCAATCCAAGAGGTGGCGTAGGGACAAAAAAAAAAAAATAAAGCCAACCCTTTCTGCCCCTTCAAAAATATTTGCTCGTAAGGCGAGGCAAACGCATGCTTTGAGAAAGCCCACTGTAGGGGTGCCGCAGGGCAGGAGAAGCTGAGCGCACCCCTGCGATGCAGAAGCATGGGCAGAAGCCGAGCGGGACGGCGGTCTGGTCGGTACGGGTCTTACAGCGGCGGGGCGCCAGGATTGTCCATCTAGAACGATCAAGGCGCGCTTTGTATTTCTGTCATACTTCTTGTATTTTAATTTGCTGGAAACAGTGCTTTCGGCACCAAAACCAGCAGAGAGCTGGACTCTGGGCATATCTGGGGCAACAGGTATTTTTTAAAAAAAGGATGTTAGATTTGGGGTGATTTTAGCTGTGATTCACAACATAGCAACCAGCTGAGGCCTGTGCCCTTAGCTGTGAGTGACAGGGGTTCGTCACTCGTGAAGTCTGATCCGATGCAGAAGGTTTCCTCCATCTGGAGCTCCTCCGTTCTGCCAACTTTCATTCTACCACCGAGAAGCCGTGAGGGTTGGATCATTAATTAATAATATCCTCAGGATATTGAGTAAGCCTCACGCTGCTCGTGCACTAAAACGAAGCACTGATTTATTGAGCTGCTTCTTTTTTCTCTTCTGCCTTCCTAGAATGTTTTAAACATCACTGGGGTGGCAAAAGCCAGAAACAGTGAAACTGCTGCCTGCGCTTGCCAGTGGCTGAGGGAGAAAAAAAAAAAACGCCTTGCTTCCCCTGCAACACAGCTTACCCAAAAACTCGCAGCCTGTTAAATAGCGCTGGAAACGAGACTGAGGACGGCGCGCAGCACTTCCGAAACAGCTTCCCCCGGGGCCGCTCCGCCGGGCTGCGTCTCTGCAGGAGGGCGGCTTGCCGCGGAGATCTGCCGCGTAATGCCAGCCTCGGACCCCCTCCCCAGCCACCGAGCTACTTTTAATTTACACCAGCTTAACTCGGCTCAAAATCAGGCCCGGTATGTCAATAAATCCACCGACCGTTGGCTGGATGCGGTAGGCGTCGATGCCCTTTTCCTCAGACCCACTCAGTTTTACCCAGCAACGTAATCATCTGGCATTAGCATCCAGATGAGGGTCTTAAGAGAGAAAATTAACACGACATATCAGAGGTGACATTCAAATACAAAGTCCTCATCATTTTCTTGACTCAAATTCTGCAATTACCAAAAATTAGCCTCTTAGGTGCTTATGGCCCTTTGGAGCGGTAGGGCAGCGTGCCAGGCGGGGACGCGGCGGGGGCACAGCAATAACGCAAACTCCACTCTGTGTTCAAATACTGTTTCACAGAATTAAATATAATGCATATGCACCTAACCTTCGGGTCTCCACTCAGGTGCTTGACAGCTGTAGCTACGTTATTTTATTATAAACTGAAGTGCATTTTCTTTTCCTTTGCTTAGTTTTTCTTTCCCGTTTTTCTTTCCCATCTCCAACTCTGGAGATGGGTTTTTGCCTGATGGAGACAGCTGGGGATATTTCCTGACGGCTTTTGGGTTTTCCCTGCTCTAGGCAGCTGCGGGGACTCAGCATCTCCACCGCCCGGTCGGGGGCTGAACCACCCGTCCGGGGTTTAACCGCAGTGTTGATTATTTGGTGAGGAAGGGGATATTTTTGCCCGGCGTGGCGGGCGCCCTGGGGCCGTTCGCACGAAGCGTGGGTGGCCCAGCCGGCCCGTCCTGCTGGGAAGCCCTCGCAGGGTCGCCTGCTCTGCTCCCCGCCGTCAGCCCTCGCCTTTGCTTCCCAACGGTCCGTCTCGAAGGAGCGTTTTGAGAAAGAAAGTTGTATCGGTGTAAAGATCGTTCTTCCCTTTTTTTAACTGTAATCCTACCCAGCATTTCTCACCATCCTTAGACAAAAAAGAGTTGCAGAAGTCAGAGTGAAAAGAGAGATGAAACGTAATTATGCCGGAAAGTAATTCAAAATGCAAATTTGCCAGAGAAACTCAAAAACCGAATTGTAGCGCTCTCTTCTTATCAGCACTTCAAAAGCCCGGCGCTACCTTCCTCCCTCCGGGAAGGCCTCCTCCGCGGCTGTGCTGCCACACTCTGACCTTCCCCGCGAAATACGTCTGACCCGAAAAAAAACCGGAGGAGGGAGTGGGAGGGGAGGCTCAGGAGCCTTTAACCCTGCGAAGAGACGCCGTAAAATGCGGCGATACGTGCCAGTCCCGCTGCTAATTCCCAGGGAAGCGCGCCGGCCCCGGTGCTTCTGCTTCGCAAACGAGAGGCTGCCAATTCGTACATCTGGAGAGCGTTACCCCGCCGCGTGCGCTTGCGGGTCGGTCCGTAAAGGCAAAAACCCATCTGAGCGCCTTCCCGGCCCCTGCTCTGCGTGGCCCCGCAGTCTCGCCCGCGGTGGCGGTGGCCTTTGACGGAGCCCAGGTTTCCTTCGGAGATTTGGGAGAGCCCAGGCCAGCCGAGCCCGCGGCGCTGGCACGCGTCCGCGATGCTGCTTTCGGGAAAAGCAAGAAAAGCGGGAACTGAAGAGTGACTCTTCCCTGCGTAAACCAGCCTAGGACGTCATGGGGGTCCTCCAAGTTTTCGTCAGGGCAATCAGGGTCGCGGGCAAACGGGCCTGCTGGGAACATGTCTAAGCGCTTTTTGATCCCGTTTGTGCCTTTGGCCTTTGCAATAACCCCGTGCAATCAGCTCCCCAGTTTCACTCTGATTTCCGGGGTGGTGTCGGAGGATCCTGCCTTAAGCTTTAAACTCAGTTGCCTAAAGTGAATTCAGAGCTACTGGCTATTTCTAACCTGTTTGGCCATACAGTGGCCTTTCTCACATGCTGCGGTTTGGGCTAGGTGTTGGTTGGTTGGTTGGTTGGTTGGTTGGTTGGTTTTTTTAAATCCCCGCTTTGCAAATCCCGCCCTGGAAATCGATGGAGGGGCTGCGCAGGGCCAGGGAGGGCGGGCGGGCAGCAGGGAGGCTGCCGCAGGCTGGCAGGCACAAGGGGTCTGCAGGGAGCGGGGGCAGCCTGCGGGGGGCTCGGGAGGAGGGAGAAGGGAAGGCTTTGGTGGGAAAAACAGGGGAAAAGAGAGCAATAACCCTAAAGGCTTGCTCCGGTACGGGAGGAAATAAATCTTGGCTGGAGCCGTCATCGCTGGTCTTAAACTATTAGCCAGGACGAGCGCCGAGGGGGTTGCAAAGGGGCGGCCGTGGCGCGCTGAAGCGTCCACTGGGCTGCAAAGCCTACGGCGCTCTGCGAAAGGGCTTTGCGCGGCCCGGGAGCATAATCCACGCTAAATATTTCCCTCGTGGCTTTTCCAGACTAATAATTAACAAATGGCAGGAAGACAAACGCCGTATCGCAGCCTGCCGAAACGTGCCGGCCTGCAGCAAACGGTAGCGCTGCAGAAATCGCCGCTCTCGGAGCGCGCCCGACGCGCCGAAACCTCGGGCGGCAAGCGCTTGGGAGAGCCACACTGCAAATAAAATCACAAGATACCCCTCCTCGCCCCGGCAGGCCCCGCCGGGGCAGCGGACTGCTGCCCAGGGACCGGGCCACGGCACCCCGAGCGCTTGGTGAGCCGCTTGCTCCCTGCCGTTGCGGGACCCGCAGGGTTTCACGCCCGTCCCTCCCGTGCTGGAGGGTGAGGTATCTCTGCCCGAGATTTTTGCGAGGGCTCAAAGCCGTGGCGTTGTTGCCTTTTCCCCAGCGAGGTTTTACAGCGGCTGGAGGGTTTCTGAGCTAACAACGCGTGTGGTTTGGCTCTGGTGCCTTCCCGAGGGGTGTGGGTGCCGCTCGAGCGACGGTGGGATGGGTGCCTGTTCTTGCGCTACAAGCGCTGACGTCCGCTGTGGGGAAGCCTCGTCGCCTTTTTGCCGCTGCTAGCGCAGGTTTGAAAATGAGACGATAGCAGGCAAAGACAAGACTGGGGAAGACAGCGGGCACGTGACACCGTTTCCGGAGTGCGCGAGCAGCTCAGGAAATAATCCCACGGGCTGCACGGCTTTAAAGACTCAGTGAGTCCTGCTCTCTTTTCTGCCCCGTTTCGGGGGCTCTTTTGCAGCAGACGTGGCAGAGCCAAGCCAGCCCCTTCACTGACTCGTGGCTTAGTTCAAATCCGCCTTCATCGGAGATTTAAGCCAAGGCTCAGGTGCTGCCCCGCGGCCTCCTCGCGTACAAGCACCGCTGCTTGGCACGTCCGGCACGGTTGAATACGTGCACGGCTTGTTGAGCAGGTACAAGGCCAGCTGAGCACACGCTCACAAACGCAAGCACCGTGGAAGAGGCATTCCCGTAATCCCGAAACTTGGCTCGCAAAGGCCCGAGCGCATTTTTTTTCCTTGAGTTGAGCTACCTACAAAAGGATCTTGAATTATTAACCAGCCTTACGCTGGAGATAGGCATTAGATGTGGAAATGGTTTGTGTCACCACCTGCTAGTAACTTTTGGGAGCTGGGTTTTGCCGGTCTCACTGACCTGGTCAGTACTTTATTGAGCAAACTGTCCCATGTTTTCTCTGGAAATATTTACATAGTAATACTCGCATAGTGACCTCATGACACAGTTTAATTTGGTATGTCATGATGATGGCTGTTAATATGCTTCTGAAGCCCCACAGCTTTGCCTGGGGTCTTGCCATGCGAGGGCCATCGGGGATGCGGGAAGGCAGAAGCTGGCTTAAGGAGGTTTAACATACCAAATTAAAAGTTTCAAAACGAGCTCCCAAATGTTGTTTTCTTCCTGCCGCAAGCCTGTGTTGAACACTGTGCACATTCCAACGCAGCAGTCATCATTCTGGTTCTGGAAAGTTACAGCTTCTACTAGTTTTCATCCACCGATCTCAAAAAGCAAATGGCAATGCACAAATATTAATGAAAAAGTTGTCCATAAAGCCAAGATGTAGGACATCCTTAGTAACGTGGATCAGGGCACGTTCTCCGAAGGCAGTGGGCATTTGCTTTCATGCTAGCTATGACGTGACTCTCCCATTTTGGAGCTGAAGGTCTGGTGCTTGCATGCAGTCAAGGGGGCTGCGGCTGCTGGTTATGACTTGACCGTGTAAGAGCGGAGCGAAAATTATTTCTGTGTTGCATCCTAATGAGAAACGTACTGCCTCAGACCAGAGTTGTGCTCACCTGGCTCTTCCCATGCTGACTGATGAGAATGGGAACGAGGTTTTACTTCCCCATGGGAAAATGCCCATGAAGAAAACAAAAGCAAGCTCCCCGTGTTCAAAGGGTGCCTGGAACTTTTCACGCCGTTTTGGGGGTGGGCCAGTACCGAAGTCTTTATTAGCTGAACACGCATATACAGTAAAACCTGTATGTTTTCCGAAGGGTTTCTTTTAAAGCAAAACTGGGTAGTAAGTAGGACTGCTTCCCTGCAGGCTGGCAGAAGGACACAGTTGGTATCACACATTTTAGCAGCTGGCATGTTAATGAGACCATTTTTATTGAAATGAGCTAAATACTATTAACATTTGTGGACTCCCAACTGATTTCTGAAGCATTTATTGAACTTCAAAAAGTGCTTCAAGAATCAATTAAAAATAATTTTTCAGATTCGATAGAAAGAAGACCAAAGAATATTCTGCAGTCACGTATACATTTGTCTGAGCAGATCTTACCTTTGTGGAGCTGCCTTTAAACAGTTTCCTCTCTTTTTTCCTTTCCGTGCTCTAAAAAATGCTTAAATCTATGTCTTTTGAGCAAGTGGTAATGTAGTTTGTGGCTAATAAGTTTTGGTTGGTTCTGGTTCTCTCCTGCTTAGGAGGAAGGTTGGCGTGTGGTTGAAAGGGAACATACAGCTTCCCTGATACGACGATTGCATTTGGTTCCCCACGCCAAAGTCCTCCCTGGCACCAGAAGGTGACATCTCGTCGCCTTCTCCGGCGTTCCCCTTGGCTAGCCGAGAGCTGAGGCCGGCGCAGTACTTAAAGCGTCGTGACAAGCTCTAGGATCTTCCAGACAGAGTCAATTATTCGGTGCTAAGGTGAGGGGCTTGTTGGTAAAGATAAATGTTTAAAGGAAAAATCAAGGCACGTTCTTGAAAGCGACATTAATCTAAGCAATATGTCAGCCTGCAGAGTCATTATCGCAAGCTGAAATAACAACCTGTGCAATTTTATTCGCTTTATTTTGTATTTTTTGTCACAACACGTCTTCATTGCCTGCAAATACGCACAGTGCTTGTCCCAGGTGGCCACGGGCTCCCCTGGGCCTTGGCGGGCCTGCGAAGGCCGCGGGAGGAAGGGTCCTCGCATCTAGTTTTATCACGTATCTAACCTGATAGCGGCTGGCCACTACGCTGATGTTTTTTTCATTGGCTTCCTTTGGGAAAAAAAAAACAACCCGAAAACCAAGCAGAAAATCCCACAAAGAAAACACAGCATGGGCAAAAATAAACCACCAGGCAAATAAAAGACTACTTGTTTCATTGTATAAATACACCTAGAAGTGGCTGATTTTCTCCTTCAGCTTGAATCCTTTCCCAAACTTTAAAAATAGAGCGGTCGGAAGGAAAGAGAGGGAAAGCAGGAGAAACACACCATCACGCCGGTGCCTTTAATGAGAGAGAGCGGTCACCACCCGGCAGGTAGGCGGCGGGAGCCTGCTGCTCAAGCGGAGGAGGCCGGCGCGCGCGCGCAGCCAAGGGACGAGCTCTGCAAAGCGCTGAACACCTACCTTCGTTGCTGGGTGCGGCGGCACAGTCTGGGGTTACCTGTTTGCGGTTTGTGAGGCTGCGCGATTGCTGTCAACGTCAGTCAGGAACGGTTTTATCTTTCTGCCCTTCCGAAAAGCGCCGACTGGTTTTCGGGGCTTGGCAGGCATCACCGGCGACGAAGTGCATGCCAGGGCACCTTCGGCTGGGTGCAAACGAGGCACGTGAGCACCCGCTACGGACGCCAACGTCTCCCTCGGTCACACCTTCTGCGGATGGTTTCTGCACGTCTCTTCTGCATTTACTTAAAGGATCAGGGTTCTGGCTGGTATAATTTGATCTCTTTTCATTAATGTCAGTGAAATTCTGCTGACTTAGTATGGCTGGGGATCCTGATGATTCTTTTTAAAATGTAGATTCAAAATACTCTAAAAATGCCTTGCCAGTTCTTTCTGAATAACCAGAAAGCCTCTTCCAACTTCTGTCGTTTTGCTGAGATTCATATCACACGTTGTATTTGTAGGGCAGCGGCAACAAATAGTAAAGTCTACTAAAGCAGGGCCACAAGTATTACTAGCCTCTAAAATACACCTGTAACCAATCTAAGGCATGCTTGTAGTTGTGCCATAATGTCTAAGCACAAGTAATTAACGAGTTTAAATAAAAAGAGCAGCTGAGGTGTTCGATGATGAAGGCACCACACAAAAGCTCTGTAAGTTAATCTCTTACGGAGAGAGGGGAGGTCAGAGATGTGGTGCTGCAGTGAGGCTGGCACCCCTTAAACCCACACGCTGCTGATGGGGCTGGAGGCAGTGAGGCCCATCCAGGCAGGAGCTCGCTCCCACCGCGATATGAGGTAACTGGGCACAAGTCCAATATGTTATTGTTTGTTATTTTAATATTGCTTGCATGGCTTAGTCATATGTTAGCTCTCTTTGGGCGAGTTTTACGGCAGCTGCTGTCCTGAAAGCTTTGCACGCCAGGGCCCTAACCCTGAAATACCCATTCAGGTGCTTACCTTTACTAAGATGAATAGCTCCATTTGATTTGGATGGGATTGTTCCCATGAGCGAACTGTGCAAGAGTTTGCTGGCACACGGTGCAATTTAAAATCTGAAGTCAGCAAGAGAATACAGCAAACAACCGATAGGTGTTGGAGAAGGAGAGAAGGATAACCGTGAGACGATGACATTAGTGAGACCAGATTTCAATTTAATTCTTCCTCCTGATACACAACTTCCCTCCTATAGTTTATTCTCTGCCTTTTTCCAAGTTTTCTACAAGGGTCTGTTCTCACCTGGTACCGTTCAGTGGAAGCTGCCTTCTCCAGCTGCTGACTTTTTCAGTGCTTTTGCTGCTTCAGGGAGATCTGCGCTCATCTACTAAATTTGGCTGAGTTTGGCCAAGAGGAAAGCTGGCGATGCCTCTGTTGGGAGCTTTTCCATTTAGCTGCAGTTTTATTGTATTTTATTTTTTAAAAAGGAGTATGTACTAGTGCCAGAGACCGGCCCACAGGACTCCAGTGTGCCAAAACAACTCTAGCCAAAGGAGCTTATTGCGGTACCGGTTTAGCACCATGCTGACTGAGCCAAGGAGCACGTGTAAAGCTGGGCTAGCCCAGGATGGGGTTGCTGATTAGTATACGACATACAGTAAACACTGGGATCTGTTTAAAACCGAGGCTGGCTCTAACATACACAGAAAGTATTGCTGCTGATGAGCAGCAAAAAAATTAATTAGTTTATTGTCTGAGAGGAGAAGTAGTTGCTTTCCTCTGGCAAATGACACTTCAGAGTTGGCGCAGGTGAAGACCACGCTTCCCTGCTGACTCCTGTGCGCTGGGCTGAGCCCTGGTGGGTGCAGGGGTGGTCTGGCTGGGGCAGAGAAGCGACCTGTGCCAGGACTCAAGGGAGCAGATCCCGACTGGACGCCGGGCAGGGGAGAAGGAGGGACCTGACCCGCGAGCAAACTCTGCCCTCTGTCAGCATACGATGTTTTCTTCGAAGTGCCGTACGATGATTTCTTCATATAGGATATAGATGTATCTAGTCATGAATAGGAGGCTAATTTTATACTGCAATCCTAATGTTATGGGCAGAGACATCCTCTGCTATGTCAGTCTGGAGCGTTCTGATGCAAAACTAGCGCAATTTGTAAAAATAGCTCTCTCAACACCTCTTAGTGCCAGCTCAAAGCCTTTTGCCAAGGACGTCCATATCAGTATCCCCACTTAGGCTACGGAGTATAAGGGGGCTTTTTGTGAATTATCTGATTTCATTTAATTTTACTTTGTATCTCAACATCTTGAAATCATGTGATGATGCTGTAGCATTCTCCAGAAAAATGTCGTTTTAAACAGAAATCTATTTGCTTGCAGAATTATATTTTTCCCCATTAAAAAAGTTACAAATGGGAAAATGTGAACGGAAAGGACTAAATTTATTGTTCCTGTAACTTTGATAAAGCTGATGATATATGAGCTGTGTGAATGAAATCGTGACCGGCAAAACTAAATTTTGCATGTGTTTGCAGATATTATGCTTTGCTACCAGAAGTGTATTGTGCAGCGTGGTTGTGCAAATGTTTAGTACTATATATCACATAAAAACATAAATAAGGCAAAGGAAGCTTTGTTCTGTTAAGTGACTACCTAGCAGATATGTCTCATGAGCATATAGTTTTGTGATGCATTGGGAAACTCTGTTATCACTTAAATTTTAAGAGCTTGTTTCTAAGCCAGAGGTCTCTAGGAAAATGCATGGTTTGAACCTTGTTTTGAGTGGTTTAAATGGGTGGTTTAAATAGTTTTGGTGCATTTTTGTGCGTTACCCTTCTGGATTCTCCGTACAGTTATTGTTCTGTTGCCACTTCTTCAGGAATTGTATTGCTTTTTTTTACTTCCCTAAGAATGGCAAAAACATAAAGAAAGCTGGCATCGAGGACTGTGTTTTATAAGAAAGGAAAGAGGAAAGATAAAATGGCTGCATATGGCAATATGGACAATTTCCAACTTAATGGGAAAAAAAAGTTTTTTGCAGATTTTTGCAGCATACACACAGAACTGAACTGCATCTTTATGCAAATGCTATAGAAAAAGCAGCTCAGCAAAGGCTGTTTTCCTAATGTCTGCTGGAAAGCATTTTGAGCACCTTAAGACTTACATTTTCCACAAAAAAATGGTGAGAAAGGATTTAAAGAGGGAACAGAGCGCCTGCAAACATTAGGTCTACCACAGTTTTTTTTTAAAACCCAGGTTGCATCTCAAGAACCAGCTAAGAGGAGGAAATATTGCCGAGTCTTTGACAAGGCTAAATAGTGATTGTTCCTTGCTATTTTGATATTTCTTTGAAAAATGCAGGTGAAGATCAATTTGTTTGCAGAGCGAAACACCAGAAAAATGGTGTACGTCTGCAGAGCACAACACAGCCCTGAAGGCAGCCACCTGAGATATGTCAGGTGCAGCACGGCTTCGATAGCATGGCGCTTTCTGTATAGCATGACCCAGGTGAAAAGCAAAGTATAGTACTGCAGCTGGCGTGCAGTGCTAATACATCCCTGTTACTGAGATTTCCCCTGCCGCGTCCAGGTATCTCTGTATGGAACGACCTCGTGCCTTTAGACACGTCGTGACCGAAAAACTCGTTGCGCGGGGTGAATAAGATGGGACCGCTATCAGAGGGAGCTGGAGCCCGGTAATCTAGCAAAACTTTTGGGACAGGGTAATCTAGATACACCTTTGAAGTATGGAGGAACGTGGCCCAGAACTAGGATGTTCATTGGAGAAAGAGCTGAAGGGTTTGGCCCTCTTTACCAATGCGGAGTGTATTCAGTTAATGGGAAAGCAAATTATGAGGCATTACAACTGGAAGCACGTGCAGGGTGTTCGAGGGAGTCTATCAAAGCAAATTTTCTAGAATAAGTCTGAAGGAAATAAACATACTTGTACAGTGCTCCAGAAAGGGTAGACAAGGCATTTTAGGCTGGCTGCCTGTCACAATAATTTATAAATGTATCTGTTTACCAGTAGAGCTAATTATGACTGAAGGAGACGGTCTCCTGCTGGTAGGAAGAAAGTGGCAATATATAAGCATAAACTGGACTGAAGAGTGGCATGCTAGAGACCTGTCAGAGAAAGGGAATTGATAGGTAAAATGTAGAGATGTATTTAGTGCAGGTATTTGTTTTATACGCAGCACAACGGGAGGGCTAGAGGTGGTGGAGATTTCTCAGTTTGCGAAGGTGAGGTTGGTGCCACTTGAGCAGGGAGAGGCGGCTGCGGAGAAGCAATGGGGTGAACTGCAGAAGCAGGTATAGCTTCCCCTGTGGAAGTCAGGGTGGGGGTTGTGCCGGTTGTGTCTGCTCCAAAGACTGATGACAGCGGAAGAATTTGTGGGAACTATAAAGTCACCATAAATCCCTGGCTGCAAACAGATCAATATCCAATTCCTAAACTCTTAAGATTTATTTGCAAAACCTTTGAAAAGGGGGGATTTTTACCTCTCCAGGCTGGTCTCAGATCTTCCCAAAAGATCTGGCAGTGAACACACATAAGGGGCTGGCTATCTTACAAACAAGCAATTACCCCTCAGAGCGGCCAAGCCGTACACCACGGAAGAAGGAGGTAAAGAGTTGTTATCTGGTTTTTGCATAACATATGAATGCATGGGCGGAGTTCAGAGGAACATTTGCAAAAGCTGGAGGAGACCCCAAAGAGATTGCTTTACTGTTAAGAGAGGTAGGCACGCTTCGTTTCATCGGGTGTATTTGGAACACTGTATAGGTGCAGCAGCAATCCTCTGATTGAAAGGGAAAACAAAAAAGACTGAGAAAGTACCAGTACCACACAATACCGCAGACTGCTTCTGGTCACGTTAAACTGTTATCGTTTCAATTGTCACTCTGTGTCACTAAATGTCACTAAAGCTTTAATCAGCTTGATATCTGCTCATTAAAAAAAAAGAAAAAAAAAAGTTTAGTCCAGAAGAGGGAAATGAGATTTTTTTGGTCAAAGAAATCAAATAGCTTGAGCCCTTTGATACATTTTACGCCTTAGCATTAACTTTTGTACCTTTTCTAGAAGTGCGGGTTCCTGTCATTTCAAACCTCTATTAAGAGAAGAGTGAAAAAAACCCATAGCATTATCTTACAGAACATTTTCAAAACTGGACAAAATTACTCTTCAGTAACACTGCTCTTCCTCCCTTCTTTCACCACAAAAACGTTTTGTCCATCATTTGCGGATAAATGCTAAAACTCCCTGTCAGAATGAAAATACTGTTCTCATTGCAGATGCCAAACTACTGGTAGAAACATCAAGGCTGAGAATATGTATTTCTCTGCTGGCGGCAGCCAGGTAGCAGACATACAGTTTTGTTAAATAAGCGTTTTACCAGTATACTTTTTATAATAGACCCTCCAAAAATGCTTTCCTGTATTCACAGAAAAAATAAGCAGCTCAGTGCTGTAGTTTCTTTCCTACAGTCTCTTTCTTAATACTGCTAAAGAAATTGTGCTGGAAACAAGAAATAACCCTATTTTGATTATAGTTATACACTATAGGCTTTAGGGAGGGCCACATTACGTCACCAGAGGCCAGCTTAAGCCAGGGCGATTTTAGAAAATTGACGTTTTCCTTGGTTGCTTGCCATGGGGAATACCGAGGATAATAAAAAAAGCTTAAAAAGACACATACTGGTGTAATTACTGGAGTAGCACCAAGATGCTATTAAATTGAAAAGGAGGCAAAAAGTAATCTTGTGTGCCTGCCTTTTTTTCTGAGCACAGGAGCGAGCGGCAGTCTGTGTCCCTCCCAGGACCTTGGGGAACATATCTGAGCTGCGGATGCTGCACCCGAGGACGTGCGCACGGTGCTTCGACAACCACCACACGTTAATTTTGCAGGGAGAAAAACCCACAATTGCTTTCACTGGTGGCTGCTCTGTATTCCCGATGTCAGGAATGACGCACATGACAGGACGTGTGCTACAAAACAAGCCAAGTGCTTCGCAGTAGGTTGAACACTCACGTGTCTGAGTACTGGGCTCCCAGGGCTGGCTGGAAGAGCTGCTTTTGGGCAAGCCTGCAATTCACATCAGCAGAGCTGAAGACATCTTTAGGGCAAAATTGTTGAAAAATGGGCCAAACCAAACCCCACACAGAATTCAGTCCTGAGCTGTCTACCCTGCCAGCAGGAACGGCCAAGTGCTTGAGGAGGGAAACAGCAGGAGAAACCTCCTTTCTTCTACCACAGATGTCCTTTGCTCACGCAGATCTACTGCACAGAAACACTGTTCCTAGGTTTCACTGACCTAATGCATTTCCCATTCTGAAATCAAGCAAAAGAAAAACGTTATAGAAAAACAGCAGGTAATGGAAAATCCACAGAACAGGTTCCCCTCTCCGCCTCCCACTTCCCCCACGTGCTGCCCTAAGCTTGCTGTGCAGGGCAGACAGCACTAGTATGTAATTAGACAGAAGAGGGAAATTGGGGAGAAGACACGCTAAAATGGATTTTGGTGCCAGTGACTTATTAAATAGAGGTTAAAGGAGGCATGATGAAGAGACACACTGATTGACTGGCTACATAAAAGCTTGAAACAGATGTAATATGTGGCCCCGGAAGTTAATAAAAATAGCTTCATCTTTACAGATTTTGTTGTGTCAGAGAATGATAACCAAGGAAAGGAGAAGAAAAATGTGCCAGGTCCCAGTAATAATGAAAAATAAGAAAAAAACCAGATATTGGGTTCTCTCCCTGATGAACATCATTGACCACAGTGAACTCGGAGAGCTCCCACAAGGTTAAGCTTGTGATTTATTTTTATATTGGGCATGTCATTTAGATAATATATAAGGGAGAAGCGTACCGTATTGACAAGCTGGACTGTTGCTTTAAAGCTTAAGGTCTCGCTGATTTGCAGTTTGCTGGGCAGAGAGAGTCTAAGGTTTTGTTCTTCATTTCAATCATGATTACAGCAAGGTGAGCAGACGGTCTTTCTGTGGTTGCTTCTTTGAAAGAGTGTTGCTGTTTTTTGAGCTTCTTCAAGTATATTAGAGACATTGCTGTTTGGAAACAGCCTACAGTAATGAATATCAAAGATAACTGGAGCAATCTAATAAAATTGCGTAGAAATTAATTGAAAAAGTGAATTCTAATGAAGAATAATCTCCGTACTTTAGATTTTTGCAACTGGCAGAACAAATTATTTAGAACTGGTAATGTTCTTTGTTAGAAGCCAAGCAGAACAGAAAAAGCAGAAAAGTTTTGACCCCGATAAACCCCCTCTTAGATCCTGGTGACATGTTGTCTATGTTGTTGCTATACTTGCTGTAGATTTCTTCTGGCATCCTGGTCTGCTCTGGGTACTGCATTGATTCATAAACCTTTGCCTATCATATGATGCTCAGTTTGTAATGTGTCTGATGCACCATACGTTAAGGAATGACTTGGTTGTGAAAGGTAAGGGGTGGTGGGGGGGATTGGGGATTTTCTCCCCTCAGTTTTAGGCTGTAGTACCATTTTCAGCACCAAGTGGTCTCCTGGTAGCTTTTCTGGTGAGATTTGTAACTCAGGAGTTGAGCCATTGCCTTAGCGCAGCCTTTACTGGACTCCTTGTGAGTCGAATCAATGTAGTGAGTAGCTGATTCTGGCTCCTCAGCTTCCTGTCTCTGCTTCCCTAAACAAAACCTCTTTAAAAATCTGCTTTGAGAAAATGAGATTCTGAGCCATGACGTCTTTCTCTAGTGGCATCTGTTATCTGTGTCTTCACTAAAGAGCTGAGAGCCCTATCCCAGTACGGCCAATAAGCGCCCAAGGGGAAATGGTGAAAACAGGTAATTTTCGAGGCAGTGAGGCACCTGACTCACCTGAAAAAGAAACACCTACATGTCCTTAAACGGTAGTCCCATAACAGACTGTGAGCACTGGTGCTTTCCGAACAATGCAAGCGGTCCCTTAGGCATACATAGTTCAATGCTCTTCTGAATCAAGGTCCAGCTAATTTGGCTTCTTAACTTTAACCGCTCTCTGTAACCACCCTGCCTGAACCCAAAAGTCGCAGATTCAGTTCTCCCCTAGTTTAAGTGGATGCTCCTCAGCTGATGGCCCAAAGGAGAATATGGCCTGATACTGATTTTTCCAAGGTCGATTCTGCAACATCTCCACAAAACGGGCAGCGTCCTTCACAGTAGGGGTCGAAGAAAAAGGCAGAAAGGAAGAAATGACTCAACTCCAAGAGTCAAACAGCAGAAGAGCTGCCCCCCGGGCAGGGTGCCCTAGCCCCTCACACGATTTGTTGACCCTGCGGGCAAAGCCAGGAGGTCTGTGTTAGGTCTTTTGTGTCCAAATTTGGTGCGTGAGCAGAGGGCTGGGGGTAGCCCTTCTCCGCAGAGAGAAGAGCTGCCTTGCACTGCCCTTTGCTTCTGCTTCTCCTTTAAGTGATAAGGCTTTTGAGATATTTATACTCCAGCTGCCTGCTTTTACAGTGTGCCACATTTTCTCCTACATGATTCAAAAAGGAAAAAATTGCAGTATTGTAATGCTTAGTTCCCTCCCCCTAGAGGGATGAAAACTTGCTCCTTTGGAGGCCATTAGTATTGCTAAGGATTACTATTTAAACGCGGATCTTTTATGGGCTGTCCCTGGAAGTTTCAAAGCTGTCTGCACCTTTACTGCTGCCAAATCACAAGCTGAAGGGAAACCGAGCTTTCCTTGAAGCTCTAGCTCCGGGATTCATGTGATTAAGTTGGATTCTCACTTTCCATTAAAAGAGTAAGTTTCTAGCTACCGTGATTGCAAAGAAAAGCTTGAAAATGCAGGCCCTAAATATGCAAAAGCAACAGAGGCCAAATATAAAGAATATCACTTTTTTTTTTTCATTTATTCTCATGTTTTGAACCACTCTTTCTTTCTCCTGGAGGCTGATTCATTCTTCTGAATAGATTGTGTTGGCAACACTCTATTTTTGTTCCCCAAGGGATAACTTCAGTGCTTTTTTTTTTCCCAAAACCACTTTGCCCAGTTTAGACATCTCTTAGAAAAACTTAAATGAGAAGGAATTTGTAAGAAAAAATTAATGACTTGCTACACAAATTTTTCACAACTTCGTACACGGATGGAGTGGGTTGTAGAATTACAGAACTGTAGTGACTAATAATAGTAATAAAGTGTCTGATTGTATTATGTGGTTAAGGACAGTCATAATACTTTAATTGTCTTTGCAGTTTTCCCAGTCCTTGCTGTGACATCAGCCTATCCCAGACCACTACATCCTGCTCATGGCTGTTTCTTTGTTGATAAATAATGAGTCATTATATGGTTTGCTCTATGACTTGTACAGCTGTATCGCCAAATTTTCCTCTCGACAGAATGAATCCCCTTTTCCAAGGGTTTTTATGTTCTCTGGTGGCTCTGCCTTCAATCTGAGTGAGGCTATCTGGTGACAAATATGCGCTGTAGCAGAAAACAGAGCAGATGACATAATGTTCTTTCCAGATGTTTTGCACCTGGAGTAGGCTCACCTACAGTGAACTGTGTATTTTTGTCCGTGATAAAACAACACTGCCGCTTTGTACTGATGGCATGATCCACAGCATGCCAAAGCCATGATTCCCGCGGATCGTCCCTGTTGGGCACACTCCATCCAAAGACCGTAAGGGCCCTGCTGTGATACTGGCATCAAAACTCTGCACTAAATATTAGGGTCCTTACAGGTACACAGGCACCCAGGGAAGTTACATGTTTCATCCACAAACGCAGAACTGATTTAGTAATACCGAAGCCAAAACCTCTTGCTCTCCAGTATGTTGCTAACTACACAGCACACTCAGGAAGCTCTCAAAAAGTGCCAGAAATGGTTGCAGTGTTTTTCAAAAAGACAAAAAAATACTTCAGCACCCTTTACATTGACACCGAGGACGTTTGAGAACTACCGTGGGAAGCCTAGCGCACTAAATAGCCGATTTGCATAGCTGTAAGGCAGCGGCTCGTGTTCATTTTAATTTAAAAGTATGCGGCACAGCAAACTTCTGAGGCTGCAGACCTGCTGAACTAATGCCAATTTCTTCCCCACAGGTAACGTGGGATCACGGCATGCCCGCTTTGGACGGATGACTTGGGAAAAAGGGGCAAAGGTGTAAGAGCTGCTCAGGGAAGCAGGGCACGTCACTCCCCTGTTTCCCTCTGCTACCCGAGGAAATGGTGTTGCCCCCCGCGACGTGAAGGTCGGGTGAGAGAGCAGGTGGCACTGGGAGCGAGTGTTCGCCCCTAGACGAGAGGCAGCTGCAAATCGCCTGGTCCCCGGTGTGTTTTCTGGAGAGACGGACGCCCTTCCAGCCCTGCCCGCGGGTCTGCCCCCACCTTTCTTTGCTCCCTCTGGATTTGGGGCCCAAACCCTCACGGGGTGCTCAGGTGTGGAGTAAGCTTCGTTCCCCAAACCACAGTCTCCCCCTCTGGGTTTTTGGGAGGGGGGGGGGCCTCGGCTCCCCATGCAGGAGCCTTGCCCAGGCAGTGGGGTCAGGACGTGGGGCTGGAGGGGGACCTTCCCCCACGGCCGCGTGGGGTCCGGCGAGGAAGCGCCCACCCATGGCATTTGTTACACATTAAAAAAAAAAAAAAAGTAAATGATACTAATAAAATTCCACGAGTCTTTCTTTTTTTGTTGTTGTTGTTTTTCCCCCAGGATAAATTTTATGCGGCTGGCAGTTAAAATAAGCGATTACTCCATAAATACCATCTTAATAGCCTCGCCAGCGCTACGGCCTCGCTGTCCTGAGATTTTGTATCTCAGAAAAGGGAGGCGGCGGGGGGGGGGGGGGAACCCTCCATAACGCCGCTGCGGCGCCGCCGCCGCTCGTTACTTCCTGAGTAATTGGGGAGGGGGGTGAGGGAGGGCTGCCCCCTCCTCCCGCCCTCCCCCCGAGCGGCCGTTAGCCGCGGCCGTTGGGCGCGGGCGGGGCGGCGGCAGCGGCGGCAGGGGGCGCTGCGGCCTCGCCGTTGCGGCGCGGCGGCGGCGGCGGGGGGAGGGCGGCCGCGTTGATGGTAATTGGAGCAGACGCGCGGCTCCTCCGTAATCCGCCGACATCCCCTTTCCCGCTCGTAATTCCTGGGCGGGCGCTGCCGGCGGCGCGGCGGGGGAGCCGGCGGCGCGGCAGGTGCTGCGGCGGGCGCGGTCAGGGCGCCCTGCCCCGGGCGCCGCCGCTGCCGCGGGGGGGGGCCCGGCGGCCATGTTGGCCCCGGCGGGTGGCCGTTAACGGCCGCGCTGCCGGGCGACATGAGGAGGCAGAAAGGTGTTGCCCTGCGCGCAGCTCCCGGGGGGGTTAATAATTAAGCTAAAAAGTCTTTTTTTTTTTGAATTGACACAGGCAGCCCAGCTGTTGGATGTGTAAATATTGGCGTTGTTCACATAAATATTACAGATTGTGGCAGTGAGGTTCCAGCTCCGGTGAGAAAACCCAGCCCTGCGGCCTCTGAGGAAAAAGCTGAGCTTGGCTGTGCTGCTTTGCTGCTTTTCTTCCTTGTAGGGGCCAGGCCCTGCTGCGGCACACCAGCGGGAGAGGCCTCGCCAAAGCCACGTCCAAAGCCGGTCCTTGCCCACCTGTGGGCTGCAGCCTGCGCAGTGGTGCTCAGGGTGCGCAGCGGCACAAGTGGGGCAGCCCACGGCCCCGCTCGGCGTGGGGCACCCCAGATGCGCCCGTGGCTTGGCCGGAGAGGGCGGTTTCAAAATGCTCAGGAGCCCAGGATGCAAGGGCAGGTAGGTACACAGATAACCCTGGCTGCCCAAAATTGAGAAATCCAGCCTGTTTTGCACCTCCTTTCTGTGGCCTGCCCCTGAGCTGCAGGAAGTCTTGGTTTGGCCCTTCCAAGGTTTAGCTGTGTTCTTGCATCCTCTGTTGGCTGAAATCCTAAGTGGTTTTCATCAGAGTAGTATCATTGTCCCAGCTGGGGGGAAAGGAGCAATCCTTAAAAAAAAAAAAAAAAAAAAAAAAAAAAAAGCAAGGCTTTCTCCAGGCCTTGCTTCATGGGCCAGTTTTGCTCCTGAAGCCATTTTGAAGTCAGTATTTTACTGGAGAAACTTCTTTTGGCTGGGCAGCATTTGAGTAAAAAATACCAAACTCCTGGATGAGAACACCTTAGAAATGAACTCAAGTTTGTTTAGGTGCCAGTGCTGATAATAATTAAAGTGACTTTACACGTTGCGTGATAGGTCTTCCTTTAGTGTGGATGAGGAGGGGCGGATTGTGTACTTGCCATACGTCAGTCGGAGAAGCTGTCAAGGGCCCACTCTTCCCTCCCGTAGTATCAGTCCAGGGGCCTGTCTGTGGGGTGGAGCTTTTTGCTCTGCACATACAGAGAGAAGGGTATATAGTAATTTTGCTCCTGGGCTGTATGGGACCTCTAGGTCCTGCACAGCTCATCTCCTGGGGCCAAGGCAATGCAAATTTGCTTCCTTGCAGGAGAGGAACAGAGGCAGCAGTAGGGACAGATAGGTCCACTGACCCATTCTTCTCTTTTGGGCTGGTATTGGCAGATGAGCACTATCTGTCTGTGTATTCACACAGATTCTTTCCTCTCTGTGCGAATATACAAACTAATCTTGCTAGGGAGTGCATGTTTGAACGGGTTTGCACAAAGTGGAAGTATGAATTGTTTAAGCTCAGTCTTAAGGGTTTGGATGCTAAGGTTGTTCCTGATCTCATTCTAAACAGATGTAAATCTTGAGTTCACGGAAGCAAGAGTTATGTGGCACAAAACCGTTGTGTGTGTCTGTGAACAGACACAACTAACTATCAGAGAAAAAAAATCACAGTGGGGAATAAGCAGGACACCTTACTTTCAGCCAGTAAGCAGAGTATCTGAGGAGCATATGGTCTTCTTGAAAGTGCTTGTCTCTAGCTGACCATGGCTAAGAAGGCAGCGAGGTCCCCTGAAGCCTTTGCCTCCTTCCACCAAGGCTTTGAATAGCTGTGCGTTGTGTGAAAGTATATACAGGTTTTAATGTCTTAGAGTTAGAGCACCAGCAATCTGATCCTTACACACAGAATTACAATATTAGATACACTGCCATACATGTTATGGATCGGCCGATCAGGGAACGGCCATTACATGTCTCCTCATGTGTGCCATAAGCTATTAAATCAAGATTAATGGACATATTCTTCTGCAGCTTTGTTCTCTCAGGGCGGATTTATATCCCCAGGTTGGTCCCATAAGGACTGGTGCTATACATTACACTTCCTGCTGATTTCTAGTGCTGGAGTATAACATGTAAAGCCCTTTACAACAGGTAGTAGTGCCCTTTTTGACAGGACTGTGCAACTTTACCGCCCAGGGTGTGGACATGTTTGTTAGTGGGATGATAAAGATTAGGTTCTTCCTGTCCCTTCACTTTGGCATGCTCCCTAATCCCAGAAAAAGCTGTGACTCAAGCTAGGACAGGGCATCTTTGACATTTACATGAGCCCAGAACAACCACAAAGAGAAACTCTTCATCCATTCTCTGCTCCTCTTCGTTGTTTCTGCTTTTGGACTTGGGGTAAACCTGACCCTGATGAATAGCCCATTCTCACATACTTCTGCCTTTCTTCTTTTGGCCACCTACAAAAGACTGCTTATCTTAGTTAAGCATTAGAGAGGTTTGCTTTTTTCTAACTGGTTTCTGTATTTAAATAACTGTTGTGTTTTTACATGACTTTCTTCCCCATAGAATGCTTACTTTCTTCTCTGGTATCTTGCACTCACCTAGAACAGAAGGCAAGGATATCTCTATTTATCTTTGCTGTTACACTGTCAAAGAAGATCCAGCATTCCCCAACAACAGTTTTATTTTCCCTTTTTCTGTGTTTACTGTTGGAACTTCACTGGCACTCCCATCCTCTGCATATTTTAAAACCTTTTTTGCTATTTTCGTTTTGAAATCCGTCAAGTTTTTGTTTCCTCCCCCCAGCCCCTGCCTTTACCTTCTAGAATTCTTTCTCAATTTTTTCTTTTTCGTTCTGTAGCTGTTTGAAGTCCTAATTCGGCTTTGTCATTGTGTCTTCCCACTTCTCCATGCTGACTGTCAGGTTCCTCTTCGCAGCTTCGTTTTTTAGCCGTTCCCCTCCCTTGCAAAGGCAAAGCTGCTGGTAAACTTTGAAAGAGCTTGCTATCTCTTCTGATTTTGCTTCTCAGGTGTTTGGTCTGCCCATACCTTGGGGCCTTCAGTTTGGAGCTGAGTATTGTCTGGAGTAGGTCAATGCAGTGTGATATATATATATATATATATTTTTTTTTTTTTTTTGGATATTCACATTCTTTTCATCTCTTTACAAATGCTGAACAAACTAGGATCATCCTCATAATGGCGTATCTTCTGCAGTGGTGTTGTTCAGGAGTATGGGCTCATACTCTCCTAACAGCTGTGCAGGTTGTGCACTAGTTTGTGTATGCAGTAACTGTGTCTTTCCATAGCTTTAATAATCTGTCCATTAAAGCCCTAGTTGTCCAGGGGAGATCTGTGAAGATGAGTTAATAACAATTTGCCTCGTGATCTTGTGATCCAAGGGAATGAAATCTTTTGTGGATGCTAATTGATAGAATCTAGCATAAAAATTGGCCAATGCCTTGTTCTGTAGGTACGCAGGTCTGGAAGAAAGAGGTTTAAAAAAGCAGTTACCCATCTATTACTGTCCTGACTAGCAATTTTGTGTATAGTGTGGGGATCTGGATTTTATAATTTTGGATTGATGTAGAGGCTTCTGAATATTTCTGATTTTCATCAATTTGAGCAAATTATGTTATAATTTTGGTATATATGCGTATGTATCTGTTTTCTGTAGTAGCTGGTATCTGTCCGTATTTACCAAAGCCGATTCTACAGACTTCAGAATTTTTCCCATTTTTGCCATTCTGAGTAAATTTTGTTCTAATTTTGGTACATATACTTATCTAGTAGAGGGTATCTCTGCATATTTACCAAAGCTAGTTCTGCTGTGAGAACTCCTGAATCCAGTTTAGCTCAGTCTATGAGAGTAAAGGAGCCAGCTACCAACCCACAGAAGCAGCAATCACAGAATAGTTGGGGTTGGAAGGCACCTCTGGAGATCATGTAGTCCAACCCCCCTGCTCAAGCAGGGTCAGCTAGAGCAGGTTGCCCAGGACTGTGTCCAGTTGGGTTTTGAGTATCTCCAAGAACGGAGACTGCACAGCCTCTTTGGGCAGCCTGTTCCAGTGCTTGGTCATCCCCACAGTAAAACACTTTTTCTTACGTTCAGACGGAATTCCCTGTGTTTCTGTATGTGCCCTTGCTTCTTGCTCTGTCACGGGGCACCACTGAGAAGAGTCTGTCCCTGTCGTCTTCATGCTTTCTCATCAGATATTTATAAACATGGATGATATCCCCCCCCCCGCCCCGAGCCTTCTCTTCTGCAGGCTAAACAGTCCCAACTCTCTCAGCCTGTTCTCGTATGACAGATCCTACAGTCCCTTAATTATCTTTGTGGTCCTTTGCTGAACTCCCTCTAGTAAGTCCACGTCTCCTGTGTATTGGGGAGCCCAGCACTGGACACAACCCTCCGGATGCTGAGTAGAGAGGACCTGCTAGCAATGCTCTTCCTAATGCAGTCCAGGATACCACTGGCCCTCTTTGCCACGAGGGCACGTTGCTGGGCCATGTTCAACTTGTCCCCCAGGACCCCCAGTTTCTTCTCTGCAGAGCTGCTCTCCAACAGGTCAGGCCCCTGTGCTCATGCTAGGGGTTATTCCTTCCCAGGTGCAGGACTCTGCATTTACCTTTGCTGAACTTCATCTGCCATATTCCTCTCTGCCCATTTCTCTAGCCTGTCAAGGTCCCTCTGAATGGCAGCACAGTCCTCTGATGTATCAGCCACTCCTCCTAGTATTGCTTATAGTATCATAAGCAAACTTGCTGTAGGTGCACTCTCCCCTATCATTCGGATTATTGATGAAGGGGTTACGCAGTATTGGAACCAGTATCGACAGCTGGCATACTCCATTAGCGACTAGAATTCAGCTGGACTTTGTGCCACTGATCACAACCCTCTGAGCCTGGCAGTTCAGTCAATTTTCAGTCTACTTCACCGTCTGCTTATGTAGACAGTAGGCCGTACTTCATCAGCTTGTCTGTGAGAATGTTATGGGAGACTGTGCCAAAAGCCTCACTAAAGTCAAGGCAAACAACATCCACTGCTCTCCCCTCATCCACTAAGCCCGTCATCTCATCGCAGAAAGCTCTCAGGTCGGTTAAGCATGGTTGATCCTTTGTAAAATCTATGCTGACCACTCCTGATGACCTTCCTGTCCTTCATATGTCTGGAAATGGTATCCAGGATTAGTTGCTCCATCACCTTCCCGGGGATCAGGGTGACGCTGACCAGCCTGTAGTTCCCTAGATCCTTCTTCTTGCCTTTCTTGAAGGTAGGGGTGACATTTGCTTTCTTTCAATCCTCAGGAACCTCTCCCGATCGCCACAACCTTTCAAAGATAATCAAGAATGGCCTTGCAGTGCACTGACCGGTCTTGATAGAGCTGTGTAGTTATCTGCTAGCCACTGTGGCTTCCACATGCGCCCGCTGCCAGCCCCACTGTGTAAGTAACAAGCTACGCAAGCGTGCGGGAATGTGTGTGCTGTTGGTGTCTCATGGTCATTGCTGCCACCAGTGGAACCAATCTGTATATTTCATTTCACACAGGCACCACAGCAGATACAAAAAAACAGCTTCTGAATGTATCTGTGGCTGTGGATACACTTACAGAAAAACTAAGCAAAGGATACAGCGCTTAGACTACTAGTCTGCCCTTCAAAGGGTAGTAGTCACTTCTTTTCTCCCTTCACAGGACTGAAAAAAAGGGCATTCACGTCATGCTCCATAGTGATGGAGTAGATTAGTGTGGTTTTCTAACTTGATAACTTAGTGTATTAGACAAAAATCTGAGCACTGGATCTTCTCGGCGTCAGATTATACCATTCTTCCTGGAGCTGGACCTAGGCAAAATGTTTTTAAACAGTAGATTTGCTGAAGAGTGTAACTTTCCAGGGAGACCAGATCTGTTTTCATATGATGCGAAATTTGGCAAAGGCTTATTTAAAAAAAAAAAAAAAAAAAAGAGGGAAGGAGAGACAAGATTTAAAAAATGATTTAATTTTCAGTGTGATATTTTTTTCCTTTTCAGGTCAAAAAATAGAGACTGTAGGATTTAATACATTAAATGTTCCCTCCTTTATTTTATTTTTTTTCCCTTTGCCAAGCCAACCCCCTTAGCTTTTATTTCAAGTAGATTCAACAGAAATGTTTTCCATTCATGATTGTTTTTTGTTTGGCCGTTGAACCAGATAATCCAATATTTGCTCAGCTCTCCCTGGAGCTGCACAAAGAGGTAATGCTGTCATTATGATAGGTAGACCTCAGGAGATAACGTGGAAGCACGGGGTCTGCTAGCAGAAGCTCCCTGGCCTTTAAATGTTCACTCTTGGATCTTCAGGATTTCCCTGCAGATCTCTGTGCCCTGCTATATTAGAGGGGTTGAAGATCCTGCACTTTCCCAAAGGAAAGCAGAGGAAAAATGCTGTTCAGCAACAGGGCATGGAGTTCCTGGACTGTTCATGTGTATTTTTCCCCTAGAGGATGATAAGGCTTCTAGTGCTAAATGGCAGGATTTATACCTATATATGTTTGAGATTTGTTTTCTTTTTAGTCTGGGTTCTGTTCTGAAACCAGGGTCACATATATACGTCTTTCTTTCTATTGGTTCTTGCATAGGTTGATGTACCTCATTCTGTTCGTACAAAAATACTTGTTCGTAACTAAACACACCTTTCCTGTTTGCACCAAAGCAGCCTGGGCTTGTGGAAACTGCCTGACCTGTGAAGTTGCCTACTTGAACAGACAGCTTTTGCAGATCATTGAGTTTGCATGTGGATATCCAGAGTTTTGCATTGTCTGGCTTAGATAGTCAGCAGTCTAAATTATCGAAGCAAATGCCCACTGTTATAAGCAACTGTAGGTTTTGTCCTTGTAAAATCTATTTGCACAAGTATAAGCCAACAGAGTCTCCACCCAAACCTGTCACTGTTGCTCAGATCTTCCAACAATTACAATCTAATTAGACCTGGCATTCAAAGTTGCCTCCAGCATTTGAAACAAAAGTAATTTAGTGCTAATAAAAGTGGTAGATTGACAGCTCTGGAGACTGAACTCAGTTTTTCCACAAAACATACCCACGTTGGGAAAGAGCTGCAAGAATTGCCACAATGACTGTCTGAAGAGCTTGACCCCTGCCTTGAAATGGCAGCTTCCAAGGGATGAGCATATGGGTAATTTTCTACAGGTCTTTTTACTGTCACTGCCAAGAGTGCTGCTAATTACTGACAATAATTACTATATTGTCTATGATATGAATACTTTTTCACCAGGAAAAACACCTGATTCATTGTATGATAACACTCAAATGCCCATCATGTAGTGGCAGTCTTTAGTAAGTTAAGAATTATTCTAGATTTGAACCACAGCCTATGAGGTGAAAGGCTTTATCCCATTACCAGTCCCCTGAATCGTTCAGTCTACAGTGTGCGAGACACAGGGCTGTGATTACCAATTCATTTCATAACGGCCAGCCATTTAAAATTCTCTCAAACTAGCAGCTGCTTGAGGAATGAAAAAGCACCTGGGTCCAGACAATATCTTTTTCTTCTTCTGAGTTAATTTAAAAAGGAAAAAAAACCCACAATTATTTCCTCTGATAAAAGAGACTTTCAATCAGCATTGAGCTATTGCTACGGAAGGATAACCTGTCTTTGCTTACTCGGCATATGGGATTCTTCCACTTCCAGAGGTGGGAGTCATGGTTGGGCTGAAGAGCACTTGAAAAAATAAGCCGCTTCATGTTACCAGTCCATAAGAGGAATTAGTTGGGTTTGATGGGGAGAAAAGAATAGGCAATCCACCCTCTTTAGTCTTCTGTGGCATTGCTGAATTCTTTTATTGCTATTGTTCATAACCACAGATGGAGACGACAAATACTTTCCTGCTTTTCTCCCTCCCTCTCTTTCTCTCTCCCTGTCTCTCGTTTTTTATGGTCTAAAATACTAAGTTATAAAATGCGGAGGACCACCAGTGGCTTCTGAAATCTGACAGGTCTTAGCTTTCCTCCAGATGCTGAGATATACTATACACCTTACTGCAGTAAGCCAACCTTAATTCAGTTGACAGTAGGATTACGGCAGGTATATTTACCCTCAGGAATGCTCATTTTCCATATCTAATCATCTCCTGATCTGCTGAGTCAGGCAGAAAATCAAAATGATCCTCTGTTTTAGATTATGTTTTCCTAGGACTGACATGAGAAAATCTGGGTGACGTTCTGAAATCACCAATTTTTATAGGCTCAAAAGACTCTGTGGCTTTTAGGGGAGCACCTGCTCCTCAGACGTATTAGGGGCATTTGAAAATAATACCTTGGGTTTCTAACGTCTGAGATTGAAACACAGATAGAAGATTACTGCCTTTATTGCCGGTCAGTATAGAATAAGATCATCATTTATGTTTTCAGATGAGGCTTTGAAAATGACAATCTTGTATGTTCTAACTGGAAACCCAGTTGCCTATGGGGCATGCTCCAGAGGAGTAAGAGTTTGCATTAATAATTGCGCCGATTTTCTTTTCTTGCCCCCCTGCAGTGATTTTTTTCTGGCAGCCACTATCCACTTCAGAGGGTGAAGAAGGTTGGGGCGTTGTGTGTGTGTGTAAGAAAAGGGCATATGATTTATGCTAAGAAGCTGCTCAGAGCCCTGAGTTGTTTTCTTTTTTTCTGTAACGTTCCTGTGTGATCTTGAAATTACTAATCTCTGCCTGAAAAATGGGAATAAGCAAGATGTTTTTCTTCCTTTATCAGTCTATTCTGCTTAGCCTACAAGCAGTTTAAGACAGAGGCCGTCTCTCATTCCTGAAGTATGTATGCATCCAGTATGCATGCTTTAATGGTCTAGAAATACAATTCTATCACGCTGACTGCTTCTGATGTGGACCACTTATACGTACAGAGACATGCATTGCATATCCTTTTCTCATCCAGTTCTGTTCCCTCATCCCTATTTGAAAAAAGCATAATTTCCTCTGTGTAACCATGTCTGTAAACAGCTGTGACAGCTAGCAACCTCTCTCCTCATCTCTAACTGTATATTGCTATGTCAGCAATTTGGTCCTGCATCTAACAGATCCTAGATCTTGCCAAAATATGAATGCTGTGTATAAGATGACGATACAGGTGGAAGCATTTCAGTTACTTAGCGTATGGTTTGTAAAGTATAGGGTTTGTAGCGCAGTTTGGGATCATTTGGGATGGTAAATGCTATGTAAGTTTAAAGCACTATTATGTCCATTGCTCACACAAACTTACATTCCTTGGCTTTGCATTTTAGTGTGCAGATTAAGTTATAGCAGATATATCTGGAACACCCATTAAGGCTAAACAGTGGTATGTCTTCCGCTTCATTGTTTAATATGAAATGTTTTATTATGGGAATTAAAATAAAACTTGACCTAAACAAGGCAGGCCTTCCTGCTATTTTTATAACGTTATGCCATATTCCGCGTCCGTATTTCACAGACCAGTATGTAGTTAATGATGTGTGTCCTTCCTTCCCCTGTTAATTGATGCGCAAGCTTTTGGGAGGTATGCATTACTGTCTAATGTAATCATGCAGAAATGTGAAAAGGTGAAAGGGAAAAAAGAAAAAAGCCACATCTCTTGATGTCTTATCTCAGTTGAAGGGGGATTTTTTTCCCTAGCAAATTCTGAACTTGAGTGCCTCACGGTATTGCTGGGATCCATGGGCTTTGAACAGTCTTTGGCTCCAAACTCTTCCGTGATCCTGTTTAGAGAAGTTGTTTTAAATGTGTCTGATACTTCTGCTGCTCCTTGCCCTGGCACCTAGCAAGAGGGCAGAGGAGCCTCTCCCTCCATTTTCTGCTCAGTGATCTCCATCTCGCCGTCGTTTGCTTTCAGGTTGTGAGGCAGGGGTATGCTGGAGACCATAGGTTCCTTTAATCCCTATTAAGAACAGCAGATCACAGTGGCCCCTCTGGCCTTATTCCCTATGACTATGAAACTAGCTTTAGTGGCACAGAGATTTAATCTTTCTAGTGGAAATGTAGTGTTGGTCAAAGGTCTGCGCTGCATCTTTTAGGGCTGTTTCTAAGCTCCAAGACATTAATCATGATGCAGTGTCGGTTCCAAGTTGCACATTTTGGCAGGAAGCTTGTGCAACAGGCTCACCTTTCTGCAGCTCTGCTCTCTTGCTTGGAAGAGATCCCAGACAGGAAAGCTGCAAACTCCGCCAGGGACGCAGAGCAGGCCTCCGGCCCTGCGCTTGCAGACTCCCCTTCTCGCTTGCCTCCCCTTCCTGCCACCCATCCAGTGACCAAAGGGAGGGAACGAGTGAGTCTGGGCTGCGTTATGAGCAGTGCGAGGATGATAAACAGCTCTTTGTCTCTCTGTTATTTTTGTAACCTCAATGCAGTCTGCAGTCTGTCAGCTGCTTCAGGTCCTCACAGAGGGCACGGGCAGGGACGAGCCAAGGTGTCTGTGCTACTTGGGCCTCTGGCTGTCCCCCTGCCACTGCATGTAGCAGATAGGAAGGGCTGATAGGGAGCAATCTATCACTCCTTCAGCTGTTCCCCCCCAGTTTTGTTCCTCCATCTTCAGTTAATTTAGATCATACCTAAAGTGCGGCCACAACTACGTTTAAGCAAAAGCGGTTACCATAGTAACACTGGAGATTTTCTAAATGCAGTCTATGATGTAAACAACCAAAATGACTGTCACCCCAAATAGTTGTTTATTTTTTCCGTGTAGTTTATTGAGTATTTAAATCTATTGTAGCACACACAGATTTACCACTTCTAAGTATAACTTAGAGGATTGACACATTTTTTTCCTATTGCTTTCATTTCAGCTGCTCTGTTTCCATGTCAACAGCTCACATTGATAAAGAATTGACATTCTGACTGCATTTGGCAGTATAGGGCACAAGGTGACAATTAAAATAAATCAATGTTTTTAATGATGCTGATGTTAGAATTGTGCCAAAATACTGGGATTCCTGTGCACAGTAGCCAGAGATTGCTTCTTGAATCTGCAGAAAAATAGGCAGCAATTCTCATGGGAATAGACTTTTCTCTGCAGGATTTTCAAACCTCCCTGCTTACAGATGCAGAAATACTGGGAGAACAAACTCTCTCTCTCTCTCTCTCTTGCACTAAAACACAGAAAATGCACCCAGCACTGCGTGTTTGTGTGTGCACATGTGTGTTTGCTTTGCCTTATCAAGTTCTGATCTAGATGAGGTCTAGACATGCATAAAGCATGCATTAAAAAAAAACAGACTTCAATTCTTGGGCCAAAAACCTGTTTTGATTCAAGTTTTGGCAAAAATTGTAGAGCGAGAGCGCTTAATTAGCCCCCCCTTCCATTTGTAATTTTCCTTGTAGTGAATGTAAGTATTGAAATTACTGAGCAACAAGAAACATGGAGGCCCAAAATGTCATTTTTTAACTTGAGACCCTGCACTTTAAATTGTGTATTTGGGGGATGAAAGTGGAACTATTTTTCTCTGTCTGTATGAGCAGCATATAGATACACGATTACCGCAGTGGAGGTGTCACTGCTGTGTTTTTTCACTTCCGTGCCTAGGGGGCTAAGATCAGTGCCCCACTGTATTAAACACTCCGTTTCAGATGCAGTAGGAGAGACAAACACAATCCATAAGAATTCCCAAACTAAGCAGAGGGAGCAAACAGGGAAAGGTAGGAGAAAGGTGTTATCTCTGTTTTACATGGGCAGAGAGAAATTAAAGTTTTTCAAAGCTGCGGATGGGGGGGTGGCTCCCAGGGGACTCCATAGCTGCACTTGGGGTGCTAGAAAATCCCTCATCTAGTGTTTGCGTAGAGTCAAGGCTAGAGTCTTGTGGCAGACATGGGAATCCAGCTCAGCACTCCTGTATTGAAATGCATTCACTTTCAGTGGTGAGCAAAGTTTGGGAATATATTTCCATGGAGATATTCAGGTGATTCTATCTGGTTTGAAGTAGATTTGAATGTATAATTTTGATTCCTTTAGGGGACTATACATGCCTCCTAATGTTAGGCATCTAAATGACGTGCCTAGTGATCCTAGTTGCTGTGGGTTCTCTTGGTAGCCAATGAAAGAAATAATTGTGTCCAAGCAGCATCTCAGATCACTTTCATCAGGTGTTTAGCACAACCTACTACAGCCTTTTGACTGTGTAAATCTTCTTGCTATGTCTTTCATGTAATGGGATCATATAATTTCTCATGTTTTGACACAGTTCTGCAAACTTATTTTTTCTAGTGAGGTTTCTATTCTTTAAATTTAGTTTAGTATGATTTTTTTTTTCCTGCTTAGGTGAGAAGTAGGAACTTAGCAGGGGCTGTAAGTGCTGCTTCTCAAAGGTTTGGCTAACTGGGGGGCCCTACTAGGGGATGACTTCTGATGTCAGTGGGATTTGGCTTTGGAGGGAGCCAGGATTAGGCAGGTATCCTTCCCAGTGCTGCAGCTTCCAGCACCCGACTCTTCCCTGGTTGTAGTGTTTCCTATTGGAAATCCATTACCACAGGCTTGTGCCCGTTGGCTGTCTAGCCTGGTTTAGGTACATATAGCAATCGTTTCATGGAGATACAACTAACCATGTAGTATTGCTTCTTCTACCTCAGTTTTATCAGCTGTATTTAATTAACAGACAATTATAATAACCAGACAGACAAATATAATAACCTGCTGTCATGCTTCATTGTAAATAGTGTCTATAGTGGCCACACTAGTATTATTTGACTTAATATGAAGGTGCCTGACATACGGTGTTGAAATGAGATGAATGTGATGCCCAAGACAAGCCTTCTGTTAACCTGTGGTCCTCGTTTTTTAAAAGCTCTGGAAAGCTGGCCATAATCAGTAGCAGTAAAGTTATGAAGAATGAAAGGACAATCCGAACCATTTATGTAAAAAATTAATGCAAGAAGAAATGTGTAAACAGATATAGACAGGAGTTGAAGAAAAGCTATAATTTAGTCCTGGAAGTTCTGTACTAAAGGGTTGCATCCTAACAGGAGTAAATAAGACTCGTTCCTAAGACAGTTGAGAAATCTTTGTGCAAAATAGAAGGAATATGTAAGTGATAGATGGCAAATGATGTTTGGCTATAATTGGATGCACCATGAATACAGTCAAAATGTTAATCTAATTCTGTCCCAAATCTGAAACCAAACCTTGCTCTTATAACCAGTTAAGTTTTTTCCTCCTAAGTGTTCCTAAAGTGCAGTTTTGGAACTAGTAATTGAGAGTAAAGTGTAATTCTAATAGTTTAGCAAGCCCTTTTGTCACCAGTGTTGTCCAGCTGGAAAAGGGAAGGTAAAAGAAATCCATTACCTCATAGCCCTTTGTGTAACAAACCATGGGGTGGGAAATAACAGTAAAATGTACGTTTTTTAATGAATCAGGTGCGTTAAGCTGTAATGTTCTGCCCTCCTCAAATAGTAGAAAACAAGAGGTTGCCAGTGGCAGAAGATACTCTCTGGTGGTTTTTTGTTTTTGGTTTTAAATAGAATTGTAAAACCCGTTTCCCTGCATTTGGGATGGCGTAGTGAAAATGCTGGGTGTTATTCACAGTTCTGCTTAGTTTCATTCATTTCTGAGTTGCCTTTTGTCATCAATGGGATGCAATTCCCACAAAGTGAAACCACGCATAAAGCATGGAATAAAGAGATGCCTAGAAACAGCTGTATGCCGCCTTAGGCGGTACCTCGATGGTTAACAGGACTAATGAATGTGCACACTAATAACAGTGAGTTATGGCTGGTGTAAGGCTCAAGACCAAAGGTTGTTTTTCAGATAAGAGAAGGAGAGGATGCAAATAGACAGGCATGCAGGAATACAGTGTTTTGTGCAGATTGAGGGCCTTGGCAGAAGGAGAGAATTTTTCTCCCTCTGCTGTTACTTTGCAGCAAGGGTTGCGACCTGAAACATATCTAAGTAAAAAATTGTTTCAAGTTTTGTTACACTTCAAAGCGGCTCCTTCTACTGGTGGCCCTCCGGCAGGGTGCGGAGGGAATGGTAGTAGCTGAGGGTTAGTAAAAATGTAGTTGGGCTTCCTGCTGTGGCAGGCGTTATTGAGCAGTCGCTTTGCTACCTTGCAAAAGGATAGGCATGCCCCTCCGTCTGTGTCTGTGCTGGTGAAGATAGGTGTGCAGGCGCAGATCTCCTCATCCCTTTACAGAGACTTGGTACCAGGGAAATGCTTGCAGTGATTCGGAGGTAATAGGTTTCTGGCCAGAAGCAGGATGAAAGAGCATATGGTGACACATGTGATACCTCTTTCTTCTCACGCTGCCCTGGACGTGCCAGGTACAATCCAGACCTTTTTCTAGTTCACAGCAGAGGAGCAACATAGCAAGTAACTGTCCAGCTAGGGTACTCCATTCACTCTCGCCTATCTGCAGCTGAAGAACTACTGTTGCCACAGTAAGAACAGCTGTGGGTCTCTGGTGGCAAGGTAAGTAGTAGTAGTGACTGACAAGTGGAGGTTGTGGGAAAGGGGAGTTCCCAAGGTGTCCAAATATCTCACCTCGGCTCTGTCTCCAGATGCTGTAATGCTGAGCCAGCATCCTGATGCACTTTGTTATCCTGGAAGATAGCAACGCCGTTTATTGCTCAGGTTGCTGCTGGGATTGCTGGGACCTGAGACTGGCCTGTAATTGCAGCTGTCAGCTCACTGTTAAATGGAGAGATGTAAAATACCTCCTTGCACATCATTTATTAACGTTTAAAACCCATCAGGGGACATATAAAACGTTCCTCTTTTTGTAACATTTATAAACTACTGAGGAGCACAGACACATTCCCCCATATTAATTACCCTAATTAGGGCAATGTCCGTGGAGGGCCTGTAAGCGCACCAGCTATGAGTGCCCCCACAATCCTTTTATTTCAAGGCAGTGAGGTTCCCATGAGCCTGTTCTAGCTGCAGAATCCCTGGCATGAAGCAGGGTAGTGCTGGAGAGTGAATGCGTTTCAGGCCTTGTCTACATGAGGGAGTTGCACTAAGCTTACTGGTAAATCTGCTTAGCTAACCCAATGCAAAATGTGAGGAGGGCAGCCTTATTTCATCTGGTAGCTTCTTTTAGATTTAGATTAGGTTTGAAACCAAGTGAACTCCCATTTAACGTCTTTAAATAGAAGATGCATGAGAGCATTTGCATCAGTTTAACTTGAATTGTTTCAGTTAGATTTAAGTAAAACCAGTGAAACTTTCTCGTACTGAGGCCACCTCAGTAAACACAAACTTCTGTTTTTTGCAGGCCTGAGGGTTTGCAGTTCTTTCTGGCTTTCCATAAGGCATGATTTTAGTCACCTAAGCCAGGAACCAGTGGGTTTTACAAACTGTTCTGGATCAGAGCAAATCAAGTGAGGGACGTTTCGTGGTCTAGGAAAGAACATGAAAGAAGGCTGTTTTACATATCTCACTCCACAAAGAGCGATCACAGCATCTCCTTTGAACCTCCTCAGACCTAGCACTGTGAATGCATTGGCCCTGTTGTTGACGCTCGGTGTCTTGTTGCTCTCATAGTATCTGGTGGAGCTAGAACATATGGAGTAGTCCAAGTGATGCGTGGGACTGGGATAGGGTCAGCCTGCCACGTCTTTAGATGGCAAATTCTCTTTGAAACATTCAGCCCTCTCTACCAGGCTTTGGTATTAGTATGTATGTGCTAGAGTGAAAGAACAGGTAGTTTCCTATTACCCTTAGGTTATTCCAGCGAGCTGCTAAAATAGCTGATAAAGAGAAAGAAGTGGCTTCTTTTGGTTCATGAAATGCTTGCAGTAGACATGTTTTCTTGCAGTACTGTGACGCTGAGGAGAATAAAATGAATAGGTTATACTGAATGTCATCTTGAGTTTCTCCCATGAAGTAATTTGAAAAGTGTTCCCCAACTGCATGTGCTGAGCTGTCAGAATTGTTGCTGAAAGCACATAAAATTGTGTGTGCTTAATTTTAAATGACTCCACCATGGCAAAGTCTGTGTGTTATAAAATTAGCATGGTTTTGAAAGATACAGATCTATGATTTTCTTCATCAGAGATGAAGTCAGATAAATGTTGCTTGTCACTTTCTTGCTATGCACTTGCCTTGTCATCTGTGAATGTTTGAGCGAGTGTCCCAAATCAGTGATGGAGAAACACTGAGAAATGTCATCTAGAGCAGCCCTTACAGGGTTCTTGTGCTGAGGGGCGCCGATTAGGTGCAGTGCCTGGAGAAGTATCCTTCTGCGGAGGTATTCTTACTAATAGCTGTGCCATTATGCCATATATCATAGGAGGGCTGAAATTTGTTTTTATCAATTCAGGAACAAGATTCTACATCTGTTCCTAATTACAGGTAGGGGTCTCAGAGGAGGTCTGAGTTACAGTGTATGTGGATATCAAAATGCATAGCTCTCATTACTTGAATAGGTAAATAATTTTATTCATCATCTGTGCAGGGACGTGGGAAGCGTAGCCCAGGAGATGTTAACAATTAACTGCAATCTAGTTTGCATTACTGGCTATCAATATGTTCAGCTCTTCTGCACAGTAGTTTAGTATTGACTATGTAAAGCTTTTAAAGAAGGGGTTAACTTTTTCTTCTATATTGGACTTTTTAAAAATATATTTCTATTTTTGTCAAATTGAATCTTCATTGTATTTTCTATAAAGGATGCGTTTTCATGATTGCTTTCTTTCTTCTTGAGAATGAAGGACCCAGTGACTACTGTAGAATCCTGGCTACCTCTGCTCAGAACTGGCCTCTGTTCAGGTTGAGGAGCTCACCACCACCACCCAGCACTGTTTCCTGTACCTGAAACAGATACTCTCCCTGGACCCAAACAATTTGATTTTGGCAGACTCGTTGTTGCTCATCCTTTTGAGAACAGCTAACTGTGTCCCATGTATTATAGAGATTCTACAGTCCAACAAATGCGAGGATTTGCTTTTGTTTTTTAGAAGGCTTGCCTCCACTATGGAGCTCCTGTATTTGCTTGCAAAAAGTCACACGTAAGAAATGCCCCAGGAGACTCCACGACCCATATTGGTATATTGCTATAGATTCAAACAGACATAAAAGAGCAAAAATAATGGGAAAGTATAGCTATTTGCAAGTAAATACAGTATTATTGCAAATGTTATCCTTAAGTTGAGTCAATTTAACTGAAGTGCATTGGTGCTTTTTGCTAAAGTTGTGTGTCCATTTGGAGAGTATAAGCTAAAACTTAAGTTGATGCAGCACACCATATGCTAATATGACTTTCCTGTGTAGCTTAACCACAATGCTACAGCATGAGTGTTCTCATTGGAGCAAAGATGACTCGAGGCAAGTTAACTCCAAGGTATGTAGTGGCTGAGAAATTCTTTTTATTTAGTTAGAGATTCCAACTGTATCCCAGCCAGTACAAAATACCGCTGACAGATCGGTTCTGCCCTCTGCTAATTGTGGTAGCAGAAATGCTGCAAAGGTTTGTATGTGTAGGGCTGGGGAATTCCTCTGAGTGGAATGCAGTAATGTAAAATATGCTGCTGCTGCTGTTCAAATTGTTAAGTTTGTTGAGGTGAACAGCAGTTATCTGCAAATGGGAACAAGAGAAAATCTGGTGATGCCAAACCAATACATTTAAGTTTACTTCAGTACCAAGTCAGTTGTTGGAGCTGTTAGTAAAGCAATCAATTTGGAAGCAGCTATAGGAATATGGGTTGTTAATAGTTAGCAGCATGGGCTTATTAAAATTAAATCATACAAACTATCTTAATTTCTTTCTCTGATAGGATAAAAAGCTTAGTAGATAAGGTAAATCCACCAGAATAATGTATCTCAATTTTACAGACGTTTTTCATACATTTGCATACAACAGTCTCATAAGAAAATTAATGGATAAGATATAATTTTTATAAAATATGATCAATTGTAAGTCTTTTTGAGTGAGATAATATATATGTCAAGGTATAGCTAAAGTGCTTGTCACTCTGGTGCTTACACGCATAATAATAGCTCAGATTGGAGAGAGCAGAGAGCTGTCTTTCAGGAATCAATCCTGGCTCCGGTACTAGGTTAATGTGCTCTATTTTCGTTAATTACTTTGATAGTAGGATTAAGACTTCATTGATCATATGCGCGAATGATATTAGTCTTGTTGTGACTGCAGATAGCATTCAAAGAGTAGTCATTAAAATATATCATACTCTGGACATGCCTCTGGCATATGCCCTGGTGCCTCAAACAGGGAATGTGCATATAGCTAGGCCACTTTGGGATCTCTCTTTCAAGCAAAACGCCCTCTATCCTTCCTGCTGAGGTCAAGGGATTGGCTCTGTATCTACAATTACATTAAAAAAAAACCTTGAAAAACTTACATTAAAAGAACATTAAGGTTGTAAAGCCAACCACTGAGTAATTAGGAAATAATAGAATTCAAGTGGCCTGTATAATTTTATTTCAGCTTCCTAATGCATATGTATTACGAGGCAGTCTTCAATTCCAGGAATCCATACTATTTTTAACTCAGGATTTTCCTTTTCGTAGCCTTCCGCATAGGAAGGAATTGCATGCAGACTGAATTTTGCTTCATGCAATTATATGAAGAATTCCTCAGAATTTCATTCCAGGCTGGTTTGCAGCCCATGTTTTCTAATGACATTCTTGCAAAATGGAGATGTGTATGCAGAAACATGGAAACACTTCAGTGTAACGTTTCAGAAACACTAACAAGAAAAAACATGCTGTTTTGAAGTGCAACAATGATATTTGATAAGAAATTTGTGAAATTTAACATTTTGTTGATGAATCAAATGGTATTGAAAAAGCAGCCCCCCAAATTCAGTTTCACTGCAGATATTTTGCAATGTCTATAATTAAACTCATAATATGATCTATATGTACACTGAATCTTTGTGTCTGAAGGTTTGCACTGTTGCCTTAGATGCATGACAATGAGGCGTTTTCTGTTGGATGCTCTGGATAATACCATTAGATGCACAATAATTAGGTGTTTTCATCTCATTAATATTCATTTTCATACATTTAAATGCCTCTCTTATAGCATTCATTAATTAACATACATTACAATGGTATATTCCTCTTCCCCATTCACCCATTCTGACTAATTTAATGAGCTGACATGTCAGATGACTTCTCTTGTAGGATTCTACTGTGGTATCTTTGGTGGGAACAAAGAAATGGTTATTGTGCTGTTTGTGGGTGGTATTACTGCAGCTATTTGTTCTCTCAAGGAATCTGGAGCATGGAGAGTCTGTCCTCAGTGATGCTGTTGCAAAATAGATGGCTCCTTATCATCTGTTTCTTTGTATTCAGATTATTAGTACCTGCATCACAGAGGTAAAGTTTAAGCCCTAGAGTATTGTTCGAATTGAAACTGAATGTAGTCTGTGTCCCTAAAAACTTCTCTCTCTTGAATCACACCACGTAAAGTGCAGCCTGCTAAACTGCAGTGAAGGGCACACCAACATTTAAAAACAATCTTTCCCAACTCCAATAATTAGGGCTAATTCAAAAGGTAAACTAAACATTCAGGGAAGTTGAAGGAAATCCCTGTCTCCTGAAAATGTCTACAAGGAGGTGAAGTAGTAGCTGAAATGCTGCTGTGTAATTACACCTACTGGGGATATTCATTATGATTCTTAGGTTACTTCAGAGTCTGACTATTAGTATTGTGTTAGACAGCTTGCCTATGTATCGTACAAATATTTTAACAGACTGTGCACAGGACCTCCCACAATAATATCTGTGGTTGCAATTCCTGTGTTCTGCTGAAGTGCAAATAATAACAATAATAGTAAACATATACAGAAAATAAACATAGTTCCTTCCATAGATTTAGCAAATAGAATTTCTGTGACAGTAAGTTACAGTTTTTTATGAGTCTCATTTCATCAAAAATTAAGGGAAAAACTCCTGTAAAATTCTTCATACTGATAAATCAAAAAGCAATCTCAGCAGTTAACAGATTATTCAAATTCAAATGGAGAAAACACACCTGGAGGGGAATTTTCAAAATGGCTCAATGTCAACTTAATTCTGTTCCCACTGAAGTCAATGGGAGTTAAGCCAGAAGAGAGCATTTTTCAAAATCTTAACCCTAGGATCTGCATACCCATCTAAGTTCGATGAGGTTTATTCTTTAGAAGATTCCAAGTTATTAAGAAGGAGATTTTTCAGTAGTACCTGAGGGATTTAGAAGCACAGTTCAATTAGTCTTTCACTGCAATTTGTGCTTCTAAATACCTGAGACAGGTTTGAAAATCTCACGCTAAAACCCCGTCTCAGCTGTTGGTTGAAGCCTCAGTGCACATGTCTATTCCGATAAAAATAGGATTCTAGACTGAGGCACATGCAGAATTTTGTGTGCAGTTAGATGATACACCAGGAGAATAGGCTGTCACATTATCGTTAACTGTAAGTGAAAGGCACTGTCAAGTGAGAAGCATTTGAATAATATCGCAAACGTTGTTGTCGCAGTTCTGTGGTGGGTCCTGTTAATACTGAGGAATCACGTTCTGTGACCTCTGTTAAACTGAGAGGCAAGTAACTCCCTGAAGATGCCAAGAGGGTAAGTTTCTATTCGTTTCGATTGCGATGGAAGGATCTAGTGCCCTACTTTTTGGATTGATATGTCATTTAGGAGTAATGGATGTGGTTGTATGTCAGTAATGTGATTTACATGTATTTAAATGGCTCCTTTTCTCATGGTTTTTAAGCAGTGTAGCTGCAGCCACCCAACAGTCTGTTATTGACCCCTATCCCACTAGTACAGTGAAGATGATAAAATTTAGGTGTCTTTACAGTGATTGCTTTTTCTGCTGACAAGAATAGACATATCCCTGCTTTCCTGAGTTTGATGGAAAACACATTTCCTTTTAACCGTCTAGAAGAGAAAGAGGAGAGGGATCTGTCAGTGTATTAGAATTGGGAGCGTTTCAGCTGTGGTTCTTAGCAAGAAGGGTTCAAAGCTGAATGCTACTGCATTTGAAAGCAGGTTAACTTGTGATGCTGAGTTAACCTCCTCCCCTAATTATGGCATGCCATTGGTTCACTGTTCAGTGTGGTTTGTGCACGGTTTAGTGCTTGTAGGATACACTATATGATTCACACAGTAATGAGCAGAAGAACCTTTTTAGAGGTCAAGTTTTCCCTTCAGGTATATTCAAGCACTCCCACAGATGGGAGCTGAGGTGGCAATTGAAGAACATTATTACCAGAAAGATGTTTTGCACCATACCTGTGCATCTCAGGACCTCTTGCAAAGGCGTCTTGCTTTACATTTTTAACTCTGCGGCAATGCATTTGAACAGGGATTTGGTTTGTTTTGGAGGAGGGAAGGTGGGAGCAAGAAATTGGTAAATACTGTGCTTTAAAACGGGAGGGCTAAAACTGAATACTTAATTTGGGTTATTTGAGCGTGCATTACACCACATAGAAATGAAGAGAAAGCTTGAAATTTATTACAAGGGCTATCCCAGCTGTGGTAACATCAAGGCTAACAGGACAGCCTTTACTTTGGTAAGCAAATGGGCGAAGGAGAATAAGTCTGTTTCTACCCCATCTTCTCAGTGAACCTTGTACTCAGAGCACAGGGAAGAGAGCAGGAATGTTACAGCACCTGCAGAAGTGCCAGATGCTCTTCTCCCATGAGCAAAGGGGGATGAAGCAGCAGGAAATGAAGAGCCTCATCCTGGTGATTGGATGGCAGTAGTGAGCTCTGCTAAGCAGGGTGAAATACTCTGTACAGGAAAAGAGTCTAGGAGGTGCAGTAGCTGTATTGCACACATCTCATGCCAGTCAGTTCAAGGGGCTACTGTATTATGCAATGCGGAGTATAGAATTATGGTGTATTTCAGACCATCTTTTTACATTATTGAACCTAAACAAAACCCCTAGGACAAAACTACTTTGAGTGAGAGCATTTGGACTTGCACTGGAGTTAACAATTAACGAATGACTCCAGAAGTTTCAGATGACTTCAAGATGAACAGGGATTTACTGTCTGACCAGGATATCTCTCTCTGATAGTATCTTTGTTTAAATGGACAGCCCATTGGCATTGGTCAGCCCTGGCTGACAGAGGAAAAACTGTGAACAACAATGTCATGGGGTTAGCCTGTGAGGCAGAAGGACCCTTACAGGGAACTGCTGCACCAGGGGACCTGCGCCTTTGAGATGTATTAAAGCAGGGAATCTCTGGATATTGGGAGAGTGGAGGAGAGTTCAAAACAAACAGCTCCTGACCCAAAGGAAGCCCAAAGGTGCGGGAACCTGGCGGCAACTGAACTGGAGATAGGAGAAGTGAGGGTATGAGCTGTTGGAGTGGTCACATCAAAATGTAACATGTAGGGAAGGAGAGGACGTCAAGTTACAAAGAAGGATGCAAAGGAGTAAGAAGGAAACATTTACCCCCATGACCCAGAGGAAACCCAAGACAGCTCTGTATGACTTTACTGGTTTAGGAAGAAGTGCCTAACTCACGGTGATCCCTGTCTGGTAGTCAGTCTCTGAAGAGGTCTCCGAACTTATCCAATGTGTTTTACTTTGATTTTTGTAAACAACTGCAGCTCCTGATGAGCAAATGTTAGAAATATACTTTTGACTCGGCATGGCTTGTCTGGCCTTTAGGCTCAGCTTAGAGTGGTGTCTCATGGGAGCCTTACTTTGACAGGAGCTCTGTGAAGGCTTTGGTGATTTGGAGAGGAGCATTTCCTTCCCTCTGTTGGTCTAATCATGGAGGAAGCAAGTCACTTCTATCTTTATCTCATTTGCCTGGAGAGCTGCTCTGTAAGGAGAGCACGCTATAGAAGAGTCAAATTTTCTATCCTTCCTTTCTGTACCTGTTTCTCTCTTTTTCTCCTAGCTCATCCCACTTGCACAAGGGAAACAACTGGATTTAAATAAATCCATGAACAAGTGGCTCTAAAGGGAGAGATTAGCTATTTAATCAATGCTTCTCTTCATCCCTGCCACCCATCCTTGCCTACCTCTGCCTTTACTAAGGGCTAAAGAAGGAGAATTTACAGGGCAGCGAATGCTCTACTCTTTCCCTCCAGGTGGAACTGGAGACTATTCAGCTTCATGGGGGAACAGTGAGCTTGCGGCAGTGAACCCTCTGGGAGAGGGTAATCCCATTGTAAAGGTGAAGGCAGTGCAAAGCTGTCCTAACGTCAGCCTTAGCAGAATGGTCAGGCGAGGTGTAGAGGTGGGTGGTACAGGAATTCCAGGACATCTGTGGGGGCCATTGATAAACTGGTGCAAATCCAGGGCCTCTAAAGACGCCTCTGCTCCCATGACCCCCAGTTGAACTGCTCTCACTGTGCTGTGGCAGCAGATTGGGGCACTGTGCGTATACTACAGCTAAGGTGGAAATAGCAGCATGCACTATATTTTGTGCTGTTCTTTTTCTTGACGTAATCAAGCACTGTAAGTTTTACACACCAGTGCACAGATTACTGGCATTTACTAGGAAGCACGAGGAGCAGGCTGGCAACTGCTCGGAGGCACGCAGAATATACAGGCAGTTGCTCCAGAGCATGGGGAACACACAGGCAATGCAATTCCCAACTGGTTTCTAGGCAGGAGCTACCAATTAAAATTAAAAGAATAAAAGACTGCAAGCTTGGGACTGATGATAGGCTCTGGAGAGAGGAGTTGCCAACAGCTTGTGCTACAAAGATGCCTCTCTTTCAGTGGATTTCAAATGGCGAAAGAAACTCAGGTAACAGATCATTCTTTTCTTCTGGCTTCCCTGATTTTCATGTACTCAGTCATGCAGCCAAAATTCCTACAAAGACAGACGGGGCTGCTCCCCATGAATTCCAAGCAGCGAGCCAACCTTTTGAGAGCTGATGCAGTGAATATGCTAGCAGTCAGCTATACCTAGGAAGCAAGATTTTAAAACTAAGCATCAGGCACCTGAGCAGAGAATGATGAATGATGGGGCTTAGAATATCTACTAATGAGAGTATGATATTTATTTATATATAGAAAAGGACTTTTGATTTAAAAAAAAAAAAGACCTTTCCCGTCTAATGTGTCTTTCACATTAACTGCTAATGAGTCTCTGAAGCAGAACTCCCCTTCTGATGGAGGATATTGAAACCTAACAAGGTGAGGTTATTAGACATATGTGGGATCTGCGTAGCCTGGATTTATGCTGTGCCTGTCACTGTGGTACCTGCGGATCATATAGGAAGTGGGCAAGTTTTAACTGTGGCTACCATGGGGCAGATAACAGTTTCTGATTTACAACTTTATTGGTTATAAAGTGAAAACATACTCCCTGCCTCCTCTCAGAAGTCATGTGAACGTTGATGAACTATTCAGATGAGCAGAGGCTGCTGGATTGGGTCTTTTCATAAAAAGCAGCGAGTTCACCCAATTTTTGTGTCATCCTGGTTTGTACAAGCCATTAAAAAGACTCTTGGTGCTGCAAGACTTGGAAGTTGTAACAGTGGTGTAAGGCCAGAACTGATCTTGCCTGAACTCCTCGTCAATCGGAAAGAAGAAGCTATACCCATCATCCACTGAAAAATGGTGACATATGACACTACCTGATCAAAATGACTAGAGGTAGCGTATGCATCATTTTAAGATGCGTTTTGTCACATGAGGCCTTTACTTAGGAAGCCAACCAAGGAAGTGAAAACCTTTCAGGCATCTCCCAAATGGCACTTCACCTCCATCTGGTAACCTGAGAATCACCGGACTCCAGACTGCAGTACTTTAAAGTCATTGCGGTACCTCATGTCAACACAGTTCTCCTACAGAAGGCCTTGTTTTGTAAAGACTAAACTGTGCGGCTTTCAGATTATTCTTTCAGAGAGCTTAAAACAGAAACCTTAAAGCAGGTGCAGGATGGAATCATTTATTATTGCTTGGCTTAATAAACTGCATCTTAAGTTATGATATTGATTACAATGTTGAATGAAAAGGCTGAGCTGGCATTATTGTGTTTGACACAAGCAGTATTTTAAAATATTAACCCTGATTGTGCCGTTCATCAGTATTGTTTTTGGAGAGCAATAGACTTAAAATATGGTGTTTCACAAAGTGCTAGGTGCCTCTGAATCCCTTTACTTAAATTTTGATCTAAAAATCAAAGACGTTGCATGGCAAATGGTGCCAGTTCAGAGTTCTTATACCCATGAACAAACGCAAGCCAATGTTTGCAGTATCAGTTCACCAAATTAATGACATTATAGCACAGCAAAAATATGTTTGCAGCAACCCTAATAAGTTCTGTGGGATTCTCTGACAGGATAAACATGTCTTCTCTGCCCTCCTTTTCCTCCCTCCCCCTCAAACAAGCAATAAAAACATTTTGCATAAACAAATTCCAAATTACAACTAATCATAGGAAAGCTGACAAATGTATGCTATGCTAGTCTGTGAAAATACTAATCAAAGCAGCCTGTCAATTGTTAAAGTTAATGATTTAGATATGCAAAACTCTGACTAAATTTTTGTGGATAATTACATAATTATGCCTGGGTTAACACAATCAAAAATAGCAATTGCATGCTCCATCTTGAAATCACCATGGCAGTTCCCTTTTATTTTTTAAAGGCCTCTTTACCCTTCTTCCCCCTGTGCAAGAAATGCAGTAGGGAAAGGGAAACATTTGGGAGCCACGTGGGAAAGAAAAGCACCTGTGGTAGATGTCTCCTGCCTGCTGTATCTTGTCTTTTACTCTCTGCAAAAACAGTCAGCTGGAGCACAAAGCACCCACTAGAATGGGCGGAGGTGTGGGAAACACAAGACAGATAAAGGAGGATTGGAAACAGGAGCGTTATCTGCTCTAAAAAGCTGCAGTAGCAGCACCTCTACCCAGGAATTAAAATATGCCTGAAAACGAGCTATTCCTGCGGGAGGCCTTTCAGATTGAAAGATAAGGAGTTTATGCATCATTTTAAAGGGCTTGCCATGATACAGGAACCTCAGACTGGCAAAGCTTACCTAAGTGATTCAATTTTTCATTGAGTTATCAAATCATTCAAGAGTTCCTTTTGATCACAAACAGGTCTCTGCCAGGTGTTTAGTCCAGAAGGCTCTAACAAGCTGCTCTATCCAAACGCTCACCCCCGTGAGCTATGAAATGCTCCCTGCACCTGATCACCCACCTTCAGGCTCTGCTACCAGAAGGTGGAAATCACAACCGCCCCAGAGTGCCAGGGGAAGGGGCTTGTCTCCGCAGAGGACAGCGCCAGAGAAAGGAAAGGCCGTAAGAGACCCAAACCTCTTGGGCACCTGTGTTCTTTAAGCTTCTTGGAAAACAGCTCCAAATTGCTTTTAAGCACCTTTGAAAAGCCCAGACCTTGAAAGTCTTTAATTTCACTTGTGGCATCTTCTTTTCTTTCTCTGTGTTGGCTTCATGGGCTCTTGTTATACTAGTTTTGCCTGATGTAGTTTAGAGATTGCAGATGTCAGGAATCTCAGGCAGGTGAGAGAAGTATAAGCAAAACGGATATTGGGCTCTTTCCTAAACGTCACATTGGCTGGGATGGAGTAACGATAGTGATGGGGATTTAAGAAGTAATAGATCTCTCCTGTAATTTTTTATCATAATTTTTCTATACAGTTTCCATTAAATAGATAAATGACCTAAATGAAAAAGAGAAATAAAGTGAAAGTATAAAATCAGTCCTTGTCAAGTGATACATAAAAGAGTCAGGGCCCCAGAGTTCTGGGTGCCTGAACGCTTCAGTCTGCTCGTAGATGTTCAAGGGAATTGACTGGCTTTTACTAGTGGCCTACTAGCAGGAGGCACCTTTGATGTGAGGGAAGTACATGCATATATATCTAGATGTAGAAATCTTTCCACCCCCAAAATACGCTATCAGAGTAAGCTTAAACTAAATGATGTTGTGGAGCCAATTATTGCTTTTATTATATTCTCAAGAGTAACTCTTACAAATTCCCTTGATTGGTTGCTCAGCCTGTAATAAAGGGCATGAAATTAAATAATACTGCAATTGAGTGCCTAAACGAAACCTGAAATGTTCTTTTGGAAACGCTGCAAGCACCTGGAGCAATAGCAAGGCTCTGAGGCTCTTTTCACCAGTCTTACTGCTTACTTCTGCTGCACTGATGAAGCAAAAATAAACTTCCTGTACTTAGACAGATTTTAAACATTTTTCCACAAGACAGAAACCAGATGGAATATTTTCACAGCTGACACCAAAATTCACAGTTTTTGCGACTTCTGTGATATTGTGATTTATACAGGGACTTTATGTATCAGCAGCCATGAATAGACAGTCTTTTGCCACTCAAGCTTTTAAGCGTTATTTGGATTGGTAGGTTAAAAGATTGTATTAGCTGTGTGAAATGTGAAGTATCAGTGGATTTAAATGATAGCTCTGTGGCCTGTTCTGTTTCTGTGTCTTGACTGTAAGTCATAATAATAAAAAATATGTTAAAAGTACACTGCTCCAAAATGGATAGCGAACCCTTAAATGCCTTGGAATTAATCATTTGTAGAAGCAAACAGAAATTCTTATGTCAGGTCACGAGCACAGAGCAAGCTATTGACTTCAAGCAATTGTTAGCTCTCTTAAAGGAAGATGTCTGGCAGAAGGCGCTCTGTTTGGGGCTGCTGATCGTACAAGCAATGTTTTCCGATTAACTTGAAGCTAGAGGACACACATATACTTCCCATGACCAAACAAAAAAAAAAAGTTATTTTCCTGTTTGGGACTGAGAAGTCAAGTAGATCTTGCTAGTAGCCAGATATCATGAAAACAGTGGAGAGTGAGGGATGTGGCAGACCTGGACACAAGTGAGGGTTTCTTCTCACGTTCTGTTGCCTTCGTTATTTGTTTGGGCCTGAATAAGCTTACTGTTCTTTGCATTCAAGCTTGTTCCTGCCTTGGGGAGTTTGTGATTTCCCGGGAAACTTGTATTGACCTGTGCCTGAGGAGAAGTTCAGAAACATACTGATTTTTGTGGGGCTTTCTCTATGCACGAAAGCAGACTGTCAGTAATCCTAGGGGCTGCCTGTCTGTTTCCAGGTGCAGGTCCAGATTTTACCTTTTCCCTTCACTGTCTTAGGTGACACATGTTCTGGCTACCTGGTATCCTCACGAATCTGGAGCAACGTGTTGGTGTTTGCTGATCCTTTTGTGCCAACTGTACCCGAGAGTTCAGCCTGCTGAGGGAAGAAGGGTTGCTGGTATTTCTGGTGTGTGCCTGTGTCTATGGGGTGCTGTACTCTGGCATCCACACCTCTTGCTAGTCCAACAGGGGCTCCAGAGCTCGGAGAAATGCCTTGCCTTTAGCCAGGTGTTTGCTCTAGGAAGAGATGTGTTGTTGCTAGGGGATGTAATTTCTTTCCAGCTCTGAGAAAGATGGAGGTATAGATTATTTGAGATGCTTGTAACATATGTGCTGTATCTTTGTAGGAGGATTTATTGTGTAAATCAACAACAAAATAAATGGTAACAGCTCCTATGCACCCAGGGCAAGGGCAAGGCTCGGGTTCTAGTGTGTTTTGCCTGCTCAGCCGTTTCTTATGGCTACTGACATAGCAAAGTTTTTTCCAATCTTCTGTAACATATGTAGCAGTCTCAACTCCAGCCCAATGGTTGCGCAAGTGTAGCTTAAAACCACCTATATCCTTCACAGTGAAATGGTACTTGATGACATTTTGACATGTGAGGCAGATTTTTTCCAAAATGTGGAGGAGACAAAGGAGCAGGATGCTTACTAGTCTGTAGGAAATCCTGCAGAACTGTGTGCTAAATAAATGCTGGTTCCAATGATTTCTGCTGGAAATCAGCATACAACAAAACATTTGGTGTTAACATATGGAAGGAGGTGTGGGAGACGGTTAGAGGAAGCCTTCAACTTTTCTCTACATGTTTATAATCTAGCGTCCTCAACATTATAGATGCTACATATTGAAAATGTCTGTATGCAACCTGGTTCCCCCCTCCCTCCCCCCCCCCCCCAAAAAAAGAAGAAAAGTGCTGGAAGGAGTAGAAAATATGGGCACTTTAAACATATTATTTCCATTTTGGACCGTTTCTGCCTATTTTTCTAGCCAGCTTCGGTGGATACAGGCACTCTATTAGAAGGTTCATGCTAACGAGCAATTGTTTGGAAGGCCTTAGCACAAATCTGTAACGTTTCCTTCTATATACAATCACTAAAATCCAGGAAACTATGTTTTAAATGTAACTGACACCTAGGGCAGTTTAGACAAATGCAGTCTACCCTTGCAAGATACTTCCTTTGGCTATGCTGGAAATTCTAGGCATATAGTCTCTGATCTGGCAAATTACTTAAATATATGCTTAAATCCCACATGTACTTGCTTTGAAGTCAATGGGATTACTTGTATGTGTATATGCTCTGGTGGTTTGAGGCCTTATAACGTTGGCGGACACTTGGCATTTAGAAAAATTGGGCTGGAAGGAGCCTCAAGAAGCCACCCTCCCCCCTCCTTCTGCAAGGCAGGATCAGTTATAGTTGTCATTCCTGGCAGATGTTTTTCTAGGCTGTTCTTAAAAAACATCTGGTGACAGAGATTCCTTAGCTTTCCCAGGCTCTACTCCAGAGCTTTACTATCTTAATTATTATAAACGTTTTTTCCCTAATGTCTGACCAGCATCCATCTTACTGCAAGTTAAACCCATTGTTGTCTGGACTTTCTAACAAGGAGGAGCCCTGTGTGTGACAACCTTTTACACATTTAAAGTCTTAATGGTGCCTTCCCACAAACTCTTTTCTCTAAAGACCCCAAGGTACATAAATCTTTTCTGCTAGACAAATTTTCTAGACCTCTGGTCATTTCCATTTTCCTTCTTTTGGGTCTCTCTAATTAGTCCATCTCTGCCTTGCACTCTTTTCCTCCACTCTCCTATTGAACTTCATGCCTTTTCTTGACAGCGCTCTAATTTTTCAACATCTTTTCAAGTTCTGAGCCTTCATACTTGCAATTGTCCTAAGCACCCCATTTGTACAGTGTGTTAACGCATTAAGCATGCTCTGTCATGGCTAGATGAAAGTATTGAGGAGAATCATATCCACAGCAGTTTTGTAATCTTCCTCCCCCAGATGTATCCCCCACTAATGGCTTGCTTTGATTATGGGCAAATTATAAGTTTCCCTGCATATTGTGTTTAGCCACACTTTTACCTGTTCTACAACCATTTCATTCAGACCATGGTTCGTTAGTGTGCGTTTGAGAGTGGCATGTGAGGCAGAACCAAAAGCGTCACTAAATCGAGATGCGTGACATCTTTTGCTTTGCCTCTGTCCATAAGGCCTGTTACCCTATGGCAGAAGGAGATTAAATTGATCCGACAGGATTTATTTTCTGCAAATCCATACTAGCTGCTCTTCATTTCCATGTTATCTTCTAGGTGTTTATAAATAGTTTGATTATTTGTTCTGGTGTTTTTCTGGGGATTGAAGACAAATTGACTGGCTGGTAACTCCTTAGCTGTGCTATCCCACCCTGTGTAGAGATAGGTATTATGTTTGCTCTTTTCCAGGCTTCTGGCACCTCATCTTCTATTCATGCATTCTCAGAGGTGAATGCCCAGTGATTCAGGGATTGCGTGAGTGGTTATTTAAGAGTCCTGGGTTGAAATTCATTGTGCCCAGGCAATGTGAAGACCTCTAATTTGTTTAAGGATGCCTTATTCTGTTCTTTTTAGGCTATTACCTTCCTACTGCTACATCTTCTGTTCCTTGCCGGCGTTGGTGCCTGTATCCTGGAGAAGCTTTTCAGAGGAGCTACAAGCTCTCTTTAACTCTTCCTTTTGCCTTCCATGAGATCTCTGAGTTTAGGTCAACAGCCTGAGCATAATCCTGTTATCATCAGTGAAAAAAATTCCACTGATGGTGTTGCTTTTGGATCAAGGCTTAATTGAGGACTATGGAAGGAAGCTTAAATTCTGATTCTTTCTTGGGCAGGCATCCGACTGAAGTACAAGAGCCATGAATGAAACTAAGAACTGCCATGCTGGACTTGTGGTGAGCTGAGAATTGGGGTGTATGCTCACCAAGTTATGTACGGCAGGGTTTTAATTGGTATATTGATTTTTTTTTCTTTTTCCAACAAAACAAATGGCTCAACCATCACTCTAGGAGGTTAATGAATACTTGTGCCACAGCATCTGCTCCTCCTTGCTAGATTTTGGAATTTATTTTAGCAAACAGTGTGTTTAGAGAGCAAATTGTCGAAACTGTATTTGCCTCCTCATGTTGTTGTTTGTGGTAGCACTTTCTCTTTTGCAGTTCTGCACTGTTGTTCAGGTACCAGAATTATTACCTCAGCCCTTAGCTGCTTGCCTGGGAAAAAAAAAAAAAAAAAAAAAAAGTGAAGTAAAGCGCCTCATTACAAGCTTTTGTACATTTTTGTTCGTGACAAAGTGTCTGTAATGTCAATTTCTCCGTAGTCAAAAGGAGAACGTTCAGTTGAGATTACTCTTGAACTTGGTAACAATTTGCTGTATATAAATCAAAACTTTTTGTGTTAATTATAATATATTTATGAGGGCTTTCAGTTTCGCTCCTATAGAAGACTATTTTCATTCCTATTATATTTTTGCATAATCTTTTTTCTAAAAGGAAGAAATGCAAAGATTCAATAGCTGAAGTTGTCATTTTAAGATGTGCAGTGAGAGGCTAGGCTAAAAGAAACTGCAATATTCTATATAATTTCATGGGGTCTTCTAAGGAAATATGCCAATTTTATGGGGTCTCTTAGGGAAAAATTCTGATTTCATGTGGATTCAGGTGAAAAGGTAAATTTTTATGGGATTTCTAAAAATGGCTGGGTTTCACTGGTTCCATGAAATCTATGACAGCCATGGAAAAATGCGCAGTTCTTGTCATGGAGTAAATTTTTATTGCGGTATGCAGAACTTTATTTTCTGTGTACATCTGTTCTTCTGACACACATTATGCATTCTGGACCCTCTCCTCATCTCAAGTCTCTTCCTGTGAATATTTTACACTTCTTGATGGATGCCTAGTGCTCTGATCCTCAGATGATAGAAATCCATGACTGCCTATAAGGGAACAGTGAGGTTCAGTGTGTGAGTGATGGGGGGGAAGGGCATGAAAAATAAGAAATACTAAATACAGTCCTGGGGATTTCATATTTTATGGTAATGCCAGCTTATTTTATGCAATATAGGAGGGAAAATAATCAGGAATAAGGAATGGGAATGATTTATCCTATTCAACATGAGATCTAAGCAGTGTAGCATCAAAAGCAAGCTACTTGCAATTTGTAAAATCCCAGTTTGTGTAGAGGGTCCAGCACAAGACCACCCGAGGAGCTTAGAAAGCTTCGGAAGAGAACGACTGTATTGTGGCATCTCAATTTATCCTGTAAGCAATGCCCTGTCTGGATAGGACACAACTGTGACTGTAGCATGCTTGCCTTGTTCTCTGTCTTGAGAGAGGCAGCAGAGCTGAAAAAGATCTTGCTTTTCAAGGAGAGAAATTAAGACACAAAGGAGAAAAGGAACGCATCCTCAGACAAGGCTTGAAAATCAATGGTGAGATGAGGTGAAAACTTGCAGGAAGGCTGTGTCACAAGGGCATGGGAAATGACAAAGAAGAAGCGATATTAGATAAGTGGAGGAATCAGAAAGGAAAGAATTGTGGAGCAGATTAAGCCAAATCTATGCAGGGTTTTAAATGAGGAAGTCTGAACAGTATCTTGAAATGAACAGGGAGCCATCTGATTAGCTTTGATTTAATGATATTCTTGATCGTCTCTGTGTGTCTGAGAAGCCCGAATGCAGAACGTTCCAGAAAGCAGAGACCAAAGCTCCTGGTAAGGAGTTATCTTCATCGTAGCCGAGGGGAAGGCATGAAGAAACATCACAGAATAAGGCAGAGGTAGTGGGGCATAGGGGTCATCTCCTCATGCCTGCAAGAGGAGAAGAAATAAATACCAGGACGATGTCCTGTGCTGCTGCCGCTTTGATGAGAAATACGAAATGTGGCACTGAAACAAAGGCTGGGTATTGATGCAATCAGTGCTGGCTATATTTAGCAAAACCAAGTGGAGTTTCTGGGGGGCAAGAGGGACAAGTGAAAAGCAGCAGCTGGTGCAGGTGAGAGTTGTTGATGTTCGCTGCAACGTACGCAAGGCTTTGTGCTACGTCTTATGCGATTCTTAATTGCCTGTTACCTGCTCTCTTTGCTGAACCTAGTAAATTCCTAGGGTCTGTATTCCCTTTTGCTCGGTTTCTGCAGATGTTAAATAGAATTTTGCCATGTGTAATATTTTCCAGGGAAAACGTCATCACCTTTGTTTATGTTGTTTTGAAGGAGTTTTGGGGTTTGGGGCCCACTGGGAGCTAGAACTGCTTTTCTCCCTTCCTCATCGAACAACCTGCAATCCAGCTCTCCTTTGCATAGTCCCATTTCAAATACGAACAATATGAATCCTCCAGTTTATTGTAACAAGGAAATTTAGGTAGTTTCATTTCATCATTGCCTTAGCAGAGGAGCAGGGCAGGGAACCTGCTAGGCAGAGTCTTTGTACAGCTCTCCTCCACTGAAACCTGACAAAGAACTATAGTCATCTTGATAACATATTCAGTGTTTTTTCCCTGCTTCTGCTAATTTGGGGTATCAGCAGGTTTGTGGCTGTGCATTTTTGCTAGCAGTAGATACCAGCCTGGCCATCTCATCCCCAAGGGTCCAAGTCAAAGTCCCGTAGTCCTCTTCTGCAGCTGCATCCTCCTGAGGTATCTGCTTCTATATTGGTGACCCACAGATCACTGTATTGATTCCTGTATTGCCTCTAGGATTTCCAGTAAAAAATGACTAGATAAAATGTTCCTGTCCCAGCATGAAGTGAACTAGTTGGAGGTCTACCTTTTAGCTAGTAAGCTTTTCAACACAGAAGAAGGGGGCTCAGCTTGAGGACAGCAAAGCCCAGAAGTGAATGGCTGATAACAGCATTGACCAGATTAGTCTGCAGATCAGAGGAGGTGCAAGCCCCCAAGAGATGTGAGAGGATCGGGGTGGTTGTTCTGCATCTGGCCTCTTCCTCAGTGACCTCCATTTGCCAAGGAGCTGAACAGCCCTCTGCGAGGTTTCTTAGCAGCAGAGCTCCCTTCCCGCCCTGTTTTTCCTATATGGCAGGACAGGGCAGATTTGGAGTTTGTGTATCTTTGGGGTCACATGCTGCCCATGATCTTTGTGGTGCAGAAATGAAAGCTAGATGGGTATACTTTGTGGGATCAGAACAGGATATGCTGGTACTTGAAGTCAAGAACACACATCAATTTTGTTCTAATACAAAAGGCTTTGAAACTTTCTAGTTACTGTTTTTCCTTATGTACAAAGTACATCTTCCTTATGTGTTTTGCAAAGTCAGAGAAGAAAGTAGCCACTTTGTAACAGTGTTACAGCGGACTGTCCTTTTTTCCCCAGAAGATATACCTAGCCAATATCTATGAACTTATGCGTGCTGATGGGTCCTGCTTGCTCAGAGTATTCTGTTCACACCAGATTCTACAAGCCTGACCATGTGGATTAGCATATTTGATTAAACATACATACAGAACTGGAGACTGCAGTACAAGGGCATGTACTATACGAGCCTTTAATCTCAAATGTGCCCCGTGAGTAAGGTAGATGGATTAGTATCGTCACACTTAATCGTATAATCTTGCCTCTCAACCCTGTTGACAGAGTTTCAGGACTGGAATTCCCAAAGATCCATGGAGAATCATGAGGCCCTGGGATGCCTGATTTTGCATAATCAAAGATGCAAATTACCTGTGGCTGTTGTTCTTTCCACTACAGGAGAATTAGGTGGCAGCCCAGCTATTTCCTTTTGAGTGTCTCCTTTCAAAACGATCAAAAGCAGTGGGACTTGGAGTGCTTGATGCCCTGCAGTTTGCCTATATCTGATATCATCATTTCCACTTCCAGAGTAAGCTGGCTAAATTAATTTGAATTTAAAGAAGTGAAGCACTGAGACTGTGCCTGACATTTTCAGGATTCCAGGACGCTGTGTTCTCAGATCAATATGCTGATTTAGTAACATAACTTATGCTCAGGAAGGCCATGTGACACTCCCAGACCCATCCATTTTTGTCTAGCATTTGTATTAGAACTGTGCAAATCATTTCCAGGACAGCAAGCAAGATTTTAGAAGTCTTGCATTAGAAAGGGGTAGTGTGGAACTGCAAACAAAAAAACCCACTAATGCTAGGTTTGAATATACCCTCTTGCCTCCTGGTTGAGTCTTGAGTTCAGCCCTGAGACAAGACCGCGAAATGCTAGCAATGAGATAGATAGGCACATGTACATAGATGCGCAGAAATAACAATAACAGCTTGCTGCCCATAAAATGTGCACTTGCTTATGCAGACAAAGCAGATCCATTTTTAAGCAAGCACTTTTTCAGATTAAAAAATACACTTTAAAAGATAAAAAGGTACCTTAAGTAGCAAGGCATTATGTAGTTAAATCTCTCCTTGGTTTTTAAGTTCTTCACAGACCTAAATAGAATCAAAATAGCACACAAATGTAGTTTGAATTTGTCTACATTAAAAATAACAAGATATCATTTGATCATGTAGCTCATTTAAAATATATTATATCAAAGCTGTTTGGCTGCAGGCCAGTGGTATCCGTGCTACCCACAGAAACAGTCCCACTGGAATCAGCGTGACTGTTTGTATCAATCAAACAAATGTGACTTTGGGACACAGACCTTGTGAGTGGACTTTTTATTCTAACAAAAGTCTTGCTAAAAATCTGTCAGAAAAAAGAATAAAACTGCTAATCTTGTTTTCTGTGTTAAATAACTCACATTGCAGCTCTCTTACATAACAGCACCTTAGGTTTGCATTTCCGTATATTTACAAGGTACCAACAGCTGTATCTCCTAGTAACGCTACAAAAATCTTCTCATAGATATCATATGTATTTCAAAGTGCATAGAAACTCAATTTAAAATAACGAACCAGCTTACTTTACTTTCTCTTCTGACTAGAGCAGAAATTAGTACGGTTAGTTGATACACAGTGAAGTTGCCTAACTTATAAACCAATACCACTTGTTTCAGTATATTCCCAGCTTTGATTCAGGATATTTCAGCACCGTACTGTCTACCCATAAAGACACTTTGCCCGACCATAACTTTAAGAAGAGGTTTAAAATAATGCTGAAAGAAGTCTGCTCCTTACCAAAGGATGCAATTTTTCTTTTAAGTGCCTTTCATACTCTAAGTAGTGAAAGCACTCTTGAAAATGTAGTATCCTTTATGCACTGTGCGACAGTTGATAGCCTTGTACATAAGAATCCTTTGCATTGGCCAGGGAACTAGAATTTGAAAGATCACTAAACTTTGCCATTTTGTATATTCATCCAGCAGGCAGTGCTTTGGTTATGTATTTTCAAGGTTAGAGTATTCATTTTGGCCTCATACTTGCTGAGTGTCATAGAGATGTTATGCACAGTACGTGATAATGCTGTGATCTATTGCTTTCTAAAAGCCACCCGAAGTACTGCACCATAATCAAATAGCACTTCTTGGTGACATTTGCCTGCCCCAGATGTCTCCTGCAGCATACTGACACAAACAAAAGTCATCTAAAGATGCGCAGCCAGTCAGGAAATCTTACTAAATGGAGGTCTAGTGGGGGAACAGTTTCCTATGTTTAATGATGGCTTTGTTTTAATGAAACACTTGCTAACAATGAAGCTATGTGCACAGCTTTGGTCTGATGATCTCTGTCCCTGTTACTCATAGCTAGCTAATTGATGTGGCCATGTTCTGAACTACGAGACGGGACCAGCCTGAGCTTAGTTTGTCTCTAGGAGGGAGAAGACAAGCTTGTTACTTCTGATACTTACTTGACATCCGTTGCTGACCAGAAGGCAAACTGGTTTTATACTGAAAAAACAGAAGAATTAAACAAATGAGGAAAGCCACCCTCAAAGCTGCTGTTTCAACCACTTTTAGTTTTGTTTTTTTCACAGCCTAAAAGTCTCCCAAAATCTAACTGCTTTCTAGCTCAGGTGCCTCTTGCAAACATCTCTGAGTTACTGTATATATTATGGAGGACACCGGTTTTCCTCATGGTTACATCATAAAATGTCATCTTTCTCTTTTGTTGTCTCTTGAACGTCACTTGAAAGAAACTCTTCCTCACGAGTTTTTTGGGAGAGGTCGCAAATAACCACTTCCCTCTCCTTTCCTCCTGAACCCTGGCTAAGCGAGCTCACAGTTCATACTGCTTCACCAGTTATCTTTGCTGAGGTACTTTGGTTTCTCATGCAGCCAGCCTTCTGCCCAAGCTACCGTCTTGGCTCACGCGCTTGACGTCTAGTGCTGAATGTCTGCTTGTTGACTCAAACATGGTATGGCCGAATCCACGTGTCTTTTCTGCTATTCTGTCCTCTCATTTTCCCACCTGTTCTGGAGCTCCTCTTTGATGCTTCAAGGTAACTTGCCTGTTGTCCCTCAAGTATGAAAGACAGTCGGCCTCAATTTCTCTCTTTCTTGATCACAGGAGACAGGTAAATCTCAACACATCTTTTCACTGTATTTCTGAGACTAACGAAGAGTAATTTGTGTGGGTAAGCACCTAGATGCAAGAGGCAGACGGGTTTGAAAAGCGTCAGTGTGATTTTTAGGAGCTCCCAGAGACAGGCACACCTTAGGTACTGGCACACCAAACACTACTGATGATGAGTAAGCAAAGTTCCTAGTAGCTTTGGACTATGATTCCTCCTAATTGTCAGTGTAGTAGCACTCTGAGCCTCTTCAGGAATGTATCCTATATCTCAGGAAACAATGGACCAAATTCAGTGTTGGGGGTATGCCCAACAAAGTAAAGGCAATTGTTACAACTTAATTTGCAATAATGTAATATTTAGTTAAATCTGATACATTTTTCATACTTTTCAGCACAGCCCACTTGAAGATAATATACTTTGTAAGATAATATTTTGCCAATACTATGATTCATGGAGTTCTATACCCTATAGCATAAATATAAGCTAGCATATTTATGCCTTCTGAAGTCAGGGGGAAGTCTGTCTGTTGACTTTCATAGGGCCTTGGATTAGATCTTTAATGAACATCTCTTGATATCATTATAGGAGCAAATATTGGAACAGCATCATGAAAACTACAGATTTAGTCAATGCAGAGGATTTATTAAATTTTTTTTGGAATATAAAGTAGTTTGAAAATTGCTTCTTGAATGACTTCACCTGCTGTTCCGTTTATGCTTATCCCACAGTGACCTGAGCCACCTAAAAGAATATTTTGTCAGAGAGGAGCTGAGACCAAGATTAGGACAAACGGAGAAACCATGCAACATAAAAGCAATCAATTGCTTTGCACAAACTGACAACGAGGTAAATGACATACACAAAAATCAAATCCAAGTGCACCCAAAAAGATATGAAATTCTTATCAGATTCAGATAGTTCTCCCCACAAGTCTGGCATGTGGGATTGGGGAGAACCCAGGAGTTTTGAAATGTAAACACAAAATACGTGAAACATATGCCACAGAATTAATGAATCATGTTAATTTCACACTGCCCCCGCTTTGGGCTAATTAGTGCAAATTAAATGCTGCACTTGTCAGGCAGAGCAGTTTGTGCACCATGCATTGCATTAAGAATTATTTTGGAACCATTTGCACAATGCGAAAATAGTGTGAAAATATTTTTATTTCAATTAGTGGTAGTTTTATAGTCATTAGAAGATTTCCTTAATAGGCTTAGGCGCGCCATGGCCTGCACAGCTGCATGAGGTCTGGTTTTCATTTAAAGGTGGGGAAAAAATGTAGTGGGAAGGGAGACATTTAGCTGACTGGATTTACCTAATTATCCCCCTCCCCATTCTGAAATGCCAAACCAGGCTGATCAGTTATCTGTCCCTTCATCAGAGGCCAATTGCTTAATTGCAATTATCCCCAATAATTACACAGGCAAATAACTACTGGATTTATTTTTAATGAATGTGGGAGCCCTTAACAAGGATTTAAACGTACCTACCAGGATTACTCAAAATTGACAACTATCAAAGGGCCAGAATCTGCTACTTTCACTTATATGGAGGAGAACCTCAGCCTGCTTCTTTTCTGTTCATTTTCAGTGAGACTTTGTGAAGCAAGGATATCATGTCCATGCTTGGTAAGGTTTTTGCACAGGCTAACCTCCCCATTGTTTCAGTGGGACAAACTGAAAATGAGAGAGAGAAAGAGAATGAGAAAGGGTAACAGAACGAGGGGCTCTACAGAGACGGGGCAGAATACAGGACAAAGTGCAGAAGTGCTGCCTTTGCTGAAATGAGATGGAGCTCTGCCAGAAAGCAAGAAAGGGATTGTCAAAACAGCAGCACGCTCGCCGCTCGCAGGCATTCCTGGTGAGGGGGAGAGGAGGGTCCGTCTGCCACAGGTATGTGAAACATTTTGCCTTCAATGGGGACGCAGTGCGTTCTCAGAACTGGCCTATAGCAGGGATATAATTAGTGCTGACACAAAACACAAGACGAGGCTTTTGACACTTGTTTTTCAGTTTTAACAGAGAGGGGAAGCATAAGAAAGGTGTCTCTTCTCTCCTCTCTCTCTTCCCTTAAATAGCTTTCTCTCTTCAAATTACCGTAAATCACTCAGTATGTGGGACATGTTCCACAGTGATGGCCACTCCTCAGCAGACTTGTCAGCCTGGAAACAAGACGTGTACTTTGTTGAAAGACTAAACTAAATGCAAACAGGAATTTAAAATTAATGCTGTGTCTGCTCACAGGCAAGAGAGTAAGATTCAATAGTGGAGTAAGTAACAGAAAACTCAGAATGAGAGGAAGGAAACAATTTGGATGTAAAGGAGCATGCAAAGGAAAGTTAAACTACACACTTTTTTTAGAATATAGTCCAGGTAAAATAAGGTGGTTAAGATGTTTTTGAAATGGAAACTCAGCATCTGTCTGTTTTTATCTTTCTTGTGCTAATTTCCAGAATTCCAGTCTGGAAATCAGAGTCCCACTACGCTAGCCACATAGTAAAAACATGTTATAATTTTGTATATCCCAGCACCATTACCCAGCATCTAAGCAAAAGCATTCTCTCTTCACTCTGATTTACTCTTTCACTCTTACTTTCCCTGTTCTTTGTAGGTCAAGTGTAAGCAGTTTTTTCTGCTCCTATTTCTTGGAGGTTAAGTAATTGATTTAGAGGAGGATGGAAAGCTCTGATCTCAGATCACTTTGAAAGGCCTTTCCCTGAGATTTCTGCAGATTTTCTTCCTCCTCTGAAATTTCTTTCTCTGCATTCTTGCATGGGGAGTTGATATTCTTGATATCAAAAGTTCCAACTCACATCTTTCCTCATTGTGAAGCGTCCTGAAGTATATTGTGCTCCTAACGTGATTTTAGCGCTGAGGAAGTAAGGCATGAGGGAATACTGGATTTTGGGAGGTTTTTGTTTTTCCTAGATGCCTGAGCCCTCTCAACTTACCCTCTGCCATGATGGGTCTCAATTTTTCATAATGCAATTGCAGTTAGAAAATCAGATTGTTTTTTATGGATCAGTGGCTAAACTTCGATGCTGAAGTTGCTGTAACCCCTTGCTGAAATGTGGCTGGATCTGCTGGCTGTCACGGCATGAAACAGTGACCTGTGACTGGTGTAATTTTGACTTATGTCAGCTGAAGATCTGGATTCAAGCTCTTCAAAATGTAGATGTTCCTTAAAAGATACGTTCAGTATCATTAGTTGTTCTCATATGTGATTCTGAATATCTTCTTGTCTGTCTATGCTGTAGTATCTCTCAAGGCAGAGCCAAGACAGGACAGGGAGACCTGTCTTTACAGGTCAAGGATACACTCTGGTCTGTACATACAGAATTAGCGCATATTATTGCCCATTAAAGTTAATGGGGATTTATCCCTTATTCACAGAAAGGCAACCAAGACCTTGTATTGCAAAGGCAATTACTGGATTTATTCTCTGAATCAGATGCCAGTAATGGGGGAGGAAGGAAAGGGGGAAGGATCATCTGCTTATCCCTTTAAACTAAGCACATCTTTTCTTCCATATTTTTCTAATTGATTAATTTACCCTTTAATGGATTTTGTTATCAGTTTCTCATCCTCACCTCCTTAATTTTTTTCCTTAAATATACATTTCTTTCTGCACTTCTATTCGCTCTTCTCGGATGTGATGTAGTTCTTATTTTTATTCACATTACGAATGCCTTTTTCCAGTGTTTGTATGAATGAAATACATGCCCATGATGGTTAAAGGTGCATGGTTAAAGGAATGTAGCTCAGTATTAATAAGAAAATACCAGCGTTGTTCATTCTTTTTCTACACTTTTTTTTTTTTCAATCTGGGATCAGCACATCTTCCAGCTTCTTCAGCACACTTGTAATTTGTTCAACATCATCACTTTCTGGAGAGCAATAGTAGGTGCAGGCAACTTCTTTTTTTTTTATATACATATGTATTTTTCCCAGGCTATGCCCAATGTGGATTTTTATGTATCAGAAATAAATACCAGTGTAAAGCAACCTTTTCCTCAAATGTGCTAGATTGAAGCACATTTCTCAATGAATTTTCTTTTCCTATGTTCTTTGTCTTGTCACAATAAACAATCAACAGTTCCAAAGAATGCTGTAATTAAAATATCCTCAAGGAACAGTGGTTGTTATGGATACTGTTAAGTATACTGAGAAGTGTCATGGGTTACTGAGAGAGAAGAAATACTAATGCATAGTCTTTTGACCTTATTTTGACCTGTGAAAAAAGAGTATGTGAAGTACAGATATGCATTTATATCCAGATAGTGCATCGTGGCTGGAATACAGAATGTTTCCTCAGTGTGCTTGTTTTAGTAAAGTATTTTCAAATAGCATGAAAACCGCCATGGCAAATGGAAATTTAGGCTTTGAATTTCACAGCCTTTGTAACAGGTTCCTGCAGGCTCTTTTCATTCAGAGGTCTTCCTCTCCGAGCCCTGTGCAGGCACCTCATGAGGGCCTGGTGGATGCATAGATGGATGGACAGATGTTATCCTTCAGAGTAAATGGAGGTTTGGACCAGGTGGGTGACATAGTTGGTGCCACAGAGTCATTCAGCAGTGAAGCAAAAACTAAAAGCTCAGTGTGAGCTCACGAGTCCTCTGCCCTGGACCAGGGGAGGGATGGAGGCTTGCTGACCTGCATGCGAAAAAGCTCTTTGATAGGCTTTGAATCAGAAACTTAATTTCAACACTTGTCAAATACTGTTGTTTTTTTTTTTTTCTGCTCCTTCCGTCACTTCATAGACCTCTTTCCCCTCTCTGATGTCTAGTATAGGATATAGAGCTTGATCCTGCCTCATGTTTACTCTCTTTTATCATCTCTTTAATGAAAGTTATAGAACGCAGACTTCTGGAGCAGAGCAGTCATCCTTTTCCTGATAAGGCCCAAATAAGATTTGATGACTGCCTCAGGCAGATGGCTGTCCGGCAAGCTGCATCGGCACGCTTGCTGCACACCTTGGGCCAGCTCACGTTCCCCCCGTTGCACGGCGTCTCCCCTAGTGCAGCCAGGCTGGGGGCCACATCGCAGCCACTGCGCCGTGCCCTCCCTTCCTCCTGAGCCCTCTTCTTTGCACAACCTGCAAACGCCTTCACTCCGTGTGGAGCTCGGTGCCCTCCCAGCTGCGCAGGGCCCGCCGAGGGCTGCCCTGACTCGGCCTCTTGCTCCTGCGCAGTGACTCAGCGGGGCATTGGCCTCCCTCGACGGGTCACTCCGTCCCATCCCGTCCTTTGTGTGTCCTGGGGTCAGCAGGGGGACAGGGAGGAAAAAGCTGAAGGTCTGTGATTGATGGCTCTCTCAAGTGAAGCTGTGGGTGGCTCATCCTCCCCCCTCCCCTCCGACATCTCTTCTGTGGTGATCACGTATGAGCCTTTATTTTATTGAAAAGAGACAAGTTATAGGAATCCCCTTTCTTTTCAGGAAACCTTTTTGTTTCAGTTTCTTTACCTTTTCCTGAGCCAAGGCTTACAGTGCCTTCTGCACTGTGCTTCATTTTTCCTTAATGACATTCTGATGGGGAATTTGTCAAACACTTTGAAAGTCCAAATAATCTATGTCATTTGGTTTTTCTCTGCTTGCTCTTGCTGACAGTCTCAAAGGATTCTAACTGATTAGACAGCACTTAATTTTTTTTTTTTTTTAAAGAAGCAAGACAGGTTTGTCCTTATGATATTCCAATCATCTAAGTGATTGTTTCAACCGGTATTGCCTGTACTAAGGTAATGCTCCTTGCTCTGCAGACATCCTTAGTGATATGTACAAAAACTTACTTTGTAGCATCTTTGTTTTGAAAGAAGTCATTAAAACTTCAGTAGAAAATCACATTTGTTATCTGCACAGCCATTTAATTTTCCAGATTTTTTTATAACCTTTAATCCAACTCATCGATTTTGTTCATTTGGTCCACTGTCTTCTAGTTTGATATCTGTTATCTCTCATTTTGTTCCTCCTAATTTGAAAGTAATAGATAGATCAACATTATTCTCTGCAGCGAATATAGGTTCAGAGAATCTCTTTGCAGAATAGATAGTGGTTCACCCAAGATGTGTAACATGGCGTTGATTCTGCATCCTGTTGCAACATGTCAGAGTGCTATACTGGCATTGTCCCTCATAAAGGACAGTGGTCAGTCCAATAAATTTTTACAATGCATAAAAGCAGACTGCAGCAAAGGTAGAAAATAACCCTGGGACATCCTGGGAAACCCTGGGAAGTCTTGCAAACCACAAATGCTGCACCATTATTATGCAAGAAGAGTCTAGAATGAAGCCAGAGAAGAGGTAAAATGTGGGGAAAAAAGAGTAGGGAAAGCACAGAATGGACTTTCCAGTGCAATGAGGACGTCTCTTAATTGAATACCTCATTAAGCAGTTGCATGGGAATTGAGCACCTAAATACCTTTAAAAATCTGGGCCCAAGTAACTTAAAATCTAAGTTGTCTGAAAAGTAAAGTGATCTTTTGTTTGAGGATGTGGAAATACAGGATGAGCAGTACTGTCTACTCCATGTGTTTAAGACGTATCTCATTAATTATAAGCCTAAGAAATAATAGTGAAGATTTAAATTCTGTGCAGTTAGGTACTAGTTTATTCTTAGAAACATAGTACTCGAAGGAACGCATACCTTATGAACTAAGTATCTTGTAAATGGATGTTGTATCTTGTAAAGTGCTTGGCTCTGAGCATGAGTACACCTCTGTTGGACTATCCCCATACTTGGTTAGGCAGATAAGCGTGCAGTGTTTACTAGATCAAGGCACATACTAGTTTAGCCTGAAACAACCCACAGTTTGGGGCAAAAACATTCAGTCTCCACAGACATACTCTTATCTAATTTATTTATTTCAAACTTCTGTTTCTTATAAAAGACAAAATAAGCCTCTTTCACTCAGTTTAACTATAACAGATTTAGAGTTTCAAAAGAAAATTGAGTTTGAATGATAATGCTGAACTGAATTAGGAATTGAAAAAAATAAAGCTTTCCCAAGGTACAATTTGGAGTTAATGCCTAAAAAATTTCAGCAGAAACACAAAATTATATGTAGCTAAGAAAAGAAATTTAAAAAACTACGGTGACCTCTCGGCCATGCCATCAGTGTTGCTACCAAGACTCTGCAGTAATTTATTGTTGCAGAACATTCCCTCCAAGAACTCTCTAAATATTTTAAGGAATTTCAATTATATATTGCAGGGGAATGTCTTAAAGTATTCAGGTTTGCTAGCCTTAGGGACCTTAGAGGAATACATATGCAGAAAAGCAAACAAAAAGAGTAAGAAATGTACAATGTTTAATTAAAATATCAGGTTTGGGCACATTCTTCTTCTTGTTATCCATGAGTTATTAAGAAAAAAAGCCCTACATAAAATCCTTAAAATGTATAGATAGAATTACTTTGCTTCTGAGACCTGATGACACGAACATACCTTTCCAAGCTTTGTTCCTGTGTGGTGTCTCTTGTCACCAGGAAAAAATCATATACTTGGATATATTTTCAGTTCTTGTCATATGTTACATGTCATGGACTGTTTGTGGTTGGTGATTTAAAGGCACACTGTGCTGTGAAATGTTGAATTCATTACATGAGAGATAAGTAGTAGCTTCTGTATCTTCATCTCCGTAATCAGTTGTTTCGATAGATGTTCAATTACTGTGGATGAAGGCAGGAAAGAGAGCTTGGTCTGTGCAGAGTACTGCCATCCTCACAGGCAGCTACAACTCACTGCTTCTTAAGTTTCATACGGAAAGGTGTGAGTTTTTTGTGGTGCATGGGTGTTTGTGACTACAAAGTGTAGTTTCTATGCTGTTGTAAGTGAACAAGAGTTGGTACTTTTAACACAAAACAGCCCTCCTCTTTGCATTCCACACAAACCTCTAAGGATTTCCAAGAGTATGATAAAAAGGGAAGAAGGGTTGGATGCTGCAGTAAATTCTTAAGGGCCTCTTGTAGCTTGGGTACTAGGTGCAGTTCTGTAGCCTCATGTCTCTGCAGTGCAATGCAGAGTACTTCACAGCAAAACACTACACTGTAAGCACACTTCAAACCTTAAGTCTGAGAGGCAGTAAATAAAGTTTCTGTTTTCTGACTGGCCTTAATTTAGAGCCACAATTTTCCTGACTTCAGTAGGGCTTTGGCTTTTAGGTCGCTGCGGTATTCTCTGCTTCTCTTTGACGTTAGACTCTGCTTTTGGCCACATTATTAAACTGCATGAAACAAGTGATATGTCTCAGTCCTTTGAAATAGGTGTTTGCTTCCTCCAAAGTCAAAAGTGAGTCCACTGCTAGTATAATAAGGTTGGAAAGAGAGTTGAGAGGTGTAAACATCCTACCATGATGATAAGTAATGGAAATCTTTTGGGTAATAATGCAGATATCTTGATGCAGATCCGGGGGGGAGGGGGGGGAAATGAACATTGTTGCTTGGTTTCTGTCATGTTGAGAGCTACCCCTGCGAAGGAAGGAGGGAAAGTCTTATGCTTGCTTCTGGACCTTGTGGACTAAACTTGACCGCATGTTTCAGTAAAGTACTCCACTTCTGCTTGCACCAGTCTAGTTTCTCCCACGATACCCTGAGGGTGCTGGTGACTAGTTGTGCCTCTCTCACATACATATGATCAGTGTTAAAATATTTGTTTCCAGTTTTGCCCTCAGTAACACCGATGTTCTCCTAAAATTGGCTGGCAAAGAAAATGTGGCTGAGCAGAGAGCGGCTATTTATTTTTACGTTCTTTTATATCTGTGATCTCAGTGGTGGGGCCTGGTGCTGTCAGTACCCTAAGTCTGAGCATCTCACAGCAGGCATTCAGCTCACCAACCCAGACCGGGCTATAAGATAGTAATTAATTCTAAAGAGGCCAAATGGGTTCAGGGTTTGATATTATTAGTACTGAGGTAACTGAGTGATACACGAGAAGAATTTGGAATTGTTAGCTCTGTTTTGAGCATGGGGGGCTCTGGCTCATTCTTCCTTAAATACTCTCGTTCTGTATTCCCTTGGCTATAACTAAACTGCAGAATATTTACCTGTCTGATTGTTGTTTGTAAATCTAGGCTCTTTCCTCCCCCTATTCTAAATCTTCCTTAGATGCTGAGAGGAAAAAATAGCATACAAGAAAGTGGCTGTAAAGCATTTCTTTTCTGTTCTGCCTCTCTGCGTAGAGCTTTTTGTGGCACTCAGGGGTGCAGTAGGGCTTGAACAGTCCAGACAGTGTGCCAAAGCGTATTCCTGTAGGACATCGCTAGAGATCCCTGCTCGTAAACCCTGCCTGCAGAACTGTAACTGGGAGGGTGGAGGGGGGAGGAGAGAGAGAGGTGAAGCAGGGAGGACGCAGAGGTGTGATTAAGGGCTTCCAGAGAAGGCAAAGAGGAAAACAGAGAGAAAAAATAGTGGACAGGCTGGGGAGATGGGAAGCAACAATATTCAAGGGCTAGACTGAAGACAAAGGTGTTGAACGAGAAAATAAAGGAAAAAAGGTAATTGCAATCTTGGGATGACATACTGAGATGAAAAGCTGGTCCAGTCACAACAAAGCTGTGTGGAAAGTCCAGGAGCTGGCTGGGAATCAGAACAGGCAGAGGCTGGGAGAAAAAGGGAGGGATGAGAGAAAGAGGTTAGCCGTGAGAGCAAGAAAATTTGTTGTGCTTTATGAGGGACTGAAAATTGTTTAGCTAGGACGATCTGTTTGGCTGTGGACAAAATGCTCAGAAATCTCAAGGGAGAGATGGAAAGGGTCTTTTGCAGGGAGGCAGTATGAAGTGCTTCTCTCAGTGAAGATGTAAAAAAAAAAGAAAAACAAAGGGCAGTGATTTCAATAACTGCTGGATGCTTAGTGCCCTTGAATATCAGGCCATTTATCTTCCTATCCAAACATGGACTTATTGGCACAAGTTTACACATTTAAAAAGAAAAAATAAGTTTGATCTACCTCCTTCACTGAAGTAAATGATTGGAAATAGAAGATTTACCCGAACATTTGTAGGCACGGATTAGTGCTATTATAATAGAATGTTATCAAATCAGTTTTTCATTCCTAAAAGCAAAAGGAGAATCTGAGGTAGTGGAAAGAGAAGTCAGTGGAGCTCTTGGAAGTCTTACTAGCTCAGAGTCTGCCTAAACGTTTTCAGTTATTTCTCAGCTTTGTCTTGGTTCCTAATGAAAGATTTGAAAAGCTTTGCCAGTCTGCGAGAAACATTTGTACACTGCTAATATTCTGACTTGTGGTATCTTGTTACTTTTTTAACTTATTTCTGCATCTGACTAGTTTTTATCAGACATACATAGTCTAAAATTCAGCGCGGGTTCTCTAGCAATTGTGGCAATAAATACCAGTTTTTAATTCAAGATCTTACTGTATTTGGCTGTGACTGACAATAAATTAAAGAATCCGTGCAGTATTAAGACGCTCTTGAAAATTTCAGCCAATCCCCTCATCATAATGACTACTGATGTCATGAAGAAGTGCAGGTGGGATAAGTGAATGGATAGGGAAGTCTGAGGGCTTCTTTTCTTCCTAATTCCTCACAATTTTCACTAAACTATGTATAAACTCCCAACAAAAAAGAGTGAGAAAGAATGACAGCTGAAGTTTCAGATTCTGATGACTTGAAGAATCACTTTGAAGACATTAGGAAGCATAAAGGATTGAAGTATGGCTGTAAACATCCAGAAGCACATTATATTCTCTTTTCTCGGATAGACTCGGCTTCCGATATTCATGTTCATGAATAGCCCATTTCAGTGACATTACTGGGACAAGATCCCTGTGGGTATAATTTCCATTACTTCAGTAACGTCAGTTCACGTCAGCATCTTTACACAAAGTAGAAGTTGCGTGATGAGTTCTATGAGGTTCATGTTTTGCATCTAACAAATAGGGTTTGGCCACTGTCATCAAATGGCTATTCAGTGGAAGCTTGTGGTGAGTACTCTCAAAATCCTGCTAGCTGCATGGGGAGAAAGCTGCAAAGGCAAACCAAATTGCCCCTGAACAAGCAATGAAGAGCTCTGCAAGGTGCCCTGTGTGGGGGGATTGGAGAAGGTGGCTGTGAGTGGGGAACCTCGTGGGGCAGCAGCTAAAGACTCCCAGGACGCTGGTGCTATAGAAAAGCACTTAATGCTCAGAAACAGTTCAGCCAACACCTTTTTACAAGGTTGAATGGAAGCTCCCAAAAAGGAACACTGGCAACGGGAACATAACTTTCTTAATGTTGCTTGATCAGCAAGCTAACGTGTTTTAATAACCAGCATGAGGAAGCAGGAACCTGTTATCAAGCTGCAGAAATGAGAGGAATATTGCAGTCTGAGAAAGCATGAAACTCTGAAACAGTATTAGTTTCATATGAGGGACCAAAGGAAAAGGGAGACACTTTTGAAGCATTTACAACAGATTAAAGACTGTAGAGTCCAAGATGTGATTTGGAATCCCTCATTTAGGAATAGATGGTAATGGGCATCCGAGACCCAAGCTGTGAACAGGGACATTAGAAGGTCCTGAGTTAACCTTAGGAGAAGCAGCAAGGATGCAGCAGGCTGCAGAGCAGAGTCAGCCGAGACTGCAGGTGTGGGAGAGGAAACAGGATCCTGTGAATCAGGGCTGTAACCTGTCACAAGCCCACGGGAGCACACAAGGCAGAGCAAAACAGACAACCTTCAAGGAGAAAGCTGCCAAATGTACACAGAGCTCTCTTTAAATGTTACCCCGATGCACTGTGCTATCTGCATGTGATGGCTTTCAGCAGGCTGCGTGAAATGATTTGGTAGTCGTAGCTCAGTCCCACCACAGAAATGCCAAGCTGCTTAAGCTTCTTAACAGGCTTGGTGAAGAGGATAATGATTAACTGTTTATTAAAGTCAGCCCCTCCAGGTCAGGATGAGGGAAATTGGTAGAGAGAAAGCTGGTGCTGCTGTTGCTTTCCCAGTATCTTTTATGCAGATAGGGACTTCAGCCTTCAGGGATGCGCTCACTAGTAGTAAATTTACTTAAAAATGTGAAGCAGTCCCATTTCTGTTCTGAATGCTACTGTGGGCCGTTGTAAACTTCCCCTGTGCAATTTGAACCTCCTTAAAGGCAAACATGTGCTGGTTTCTAAGAGTAACTCTACAGAGAGAGTGCAGCGTACATGTCAACTTAATTAAATGAATTTGTTTAAAATACGATCGATGGTGTGTGAAATTATATAATTATTCCAAAAATACACTTTGTTAATTAATTAATATTTTAATTAAAGGGTAATTGGAAACTCTTTGCTTTACTACCTTTTTTGAAGGACATGAACGTGTCTTTACTTCATAGTCACCGATTAGACCGAAAAAATAAAATTGGTGTTAACGTAGAGACCCAGCAGATTTTCAGAACAGCACAGGTGACAGCTATGTGCCAGTTTCCCATAGGAAGGGATTTGGCTACCAGTTAACATCTTCCTTCTCAATCAGCCTTCAGTTTTTCTAATATTCGTCATGTCTCTTATTCTGGGAGAGTACTTGTCTCTTCAGGAGCCTTGCCTTGACATGTCTCCCTGGAACTAACCTGGAGCAAGGTGGTATGGGCTAGTTGTTGGCTGAGAGAGCTGGCACTAGCAGTTTGTCAGAGTTAGACAGAAATCCCTCTCTTCCCTTCATAGCTATTTTCTTCTCATATCTTTTGGTTTACCTGTATATTTTGAAGACTCTGCATATCAACAAACTGTGGCTCCCTATTACTCACTGCCAAAAAGGCACTACAACCCCCCAGACTACCTTTCATAACTGCTGGTGTGGAATAAATGAAAAGAAGTGGCTGGAAACTGGGAAGAGAGAAAAATGACTGTGGCCCCTTGTCTTCCTTCCTATACCTTGCCAGTAAGATATAAAGGGCAAATCTGAGCCCTGTCTGTGGAAAAAAATTATCAAGAGTTGTCAAGTTAAGGCCCTGATTTTGCAAACATAAATAGTGAAATGTGAATACCCTCAGTGAAGACAATAGGCAGACTGCTGCTTACATGCCTAAAGTGAGCTCATGCATTTGTTGGCAGCTTTGGGACTTAGACAAACGTGGATCAGCAAATTCTAGGCAGCAAATAGAGTTAGTCTGTATGTTTTGATCTGCTATTTACATGGCGAAATTAAGGTGACAACTTCATGCAACTATTACTCTACAACTGAGTGCTACTAGTGAATGCATTAAAAGCTAATATGCGTTGTTTTAAGGTGACTGGACTAAAATGCCAGTTCTTCTGGATTCCTAACCTGCCCCACAATGTTATATGCAGACTTACAAGGTCCCAAGTCCTAAGAGAAATCATAGTTCATTGCAGTGATAGTGTTTTAGTGTGTGACATAAGAGAAAAAGGATTGTATCATCCTAGTGCAGAAAGAACAAAGAGCACTGAGACTAGCACAGGTACAAGAAAAAACTCAGTCAGTCAGGAATAGATTACAGCACATCTAAGATAGGCAAAGGATCCAGTGCGCATGTATTTACACAAACAAGTTATACGGTTTCAGTGATTTACAGACAATGGTTTGCCAGGGAACAATCTTAAAAAAAAAAAAAAAAAAAAACTAATTTGAGATTAAAATATTTTTGAATTCCTGATTGTGAAATTGAGCTCTCTGTGTTGTAGCCTCATAGAGAGCTACTTATTTTTCTTTAAATTCAACAGTGAATCACCATGCCATGCTGAAGTTATTCATGCGTGAGATGTCAGGTGCATGAGAGCTTACATCATGTGCCATGCCTATGCATAAAATTTTTAAACCTGCCCTTGACAACTGAACAATTCAGCAACCTGGACGCAAGCTGCAAGGATCAAAAAGTAGGACAAAAATTACAACTGTTTATACAGCTTTGCACAATGCCATGGCACTGCTTTTTGCAAGAAAAAATATTTACTGAGAGTAAACATGATTTAGAATGAGATTTAATGTCTGTTTCTTCTCTGTGGGGATCCACATACAGAATGCTGGGTTTAGTGCTTCTTGAAGATCCTGAACTTTTACCTTGGCGAGTCCTCTGTTCTCCTAAGGTACAGGAATGATTGGGGCAAGAGAAATTGCAGATTTCTGTACTCATGACCATGATGTGAAAAAAAACGAGTAGGCAAGAGGGAAATTTAATGTAGGTGCTGCTTCTGTTCTTTGCCATAGTGCAGACTGTTTGACAAGGATGATGCCAATTAGTGCCATCTTTAGTATTGCTTATGATACTGACATCTGTCCAACGGGAACTGGCTTGAAAACATAAGACTTATTTTACAGAAGTCTCTGAATAATCATTAAGTGTTTATAAGTTTCAGTTACCCGGTGGGGGAAGTTTCCAGTATATTAAATGGCTAAAAAGTTTCTGAATTTCAGAAATATTACGGTAAGAAATTTCACTCGAGACAGCAGGCTGAGGGTTTGTAATCCATCTTTCCGTTCCTTGCAAAGCATAAGAAGGGAGGGAATGATCTTTTCAACAAGGCTGGAGAAAGTCTGAAATATTTGTGGGATCTATGTTCCGACTGGATTTACAGGTCCAAATTTATCTTGGGGCTAACTCCACCGGCATCTCTGAAGTTGTGCCTGTTTATCTCTGGACTGAACTTGCACCACCAAAAAAAAGATCATTCTGGTAGAGACATTTTATTACATTCAGGAACTATCTAAATGTCGAGGTGATTTTAGTCAATATCTGTTTCACATCTTTTTATATCATCTGCAAACATTCAGACTTGCAGGACTGAAATTACAAACCTCCATCTATAGGAAGCCACCTAAATAAATGGCTTGATTTTCTCCTCCCAGGAGTGCTATAAACAGTGAGTGCTCAGTGGAAGCTGTAACCACGCAGCAGCTCTGATTATTGAACTTCCCATTTAAGTGAATAAAAATGGACTTAGGTGACACTGGACATTCATGTGGCTTGCATTTAGAGATCCGAGTATGTACTCGGTTATACTGGGCTTTTTTTTTTTTTTTTTTCCCCACACTATCTCCATAAGAAAGAACCTCTCCCAGTGTTTCCCAGAGAGGCCTTAAATTTGGAAGGGACAAGTTCATGAAATACTCTGTCGGCCCAAACGGAGAGGTGAGTCTACATAAATTTAAGCTGCTGTGGTGTGTACTTCATAGGGATTCCTCAGCCTCTTCCTGACAGCAGTAAGGGGATTGGGACTCCTTTCCCTTTAAAACTAGGAGGAGGACAGCCAAATCCTGCACTGGAAATCTTGTCCATGCTCACACACCAGTGTGGAATTTACACCTTGTTACACATCATCTCCGAAATTAATCCTCTTGGTCTAACTGACTCTGAAGTCCTCTAACATGGATAATTTACGTGATGAGGGGCTGAAAGAGATATGTAGCAAGAAGGACAGCAATCAGAAGGATGAAAAAAGATGTAAATTAAAATAAGTGGTCACCTACTTGTACCAGCTTGCTTTAGGTGGAATATTTCAGATTGATTTAGATTTGCCTGTGAATTTGGCCCTTCCTGTCTGAGGCAGAAAGAAAGACCTCAGTGTTGTTTCGTGTTGCTATGATGAGAGAGATTTAACAGTATCAAAATTTTAAAATTCCTATATATTTGATTTCAGAAAGAATTATGAAATGAATATAATTCTTGTTTTTCTTCTAAGTTACATGCTCGGAAAACAACATAGATATGAACAGAAATCATTACAGCCTGTTAAAACAAATTAGCAAATGTGCTTTCAAATCTTAATATAATTCCTAGAGGAAGGAGTCTCTTGACTCGAATGGTAAAGGTCTGAAAATGGTCAGAGAGAGTCATAGAGCTAAGTGGGGATCCCAATTACAGATTAGCAATAATGCAAGTGTTGATGCAGAGGGACCACTCAGCTTCTGTATAGCTCAGGAGCTGCGGCTCTGACTAGAGCGCAAGCATAAAAACCTCCCTTTCATTATTGGTTTTAATCATCTGCACAATGACAGAGCTCGAATACCTGCTGCACGCTGAGCCCCTTTGTGCTAGGCACTGTACAGTCCCATCAGGGGAAGCTGTGCCGACTTAGGCCCAGATTTTTCGCTTTCTGGAGGTCTTGCAGCTGAATTTGACTTTCATGCAAGTGCCTGTCTCTTTCCTCTTTGCTCCGTATCTTCAGTGGCTATTTCACCTGCTCCACTGAACGTGAATAACTGCTGCATCCTTACATGACGACACCAGGGCTCGGCTGTCCAGCTGGGATCCTGAAGTTTTTGCTTTTAACCGTAGGACTGTTGTGTTCCAGTGAAGAGGTGACGGTATGTTACGCATGGCTAACCTCTGAGCGTAGCTGTCTTTGAGGCAAGCGGTGAGTCTCCCCCCTTTTTTATGAGGGAGCTGGCAGGCTTGGGCAGAAAAGCGGGAGGTTGACAAGCCCTTTGTTAAACTCAGGGGAATGAGACATTAGTCCGTACTCTGGCCTTCTGATATGTTAGTAGATTGATGCTGTCCTCATTCTTGTAGCTAATCCCTTTGTTTTTCCCTTGTACTTAGCAGATACAATATTCCTTCCCAGGGGAGGATAAAGCACCCCAGAACACTAAGAGGAAAAGGCAATAGTTACAAAGGGAGATTCACTTTCTTGGAACGAGTCATCAGAACTAACCCCCCTCTAAGAAAATCTTGCCAAAGCTGTGCTGTAAGGTTTGCTTCCTGCCAGAGGGTGTATAGTTTGAGAGAGTGTAAACACTTAGGATACTAATAGTGTACCTTTGCCTTGAACCAACTCGATCAGGTATTGGAGACACTGTGCCTATAGCCCTGGGAGAATAAAAGAGACCTCACCGAATAGACAGAGTATATCCTGTGACAGAGGGACCCTCAGTGTGAACAGGAGGGGTCCGAACCAGGTGAGCCCAGGAAAAGTTGGTATTCCGCACAGCTGAGGACTAGGAACTGAAACCTGTCCAAATTAGGAAAATGCAAGGAAACCTGGCCCAGATTTTCAGCCCGTCTGTGGTGTTGAACAGCTCCAAGAGGACAGGAGTGAGGCAGATAGTAGGTAACTGAGACCGCTCTCCAACATGAGCACCCTCTTGCCCATTGCAGAACCTTTCCTCCAGCTCAGCCTCCGTGTGAGGAGCCTGAGGAGTGATTAGGAGCCAAGCATACGGGCCGCTTCTGACAGATGCTGCTAAGGCTTGCGTCAGGCCAATGAAGATAATGAAGATGCTCCTCATTCACCTTAACTGTTTTTCTGACAGCTCTTTGGCAGAGATTCATGTGCCAGCAGATTTGTACCTGTTGTAGATACAAGAAAGATGACTTGCATATATGAGGGCATAAGGTACCCTTTTGTCAACGGTGAAGAGGGCAGAAGAAAGCGAGAGTGTGGCCTGAAAAAAGCAGGGTGGTGGGCATAGGTGGAAGAAATATCATTCTGAGCAATGAAAACTAAATGTATAACTACATCGGCAGGAAGAGCAATACAAAAAGTATGTCCATTAGTAAGTGAGGAGAGGGAGGAAATGAGCGATGACTGAAGTTATCAAAACACTAAACTTTTAAAATAAAGGATGATTGGAAAGTAATGCAGAACTTGTGAAGACAGCTGTTAGAAAACACAGAAGGGAAAATGTGAATATATGCAAATCAGCTAGCCTACATGGTACGTGTCCACATGGAAGGATACGCTGATAAACTTAATGAATCACTAAGTGTTATTTCTCATAAATCGCTGAGAGCTGTGGAAGTTCCAGGGAACAGGAGAGAGGCACAAAGGTGAAAGCCCACTCTGAGCCAGACTGGTCTGAGCAGATAAAGCTCAGTCAATCCAGCAGCAGTCCTCCAGGGAGGCAAACTGAGGAAAAAATCTTTAAGAAAATAGGAAATAATGAATTGGGGGGGGGGGGGGGGTATGTGGGGCAAGTGACCACATGCAGCTCAGCCAGACAGGAGTTTTGCAAAGTGAAGTCCTGAAAGTGGAAAATTTGAACCTTTGGCTCTGTGTTCTCCTGGCTCTTCTGAAGGGTAATGTAGAGGAATATTGGAAGGGGGTAGGTCTGCAAGGCACACTGCTTGTATTTGTGATGGGGAGGCTATCCAGCAGAGTAGGGCAAACTTTACTTTCAGAATAAATAAGATGTTTAAACAATAATTCTGTGTATTATATAAAAACATTCCAATAGCGCTGTGCCATTTGGGTATCTAAATGAATATAGAGAAAAAGGAAAAGAGAATTTGGGTGACAAAATAAGTGCTAAGGGTTTGAAATGTATTTTAGTTTCCTACTGTAGCTACCCCATTTTTTAAATGTGTTCATGATGTTATTTCATATCAAAACATCTGATTTACATAGCAGGGGCTAAGTTTTCAATTGGAGTCTTTATAAGTACCCAGGGGGTCTGCCCTGGACCCAAAAACCTTCCCAGCTCAAACACTGCCAAAATCCGCAATGTTTTTATAGCGCATTTAAGCTTTGTCCAAGCTGGGCTTTTGACCAGATGCTTTTACTGAAGACACTTCAGTGAATTCTGGTTATCTGTCATTGAGGATACATTTGTAATTAGGTAGTATGATCTGTGTTTAGATGGATATGGCTGAAAATAGATCTCCTTTTTTGATCAGGTTTGTTTTCAGCTGGATCAGTTTCTTGATCAGGATTATTCTGACGTTAGCTTGTTGTGCTGTTACATGGCTGCTGCTTCCAACACAAGGGAACGAGTAGAGACCTGGGGAAGAGGGGAAGCTGCTACTGCCCTGGTAGTGTCAACAAGGACCCCTGTCAAAGTAAGGTGGTTGTGTGGTCATGAGTTTAGTTGCAATTGTGTACAACTGCTTTCAAGATTCATCATGTTGATGAGTCAGGCCAGACAACAATTTCAGTTTGCTTGTCTTTTGCTTTTTGCTTTGCTTTTTGCTTTTGCAAGATATTAGCTTCTTGGGGGGAGGGGTAGAGCTGGGATTTTTCTTCCTTTTTGTCCATTGATAAGGCTCTGAATGGCTGTAATTCAAATGCAACAAAACCTGCGTGATGTAGCAAATATAACAAAGGAAGAAATACTAAGAAAGCTAGATAGCTGGAAAATAAGAGCAGAAAAAGTAATAAAATGAGAATCAGATTGGAAAAAGAATAGAAAATACTTTGTGTGAGGACAGCCTGCTAAGGAAAAGAGGAAAGGCACAGAGAGCTCAGAGATTTCTAGCAGGTGTTGAGCCTGATGCACACATCCTTTGCACAACAGCGAGTGGCTAAGCAGGGAGAATACAAAGGAGCATGACTGACATAAGCACAGTCACCATGCCAATGAGCACAAGTGCCTGTATATATTAATAGGCCGGAGGGAAGATGTGAATGCAACAGGAACACTAGCTGCCGGAGGTAAGCAGAATCGTCAGCCCTGCAATATGTGGACGTAGGCTGAGGATTTGACATCGGATTTCACCGCTTTCTCTCTCTCTCCCTCTCCAGCAAAAAAGGGCTGTACAAGCATTTTGGAAATATACCTCCTAAGGACAGCCCAGCTACTCTGAACCTGGAGCAAGAGCTAGATAGCACGCAGTGCTGCAAAAATACCAGGCAGTCCTGCGGCCTGTGCAGCAGCTGGGGACAGATGTTTGAGCAGATGTCAGGGTGGCCCGTATTGATTGGGGTCACAAAGCAGCCCACAGCCAGAAGCGTACAAAGCTCTGGGCCGCTCTCCAGCCTGCTGTGGCAGGGAATTACCCCCTACTTTTGCTGAACAAACCTGCGGCTGCTGTCGCTCCTGGCGGGGCTGAGCCCAGCAAGGCAGCTCTCAGCTCATGTAACACAGCTCAGGCTTCCAGGAGTTCCACTCCCTGCCTGTGTCTTTCCATGTTTCTAAAACATAAGGACAAAAGGGTAGAAACTTCCTCCTTACCTGTTCTTCATCCGAATGTCTGGATACCTTTCCCGATGTTTCTCTTGTAGTGTAGCTATCGTCTTCCAGTGTATTATCATGGCCCTGCGACCCTTGCAGCGTGTTAATCATTGAGCACAGTAAACATGCAAGTGTCCTAGCACTGGGAATGGCTCTTCTCATTGCTGGTTGACAGCTGGGCCTCTCCTAGCACACTGGTTTTCATGCTATAGGGGTAGGTGGATATGTAGATAACCAGCTGAGCTTGTACCTAGACATGGCTTTCTGCGGTGCTCCACATGGGAGACCACTTTGCTCCTGAATTTATATCGTTTCTGCTTTAGCCATGGCCCTTCATTTACTGCTGTGACATTTCATCCCTTCGCTCTGCTGTTAAAGCCATCTTCTGCACACTTTGCTCTCACTTACTAAGTGGACACCCATTTTTGTGCTCTGTGACTGCGCCATTTCTTCACTTTCCTCTGGTGAGCAGAAGCCATTTGCCTGTCGAGACTGTACTTAAAGCACCTCATTTATTTTCATCTTTTTATTCAGTCCTTCTACCTGCTTATGGCCGTTTGTGGTTGAGAAACATCTGCCTCCTGATTTTTCCCCATTCAGGCTTCCAGCCCTTTCATTCCCACGTAAAAGGCTCTCTGCTCTCTTTGCACTTGCATTAACGGAGCACCTGGTGGCCCGAACAAATCTGACAGGTGCAAATGTGAGAACTGGATAGTTGTTGTTGCGTTTTTGGAGGAAAAAAACCAACTTTTTACTCTTTGAATATTCGTATTTCTTTTGGGGGATTCCTGGCCTCAGCTACAAATACCTGAAGAGGTCTTTGGCTAAATTTTCAGTCATTCATTTTTTAGCAGATTTCTGCAGATCTTTGCGCTCTTCCATTCTCTTTTCCTCATGGAGGTGTGTAAGGAGAACTTGCAGAAATTTGCTTTGTACAGTGCAATGCCAAAAGATGTATGCTAGTATGATAGAAAATAGTGGAGAGGGAATTTAGTGGGCTGGAGGAGTTTTCTGAAGCCCTACTCCACATTTTACGTTTTATGATTCTTAGTGACAAATGGTTATTGTGAATATTCATGAATTTTTCCCTGGGTTAATGTCATAGCCTTTGCAGTAAAAAGGCTGTTTTAGCCAGTAATAACAACCTTTCAATTTATTTATTTGTTTTTTAGAGAAATAGCCCCCAAATTAACATCCTAAGTGTTCTGAGAAATTATTATTTTTTCCTGGGGTGTGGGTGGGTGGGTGGATGGGTGTGTGAGGAAAATATATTAGCAGAGTCTATCATATTGTGTCTTTATTGAGACTGTGCAGCTCTTTACTTTAAAGCTTTTGGTTTTTTTATCTCAATATTTTTGGACTGCCTGAAAAGGTAGGTATCGCAGTTCAGCTTTTCTGAAGAGACAACCCTGCCTGTAACATGAAGAATTTGTTTGTCTTTTTGAGCGTGAAGAATTTGTCTGTCTTTATTTCTCCTATTTATTCTGAGCGTGATTTTAGTGTTTTATCAATAATTACCTTACATCCTTTCCCCTGGTCAGTATTCCGTCTTCTGCTCCCTTTTTCCTGCCTGTGATTATATTTAGTGCCTTGCAGTCATTACGTCTTACTTTGCTGCGCTGAACTGGCTGTGCCCTTTATCTGTCCATAAGCCTAATTTATTCAAATCATTTTAAATTTGCTTGCTCTGTGCACCATTTTACACTTATGTACTATCAGCAAAAAATGCCGCTTTAAAAATTATGTCCCCTGCAGGCCGTTTATATAAAATTTGAGCAAAAGTGGGCATTGTGCTGAAATTTGGGAGAACTGTCTTTTTACTGTCCCTCTAGTCACCCTGAACCGTTCCATTTTGCTGACATCCAGTTTCTTATCCCGCAGATAATTTTGAAGACGTTTGCTGTTGCTCTCTTTCTGTCCTAGGCTTACTGATTGTACAGATCAATCTCTTTGTGGGTGCGACACCAAATGAATCTCTTCCATCCAGACAAATTATGTCCACCACTTCACTTTTCTCCCTCCGTTTAGGAAAGTACTGAAAGACCTTTAAGCGCATTTGAAAGACCTGCTACGAATCCAAGCTGCCTCTCCTTCCCCAGATTGTATGTTTCTGCGTGTTGCATAATCCTGTCCCATATTCATGTTTCCAATATCCGTTCTGTGGCTGTGGTTAGGATTACTGGGGAGTAGATTCCTAAATCCTCCCCTGATTTAAAAAAAGGGGGAAAAAAAAAAAAAAAAAAGGGAAAAAATAGTAAAGCTGGAGTAGCTACCTTCTAAGCGTCTCCTGCTATACCTTCCACAGGAAGCTATCAAACAGTATTGCTAAAGGTTTTCAAATTTCCCTTGCTATTTCCTTCCAGATTCTGAGATGCAGTTAATCTAAGTCTTGGGTCCTGTCAACTTTTAATGGTTCTAATTAACTAACTACCTGTCCAGATTGGATCATAAAGCCTTTTAACATTTCATTTTTCCCCTCAAGAAAACGTATCCCCATTTCCGGGATGTGACCTTCAGCTTCTTTTGTAAATACTCAGGCGAAGAATTAATTCAGGCTTTATGCAGCATCAGTCTCATCTGTCACTGGCTTCTCACTCGTACCCTTTTGTGGCCCCACTGCTTCCTTCCCTGGCTGTGTGCTTTTAATATATCGAATGAAAGATCTCCATTGAATTTCTTCACATCCTTGCCATTTCTTAAAAAGCATTTGCTACTCCAGAGTTTCCTGCTAGTGTTTATAATTGTTCAATTTTGAATGCAATGTCATCATCAGACCTGCTAAGTAATGTAATAATAATACAGTAGAGAAAACTGAAACCATGGTATGGGCCCAAATGGCGAAGTGGCCTGGAACTGGACATATTAAAGTGGAAGTGGCTCTAGTTTTACAGTGTATGGAGTGAGAACAGAATCTGGCCTTATATCTCATGAATTACCAGAGGCTTTTTAGCACGGAGTAGCTGGAACGCTGTCTCGTGTTGAGACCTCTAAACAGTGTTGTGCAGGGCATTCACAAGGAAACCTGAAGCTTGCCAGAACACTTCTTGGAGGAAAAGCTGTATTTCCTCAGGAAAAACAAAAAAATTTCTGACCATATTCTGAAATAAATTCCTTTTCTTCCTAGAAGGTTCATATTTCTGTATGTCTATGCTGGATTTTTTGTGGTAACTCAGTATATATTTGTGTTTAATTTTATGTTTGTATTTGGTGTACTGTATCATGCTCATCCCAGTTTCATTATGCTCTTGAGTCCCCACCTGACGAGCTTTTTCCTTCTGCACGTGAAGATGTTACCCTTCAAAGACCCACTCACAAGCCCTCTTTATACAGGCCACGGAGAGAGTTGCCTTGGGAGAGATGTTTCTGGTGTGAAGTGAGGTGACTCCAGACAGCTCTGTGACCCAGAAGGCACCCTTGAGAGGCAGCTAAAACATCAACAGGCCCCCAAGCCTGTGGGAGTTACTTGCATGTTTTTCTAGACCATTAAGCAGATCAAGAGAGGGCAGAGGTGACTTAAAACTACCATAGCTTATCTATGAGATCTCTATGGCCTGTTTGAAAGAAAGTCTAGCTTGGCCAGCTAGCTGCAGAACTCATTGAGCCTGTATCAATGCTTGGTACTAAAGCAGAGCTATGCAGATGTGGGTAAGACATTTGGTGGGCACAAGCTATCACTTCAGCAGGGACATGAAGACGCGGCAGTTTGCTGAGAGCTACCTTGAACGTCTCTGTGCTCTGTTTCGCTAGGTACATACACCTTTTAGGTGAAGCAGAGAATATTGCTGCAGAAGCTGTTTCGGCTTAGCAGTCACTATTCCTTCTACTTTTTTTTTTTTTTTTTTTTACCTTAATGTCCTAAATCATATTCTCTGTGTTGCTTAATACCACATCTGGCATTCTTCCCTTCCCTGTCGGTTTATGTACACATTAAATTAGAAAGCAGTCCTGTACCAGATCAAGCTTTGCTTCCTCCGCTTAATGTAATCCACTCTGAGGTCTAGATAATTAAACTCTCCCACTATTGCCGCTGTGGTATTTTACTTGTTTTGCTTCATGTATGGTCTACTTCATACCTCCTTCCTGGTCAGGCTGCACGTAACACGTCCCTTTTAGTACATCTCCAGTGTAGGTATAATCCATATAACTCTTCTACAACCTAGTTTATTCCAGATTTCATTTTTCAGGATTGGCCAGATATTCTCCTACAGAAATATGACTTAAGATTCTGTTGCTGTTTTCCTGCCTATTTCTTTTAAGCAACCGTTTAGATTCAGGGTTTATGAAGAGACTTTGTAAAACCTAGAGCCCAAATCTGATTCAGTGATGACCAAGGTAGTTTGTAGAGAATGGTCCATGGAGCTTGTTACTATCCTGTTGTCTTCTTCCACTTCCCACCTTCCCTTCTGATCCTAGAAGAGCATGTAGTTAGAATGTTTGGCTCTAAAATGGGAGGCCAGAGTTTGACCTCAGCCTTAGACACAGACTGAAAGCTGCCTTATTACTGCAAGTAAGTGATTCGTTGAGGCAGGAGAGTCCTCATTTGTCTTTGGCTACCAAACCACAACAGCCAGCTAAGCCAGGGAGGCTTGAGCAGAGTTCCTGTGCAGCCCTGCAGCTGTACGTAGGACTCCCAGTGCTACCCTAGCTGGACGATGTCAGCAGCACAGGGCAATGGCAAAGGTGGGCGAAGAGTGCACCGCTGCTCTTACAGAATGGCTGTCATTTTTAAATGGTATGCATAAAGAAAACTTTGAAAACTGGAGGCAGGGTCTGGACGTTCACCTGCGTAGAACTGTTCCTTAATCTATTTTAAGTCTTGGTAAATGGTAGTCTCATTACATGTCCTAAAGACATTTAGAACGAGTTGTTAGGTTAGGCACCCGCTACTAGAGTGCTCTAGGAATGAAAAGGGAGAGAAAAACAGGAGTGTATTGCTGCTACGTTTTGCACAAAACAGTTATGTCTAGGCAAGGCTTTCTCTCTTAATATAAATTTGAAATTGTTCCATTTTTTTTCAAAATAAAAATAAGAATAATAAGATGTTACACTACTGTTCGCAGTTATTTTCCCAGCAAAGCTTTTTCAGTCAGTAAAAGCTTAAATAATGTAAAACTTGATGTCACTTGAGGGAAAGAAAGTTCCTGAGCCTCATTGTCATGTTTTATAGTGGAAATGCCACTAAAAAGAGTTAGAGATTTAAAAATGTTTGTATATCTGGGGACAGAACTTCTTTCCAAGTTATTCTGAAAGAGAAATGTAGAAACTTTGAATTCAATTGTTTTTAGTTTTGCTGTTTGTAAAGAAGTCACTAAGTCATCCAATCATCTTTTTTAGTGCCTACAGGATACTGAGCGTTGGTATTTATTAATGCTGAAATGGCAAGCATTACATGGTTGTACTTTCACATAGCACTTATTTCTTTCCCATGGGGAAAGCCATGCTGCTTCATTGGTAGTTTGGCTTTACCTAGGCGGCTAGAGGCATGCACAAGCAGTAGCGGTGTTTGGCCTCAAGAGCTGATGCTATTTAGAGGCCAAAATAACATGCAGAAGTCTCAGATGTGAGCAGATAGGTTTTGGTCAGGATTCCCAAGGGAAGGAAATACTCTGAATGTTGTTTGTGTAAGATTCCAAGACACATATATATGGGTGCCTCAAACTGGATGCTTATGTAGACCTGGTATCCACACCACTAACTCGCTGTTCTCCTATCCCAGCCTGTCACCACCACAGCCAGAATGACGCATGGGATTCTGGATGGCGTCTGCTACTCACCTCTACGCTGACATTGGAAGAATCAGCTTTTTTCCAGCTAACGAGCCTTCTCAAGATGTCCCCTGTGTCCTCCTTCCCCACCAGAAGAAAACCAAATCGTGGACTGTGTCTTTCCACCCTTGTACAGGCTACAGAACGGGATGAGCTGCCACAATACCCTTATCTCAAAGACCAGGTAAGTGACTATAGCTGTTACACTTCTCTAACCTCTTGGGAGGCTGACAAGTGAAGCTGTGTCCCTGAGGCCTGAGCATATAATTTGCAACACGCAATTTGTATCACACCATACCCAGCTAGAGCTCTAGTTTCTGGAGTACCCAAAATATATCCGCAAAGAGATCGTGTGATGTCAGAAATGAAATGGAAGGTGATAGTAATTGGGGACTATATAATTAGAAAGCAAGAATCAGAATGTCTTAACTAATGGCAGCACCTGGAATACCTGCAAAAAAGCTAATCAAAAGACAGCTTGAAATCCAGGGAAGCCTGTATACAGCTGCCTCTGCCCCTTAAACAAACCGCTCAAAATATTGCAAATTATATTCTGATCACACTTCTGCTGGTGTAAACCACATATAAATCAAGCAAAAGACAACAATCTGACTCTTTTCAGGAAGACCGTATCCATGAGACTTAAAAACAAATGTTGCACACAATAGGTTTCTCTAGATTTAGACTCCTGCCTGTAAAATCATGGTGAATTTGAGTCTCATAAAGGTTGCTTGGTGTTCTGGAGACTGAAAATCTGTCAGAAGTAGAGGGGAGGAGGAGGGAGAAGCTGCTTTAGGGCCATGAGAAAACAAAGCCTTTCTTCTCTCCTTTTAAATATTCCTGCTGTACCCTGATTGAACATAAGATGAAAAGCCACTGTCTTGAGATTTGGTGAAAACAAAGGATTTCTGTTTTTGCTATTACAATGCAAGGTTCTGCACTGAATCAAAGGTAGTCCCTTCTAAACTTCCTCCGATCTGTGGGTTAGGTTTTGGGGGAAGACAATTGCTTGCATCACGGGAATCTGTTACCAACGGGATGTGGTATCTCAGAGTAGTCAATGTGGTCAAGAATATTAGCTCTATATTCTTTGTATCAAGTTTATATTATATCTCGGGTGAAATACTTTAGGAATGAATTTTTTGGCTTTTAAAGGTAATGCAATGGCATAGAAGGGTGGAATGTTTTGACCACCGAGCAGTGGGCTGATATATTGTAGAAAGGCTGACAGTCACAATGTCAGCGGGAGCAATGGGCTTTCAGAACTGGGCCCTAGGATTTGATGTTACGTTTGAGCTGATGTCTCTCTCCGTTGTTTGAATTGTCAAAAACACCCCTAGCATCCATTAGAGCTTGTCATGACAATTGCGAGAAAAAAAAATTTCAAGAAAACATGTTTCTGTCAAAATACAGCTTTTACAAAAATACCGTGTTTCATGGAAATGTATTGGTTTCAGTTAAAATTTCTCTGGGAAAATTTCTCAGGGCCAGGCTGGAATTTTTAGGAAAAAATAATAGAGAATAAGTAACTACCTGGGAAGTAGTGTAACCGCTTGGGAGACCTTATAAGCTGTCCAACCTGGGTTTCCATCTGCCTGTCTACCTGCCTCTCTCGCCTTCTCTTTTTGTCAGTCGTGTCAGAGGTGTTCTTTGGGAATGGCTCGTTTTTATCTGGCCCAAACAGTTACTCTGACAGGCCAGTGGTTAGATGGTTGATACAGAGGCTGAACTCCCAGTAGGGGTAAAGGCAGAAAAATGAGTTTAATCTCAACTTCTCCACTAGTAAGCAAGCAATCTGGCCACCTAGCTATTAGCAACCCCGTGGCGGATATGCTCAAATTTCCCTTTTACCTTTTTGCACTTTGTAAAATATGTCAGTTCTGTTCAACAACGGAACAAGAGTCAACTCTGAAACCGGGCTTTCCCTCCTCTCTCTGAAACGGTACTGTTATTTTCTTGCCATTACTTCTGAAATACTTCAACCATCAGGTAAAAACAAAACGAGGCGGTTTGTACTCTAGTAGATGCTACATCCGGTCATGCATAGTTTATGTACAGACCTTATTAGCCGTCAGGCTGGAGCCTTTACGTGGGTGAACAGAGGGAGAAATTATGCCCACCAAGGAGCATCTTCATTTATGCTCACATGCTCTTCTCCACAGTTTGAAGACGGCGCAGGCTTTTTAATGAGGAGTAGCTGCTTTGTGATGTTTATAGTACAACCCAAAAGCTAGCTTCCTTCTGAAGACAGGAAGCAGTGAGATGAAGTTGGTGCCAGGTTCTGGCTGCTGCTATGTTTGCGTTGCATAGTGTTCTAATGAAAATGACGTTGTTACGATTAACTGTGTGCAGTAGTGCTGGTATTAACCTTATGTTTTCAGAACAGGAACACACCCTTATACTCTCACTTTATTATGCATCGAAGTGGAGGAGAGCAGGACCATGGGCCGCTTCCTCCTCCTCACATTGCATGCTGCTTGTTCTTTAAAGGAGGTGGGGAGAGAGGAGCAGGGCGTGTTTTAAGAGGTGCTCCATGGACAGCACGTGTAGGAACTGTGGTTTCAGTTTTTTCCTCTCCCTGCTCTCTTAGGCCCCTTCATGGCCAATTGCAGTCTATGCTGCAGGAAGCATTTCCAAGAGAGTCAGATATCACCGACATCTTTGTGATAAACCACTTAAACACAGAATCAAAGACTCACCTTTAGACGTTTCCATTGAAGTTGTTTTCAAAGAAAAATGTGAGGAGGCAAAATCTGCTCTCCCCGATATGAGTATAAATCTGGTGCAACTCTACTGAACTGAAGAGCTAAAACCAAAATAAAGCCTTGAAATTTTAGCTGCTGGCTCAGAAAACAACAGTCAACAAAGGACCTGATTCCTCATTGAGGGAAGCCAGGTCAACACGAAAGGTGCATATAAATTTGCTAAACTGATTTAGAATTTGACTGTAGTGAAGCAAGGTGACCCCCTTAAGCATTGACTTCAGTCAGCTTGAGATATTTTTAAAATGATTTAAAATCTTATCAAAGACATGCATTACAGAAGGGAGCAGCGACTGGGATATATTATTACTTCAGTGACTAGGTGGCCCAGACCCAGACTGTGATTCAGGTACGGTGGGTGCTGAATCAACAGAGAATTAGGATGGCCTTTGCCCAGATACTTTTCCATATTCAGGTGAGCCATGTAATATTCGGACATTAGTCCACAATTACAATGCTTGCGGGAGGTCCACCTTATTCTGTGCCCAGATGTCTAAGCCTAGCAACATCCAGACCTCCCCAGTGTCATGTCTTGGAAAGCTCAACCATCAAAGGCACATTTGCAAATGTCCCTGTCCCAGTCTGAATGACAGCCTGGACCCGAACCTGTTCAGCTGACCCTTGCGGGGAAGTGAATGGAACTATTTGCACAGGAAAGTTGTTTGAATGGTTTTGGAATGGAAATACAACTTGACCTAAGGGGAGTTGAAACTATGGGCGAACTAATATGCCAGATTTGTTACTGTAACTCTGCATAGCAGATATGACCCAGTTTGGGGCAATAATACAGGAGAGAGTTTTTTATTTACAAAAATGGTTTCTCTGTAGCAACTATATGAATTTGTATGATCTAAGACTTCTATTTCTGCAAAATAATAAGATTTATATGATTAATGTATCCAAAGCGAAAATCTCTAATAATCTCTTATTAGATCATTAAGAATATTTTAAACTAAGTTGTTTTTAATTTTTTATGAAAGACTAGTTTGTGAAGGCAGTAGCTTCCTACCAAATGGAGTAAAAAGCATTTCAAATGCATGAAAAACTAGTATACCAAATTTCAGGCTATAAATAAGGCAATTGTAAAATGTAAATGCTTAGAAACACTAGCAAAATTCAGCCAACAAAGCAGGGATCAGAAATTTATACCCTCGTTACTGGTAATTACGGTCACATTCTTTACTGAACTATATTCCCAGCCATCACATAAAAGTGTCCTTATGCATTACCTGCTTAGAACTAAGTCACCCTTAACACACATGTGCCAGGAAGCGAATCTGTAGCTATGTGGCCATGTTAGCGCATGGAGCTCTGCATGCACCGCTGTAAATGTATCTGTCTACCTTTTAAGCAAAGTAGCTGAAAGCCCCTCAGGGTGTTCTTACGAAATGTAAATTCACTGACTTGGAGACCTCAGCATAAAATCGCTGCTTTTAGTGGATGGCAGTTTAACGCTCTCCTTTCCCTAAGAAAGTGAGGAAAAAGAAATGCAATCCCATGGTTGTTTTTATGCACATTCAGCGTTTGTCTTTTTTTCTTCTTCCTTTTTGTGAAGTACAAGCATTTTAGGTATCTATAAAAGTTGCCTTTTTCCAGAAATAAATAATAAATTCTTAATGCCATTGTGACAGATCAATCTCCACCTGTCGATAATTCATATTTGATATTCATGCAATCTAAGTTAAGAAGGAATAAGGAGGAAGGATGAGCCTTGCTTCTTCTGGATTCAGACTGACGTTTCCTGCTAAGACTATTTTTATGTTAAAAAAAAAAAAGGGAGGTGGGATAAAAATGCTCACATATAGGTGTTTAAATCCATTGATGGTATTTTGGCAAGTACTTTGGCAGCACTGCATGGTTTACATACATCTTCTTTGAGCGGCACAAACACCCTTGATTAATGTGACTATAAAGTTCAAATAACCGTAAAGCCAGACACATAAAAATGTCCTGCTATCCAGAGTGGCAAGCTACCCACTTCAGTGGGACTCTCAGGTGTCATTCATTTCTGAAAATCGAGCCATTTTCAATGTAGAGTTGGGTGCCTAGTGCTGGCTGTAGTCTTTAAGCAACAATAAAACACAGGTGCCCTTGGGGAAGAGGGCTTATTGTCTGGAAATAGGGTCTTGAACTGGAAAGACTGTGAGATTGCTGTGGCTTGAGCATCTTTTTCTAGAGCAGCTAGTCTAGCGTTAAAGCATTTCTACCATTACGCATACCATTGCTCTTCTTTTAATTGGATTCTTTATTGTGAATCAGCAGTCGTTTGAGTCTTAAATTATTTTGTAAGAAAGTTGTCTTTTTAGCAGGGCAACAAGCCCAGGGCATGTTCTATGAGATGTTTCGGAAGAAGATACTACCTGCCTCAGAGCTGTCAAATGAGCTGACGTCCTCAATATAATATTGCTAGCCAAATTTTAGATGGAAAACTGGGTATCTAAGACAAATGACAGAAAGCAGGACCCAGAAGTTTCACTCTTTCTAGGCACTTTTTAAAAGTAAGCATTCAGAATATTGAGTATATTTAAAGATCTCTGCATGCCTTTCTCAGGTGAATAGACCCGTTGTCCTAACAGTGCTTTTCAGCTTTTTTCAGTTTGAACATACCTAAAAGTTCTCCAGTGGAGGGGTGGACTCCCTGGGTAGCAAGTGTAAGTTTACTTAGAAAAGGCTTCCCTTTCTCAGTTACTTTCTTCATCCTGTTGGAAGTAGTTCATGAAAAAAAACCCACTAGTTTTAATGCATTTCAATTAGATGATTCTCTCTGGGATCTTTGAAGGGCGATGCTAAAACAACCTTGAGTTTTAAAGCATAGTTACATTTTATGTAAAAATGTCTTCATGGTTTCTTGTATTTGTTGCTGATAGTGTAAACAGATCAGCTTTCTTCCATTTACGAGTTAAAATGCTGCTGTTCCCTGGCCAGTTCTCCAAACTTGGCTGGGCTCTGAAGGTCACATCTCTGTTCTTTTCATCCATTTCATCACCTTTTTGTTTGTTTGTTTGTTTGAAGATGAAGTATATTGTCTCATGAACTTCCCAATTAACATTGGTCACCTCCTGTTTCCTAGGTACTGTACAAGCATAGTATAAGAGACATTAAACACTTTCCTAAAAAGAGAAGGAGCTGGTGGAGATGTAATAAAACAAGCTTGGCAGGTCAGTGGTATTGTCAGTGGGTATTAGCTGGCGAGGCTGAGTGAACGATCTGGTGAAAAATTCCACTGATAATGCACAAGTTGGAAAAGTTTATTCGGTTCCAGAGCAGAGCAGAGTACACACCTTCCTCCCAATACACTAAGGGAACAAGTCACACTTGTCCTGTTCCCAGGACAGTCACGCTTGTCCTGTTCCAGGGTATGAACTGCTTCACAAATTTTAGAGGGGGTATGAAAAGGGTGCAGTCCGGCTTACCCTAACACTGGAGGAAAGCCACCTGAGTCCTCCACTTACGTTGTGTATCCTTCCTGGTGTGCAGCAAAGTCTTAGTTTCTCTGGGACAGTGTGGTCCATGTTCCCTGAATTAATCACAACTGGTTTCTCAGCCCAGGCAACTCATGGAAGTTTGCTTCTCTCCCATGAATGCATGCAAGAAGGAAGGTGCTATTTTTTATGCAGTCATAGTTCAGATTAGAACTAGTTGGTACAAGCACTAGAGGCATCATTAACTAGGGGCATCTGTTAATACCCATTATCAGTGAATGGGTACAAGAGTCTCTCTTGTTTTACAGTCACAAAACTCTACGCAGAGTTTACTGACTGCTGTTCACTTCCAAATATTGTGTGTTGTTCACTCATTAATTACTGCTACATTTTGCAGGAATTATTCCATAATTCATTGGCCTTTAAAACGCTCTACTTTATCTTTCTCACATTTGGGAAGTGCTACCCAGCCTCCTTGTTTTTCATACAAGCTTTGCCAGAGCTCTTTGAACATGTCATCTTGGCAGATGAAAACATGACTTAGGAATGGCTACAAGAAATGAGATAGTGCGAAAAGTTTTAGAAGCAATGAAATAGCACTATTAAATGTAAAATTAATGTGGCATTCCTACATCATGAAATTCTTCCCACCAAACTATAAACCAGGCTATACTGTAAACAGTTTGAATGCAGATTACTTAATAATTTAGGTGGTAATTCAGGAATTGGTTCAACTCTTAGAAGGATGAATTTATTTGACTCCATTTGAACAATGCAACTGACATAATGGCGTTAATAATAACTTACACAAAATTCCACTAGCATAGATCCCAAAGTATAGTGTCAAGTGTGGAAACGAAGCCACCACTTCAGGCGTCTATGCCAGCTGTATTATGGATGCAGTCCTCCCCGTTGCTTCTGGTGAGTCACTTAGGGACTGTAGGGATTCAGCATCTCAAATGACTGGGCCAATTCCTATTAGGAAAGAAGTATCTTCTCTACAGATAGCGGCAGAGAGAGAAGGGCAGGCAGAAGTGTGATTATTTATGTGGAACGCAGTTTTGTATGTTCTCTAATGATTGCAAATTTTAGGAATGATTTTAAGCCTCATCTGAAAAAGCATTGCAAATAGCGAACAGCACAGTCTCCACTTCGCAGGGCTGAATTTTCAAGAGCTGATCTCATAGTGACACTCCACCCAGCACTCAACATGCAGGGCTCCTGGAAAATCTTGACATTTATTTAGGTGCTTAAATGGGAGCAGAACTCTTCTGAAAATCTAGTCCCAGCTGCAGCCGAGTGCAGGGCCTTTGGGAAATTCCAGCCAGTAGCTGGACTCTAAAGCAAGAGATCACACAACAGCCTTGGAGTAAAGCAGTATTATGCACTGTTAATCCACACCCACTACCCAGCCAAAATAAATAAAATAAAAGCTCTTAGTGCATTACACTAATGCAAAATCCAAGATAATGCAGGGGACGTTCTCTCATGAGTCAGGAAGTCCGTGCTGTTGAGGTTGTGAATGCTGACGTTCAGGGCGTGACTGAGCGCGCTGAGAAAGAAGCATCAGGGATAGAAAGGGAGGCAGAACAGGAAAAGTGTCTTACGGGTGAGGGGATGGTGTTTTCAAAAGCTTCTTTCATTTGGACTCTTGTTCCTGGAGGTATCCGGGCGCTTCGTTGCCTTTTACTTCAGTAGGTGTTAGGCACTTGGATTCCTAGGCAGTGCTGGGTCAGAGGAGCCCGGATACTTCGAAAATGGAAAATGTTTAAAGAGCATGAAGAAACTGTGACCATGGAACTGCAAAATAATGCCACAAAAATCACCGAAAATACCATTCTGAACTTTCTTCTCACCGCCAGAATGTCCGGCCTCCTCAGCCCTTTCCTTTTGTCTCCCCACTGGCCACAGCTCCCCAGCGTATCGTTAAAGTTTCTTACCCTTGCTCTTAATTTCCTTTACTGCTTAGCTCCACCCCATTTATCAGAACCACACACTGATCAAGGCAATAACTGCCTTCTCTGTGCTGTGCTGGTAATGACAGCCATGCTCATCTGCCTCTTTCTTCTTTGGCAAATACCATTTCACCCAATCAAAGCAACCAAATGGCATTTTTATTTTCCTTTATCTCTCTCCCTACCAATCCTCCTCCACGAAGCTTTTGAAATGCTCCTCTTTTGCTCTGGTTAGGCCAAGTGCCAAGCTGAGATCTTTGCTTTTCCGCTCACTCTTTTTAGTTTTATTGTATCTGGACTCCTTTCTCGGTCTGTTTTGTCTATGTGCTGAAGCCCATCTGATACTCAGAAGGCAAACTCTTTAAAAGAGAACAAAATCTTCTCAGACATTAGTCTGCACATCCCATAGTGGCTACAGCTCCAAAGCACTACTATGAAAATAAGGTTGTGAATTATTCCTGATCTGTAGTAGTATAGTCATAGTGGGGTTTTTTCTTTTCTTTTTCTTTTTTTTTAGTGAAAAGGATTCTGATCTATATATTCATTTCTGAAAATAAACTTAGCTTGGAGAGGTGGAGGAGATTGGTATTGGTGTCTCGATTTAGTAGTAACTGCAGATTGATGCAGTTTAGGTGCCTTGATAAGAGCTGAAGATGGATAGATATGTGCACACTGAAACAAAATCATAACAACAACTACCGTATCACTTGGCTTCTGTACTCAGACTGGACTAAGTGGATACCAAAACTGAAGGACTGACTGAACTGTAAAGCTGGCCTCCTAGAGTAAAAAGTGAGACACATTACACAGTTAAATATGATAGAAGATTGTACAATTGCCTGTTCAGCTCCTGTAAATACATTAGTGTACTTTGATCTCCAGGGTTGCCAGGCCAGCTTCCTCTTTTGTTTAAATCGGATGCTTTTTTGATGAATCTGCAGTGGATGAGGTGGGTTGATGAGCACTACACTGATGTAAAACTACTGACACAAGCAAATAAATCATGGACCATCTAAGCTGAAGAGTATTAAGAATTAAGCTTTGGTGGCGATATTTAATAAAAGAATGATTCATTACCCTAACTTTTCTGAAAGGCCTGCTAATGTTATAGAGTATTGGACATGGCTCTGAGGAGGGTATGAATGTGAACTTGGATTAAATGACTGAAATGTGAAGGAAAGTTAGCGCTGAGTTAAATATGAATATGGCTGAACTGTAGGTTTAGCCTGAAAGTTAATCTGAATTTCTGCATCGTAACAGAAATATTACCAGCTATTTGATGAATTTATCATTATATAGGAACATTTTTAGTTAGAAACCAACGGCCAGCTATGATACGGAACACAGGAGAGAATGTAGAAAGGTACTAAGGAACGCAGAATTGACTGACCCATATTGATGCTGTGGCAGCGAATACAGCTAAGCTATCAAGACAGTAGAAAGGCTTTCTAGCTCCAATACAAATTCCCAAATTGTTTTGGCACTGAACCCAGTATTGCACAAACAGATGCATAGGATGAATCTGAACATGATAGGAGCGCCAATAGCTGCCTTTGCTGAAACGTGGAAACGCTATCCTTAGTACTAAATGGCAAAACGTGGTTTGGGGAGACATGGGTAAAGAGCCAAGTGTTGTCAGGTGAGAAAATGAGGTCGAAGTAAAAGGAATGTACTTTCTTCTAACGCTTAAGGAGGCATGACCAAAGCTGAGTTTCAAACTGGCAGAAAAAATCGAGGGAGATAAAATGATGCAAGGATCTGACTGAGACTGCAGCTAAATCAAAGAGGTAGGAATTAATGATCTCCTCTGAGGTATAATGCACATGGCATAGTTTAGGTGGCCCAGCAGAAGCAGCAAATCAAGCTTAGTGAGACGTTTGAATCAGGAAAAGTAAAAAGGAGGAAAAAAAAGAAAAGATGGTCAGTTTTTTACAGAGGAAGAAAAGTTTATAGTAGATGAGAAACAAGTTATAAGGCAAAATAAATATGTAGGATTAGCTAGATGCACTGTTTTCTGCCTGCGCAACATGGCGGAACGCTAACATAGCTTCTATTATATGGAGAAAGTAACGGGGCTTTGCAGGAACAGCTTCAATGTCTTAGCAAAATACGGTTCTCACTCTAAAGCTTCAGGTAAAGCATTGCACTTGCAACCCGCCCCCCCACCCCCAGCAAATTGATACGGGGAAGACCGAGTTAGACCAGCTGATATATTGCACTTTCCTTTCAATATATAGATATCTAAAAGAAAAATCTTTATTTGTCTAAGCATCTGCTATGGCTAGGCTAAATGATACCTAAAGCAGTGCAATTAATGTTACTCAGTCCTCTTCATCCTTAATCTTTTGTACGTGTATGACACTTAAGGATAAAAATGAGTTTACGTTGAATGGGGAAGTAATCACTTCCCTATTCACTGATGTCTGTTAACGCCGTTAGAGCATACACAGATGATACTGTATTCTATTTGATCTACCTGACTTCATCTCAAGTGTTTTAAAGGATGGTCATAGTCACAGCAACTAGGAGGAAGGAAAACAGCAAACAAGAAGCTTTAGCTGAGATGAGAGTACAACTGAAGGGAAAACGCGGGTTACAATTGTTGATGCCTTTTACAAGTTATAGGAACTGAATCAGATATTACCTTTCCCTTTACCCCCAAATCAAACAATGTACAACTAAAACTCAGAAAACTGCCCTTTCAAAATAGAAACAATCTGTGAAAATTAATATATAGCTCATGTTGTCTATGCTGTATCAAGCCATGTATCCACTTTTTCTTGGGTGATAACCAGCAACAAGCAGAAGGAGACAGATGCCTTCCTAATGAAATGGAGGCATTATGAGATCTGACTTTTATGGCTGTTATTGAGCCGGCAGACTTCCCTGCTTGCTAGGTCTATTTCAGGGCCTACAAGATAAATCCTTTTGGCAAAAAAGCACTGGAGGAATTAAGAGGTATTAAAGACATACGTGTATATGCAGATCCCCATGTACTCTAAGGCTCTTCCTAGCAATTTTAAAAACCCTTTTAAAAGATATACCCAATGTACAAAAATGATCTCCAGAAATCCCTTTTTGGGCAATCTTTAATAGTACTTCTTATGGCAATTCCACTTCCAAGACAGCGACTGCAAGAGGTATTAGAAACTTGGTTGCCTGTGACTTAAATATTTTTAAACTTTCCAGAGATGCTAGAGGTACTGTTCTTTCCCTCATATAATACACCTGTAGTATTAGGCCCTTTCATTCAGAGAGATGTGAATACGTTATCCGTAATGAAGAGAGAGAAGGTGAGTGTTCCAGCTCTTTTGTTCCTTCATGCCAGATAAAAAGGGAAAGGAAAGATTAAAGACACCTTGGTATTCTGGATCCAACGGAGGGAGATTCCTAGAAGCACAGCAGAGGACAGCTGTGACGGTGCCATTTTCTCTGCTGCAAGTATTGGCAGGGACAGGGTTTGGAGTGGCAAGGAAAGGAAAAAGGCACAAATTTCACAATTTCACAAATACTTCACAAATATAGCAGTAAATGTGGATTTAATTCAGCAAATGGAAACAGAGCACATAGCAAGGAGAAACAAATGTTGGAGATGGAATCCTGAAAACTCTGACTTAATCCATGTATTACTGATGATGTAATACGATAGATTGTATGATACATTAATGAATGGTGAAAAAAACATATTTTCTACAGAGAAAATAAATAGTAAATAGAGAAAAATCTATTGAACCAGAGGAAAGTGTTAAAATAGAGATAACGGTTCTTCTGGATTTTATTCTAGGACATGACTGCTTTCTCTAAGCAGCATGAGACTGGCATATATTTCTGCCTTTTCTCTCTTTTGCTCCCTGTCTCTCTCTTTAATGTTGTAGATGGAGGGCACAACGGGGCTAATGGAGAACACATGACTGTACATGCATCGATTGTGAAAGCTACATGGTGTTTCATCCATGAAGAGCAAGCTGGGCTAGTGTAATTACAGTAATTATACTAATATGTTACTATTAGCATACTTACTCATCTTGGCAGTAAGATTTAACTAGAAGGAAATGTTATCAGGCCTTTGACAGAGGAAAAAAGACTTACATACTCGTGATGGAGGAAAAAAGAAAGGCACGCTAGAGATTCTTGAACACAGGTAACATGGTGGGCCTTACTTAGAACGGGAGCAGACTCTTCAGTAGTGACAGAAGGAGCAGTCTTATATGTCCCTTTGACAGACTCAAGACCACTTGAGTCAAATCATGTCCACCTTTTCCCTCCCGTGGCAGTACCGATTTTCTCTTCTTCCACACAGAACTACTCCCTCCCAACTGCTTTTCATCTTGATATATCTATCATCCATCTGGGGCTTCTGCCTTTTAGATCCTTCTTCAAATCCACTTCTTAACTGTGACGCTTAAAGACAACATCTGGCCAAAGGTACCCATGTTGACTGGCAATCAAGGAGAGATGATTTTATTTATAGTTAAAGAGCTCATATGTAAAACAGACCTAATAATAACTAAAACAACTTTGAATCAGAACTATCCCATAGCGCATAGTTACTGTGAATGTGACCATATTACTGTTACTCATATCTTCTCCCATCTTCCCCTTCTCATCACTTTTCACACTTGCTAATTGTATTGCCTCTTAAATTATGCCTGCTGTTAATCTGATCAGCATTTCAGTTTTGAGTCTTCCCTCGATCAATCCTGGGTTGTGTTTCTGGAGCCTGGCATTTCCCTGCACGCTCTCTCTTACAGCATCTCTTACAGCATGGGCCTGCTAACGGTGACTGGATCACTTGGGCGCTGTGGGTTGGATTCATCTCACCTAACTTAACCTTGTAAACATCTAAATCAGAGTCAAGGGAGATAAATAAGATAAATAAGAATCTTGAATTCTATCTGAGGCTTGAACTCTAATGAGCATTATATTATTGACAACTCAAGTTTGTTCTCCCCTAAGACCACAGCGCAGGGCAACAGACATCAAACATGCCTGTATGTGTATGTATTCATTTTGAAGCGTACCCTAGGAAGCAAAGTCATTGGGAAACTTCCAGTAGTTAATTACAAAAAAGGAATGGGTTTGCTGAGTTGGTTCAAACCCGGTGGAAGGTGGATAGACTGAAGATTCTGAAAGGATAGCTGTGGGGCACGGTGACCGAGGAAGAACATCAGTGAACTAAGTCATGGAGGCACGAGGTGGACCTCTGTAAGCATGGGAAGCGTATATTGTCCATAGACTCAGGGATACCATCTTGGAAAGAGCGGGACGCAGACAGATATATGAAATACAGATTTGATAACAACAGAGATGAGCAACGCTAAAAGCCCGAGCTATAAAAGGACCTTTATCAAAGGAAATGAAACACGCAAATACAGATAGAATTATACACAACTGTGAATTTTATGTGATAGGAAAAGGTGTGACCTGGATACTACTTTCAGTGTATGAAAACAGACACTCCTTAAAGATCTGTTTCTTTTACGTACTCTACAGGTGTGCCATGACTCCATTGTTTTATGGTCACAGCATGGCACAAACAGGAAAGTCGATTGTTCCTGTTTCATTGAACTTTCTCTTTTGTCTACAGTCTGCTGAGAATTTGACAGTAGAGGATTTTCGCAGCTGAGATTCTCCACACAGGAGATGGAACAATGGGGGAAGCAACAAAAAGCTAATTCTAAAACTGACTTTAATCAAGAGAAAGGCTAAAAAGCTCCAGTCATTAAAGTCAAAATATTAAGAAGCATTCCCAAAGGATACATTTAATTTCTGATTCACAACAAGACTAAAGTACCATTTAACCTATGAGTATACGTGAGACGTAAATGATACACAGTAGGAACTCTTTCCAAAGAGATACAAAGCTCTAAAACTTGCAGCATGAATTGAATGGTACATGAAGACATTTATATTTTTGAGGTAAACCTATTATTGGTGTTCTCTCTACCTTACTTTTAAAGATGCAGAATCAATACCCGTTTTAGGCAACTGTTTATTCACTCATACTAGTGCTTTTACAATAACACAGGCAGTTAAAGAATCATAAGATAATACCTGCAATTTGTCTAGAAGTACTAAATGAAAATAATGTATTGTTAAACAAAATTAGCAGTGTCTGAGGTCTTTGACAACTGTAAAAACAACACCCTTTTCACAGGCAGCACTATTAAATAATTTTTAATTTGCACTAATAGTGGGGTTCAGGTTCTCTAATGATCCTGTGAAAACATCTACAAAAATCCTGAGAGACCATTTATTTTGTGGCAATACTAATTCTAGGTGACAGACAGTGTTCTCAAGGTTTTTTGTTGACAAAGGCAACAATAATACTGCCTCAGAAATAGCTGTATAATGACTACAATCTGCAAAATCCAAAGTCATTAAAAAAATCTACATTCAGAGAGCACAGTCCTTTTTTCTGAAAGACAGTTTCCTTATTATGACTTTTTTCATTTTGATTGAGCCAGATGCCAGCGAATTTCTTTTGGGGTCTATTCTTTAAAAACATAAAGCAAATTATTAGCAGCAGCCAGCAGCAAAATAACAACAGAGTGCAGTTTGCTATAACAAACTTGAGAAATAATTACCAGCTCCCTTATGCATCTTTTACTTTCTCCATGCGTTTGCTACTAAAGACCAGGATTGTCATTTACATGCAGATGCCACGGCACAGCTCCTCACTCATAACAGGACTTGTTTCAGCACAGCCGAGGTGGTGAATATGGATTCAGACCATCTTAATATGCCAACCGTCAGTCCCTGGGACTGCAGAGGACTGGCCCAGCCCCTGGAGCAATCTAGAATAGCATCATTTTGTCCCATTTTGCCCTCAGGACATCAAATACCACTGACCTCTTGTAAGTCTGACCCACGTCTTGTGATCAGGGCCAAGAAATAAACATCGGTCTCTAATTAGCATTCGTCTGTGTCACAACCCCATTAGAATTGGCATAAACAAAAGCAAGAAGCAATGCTTTCCCCTTCCCACCTCCTGACTTCCTCCTAGGATGGCTATAGCCATAAAACAAAGATCATTAAAGAGGACTTGTGTATTAATGATTGAGTGTACATTACAGTAATCAGGTAGTGGCTGTATCAGCTTTCATTAGAAGTCTCAAGAAACCCATCTTTGCTACGTGTGATAAACTAATTTCTGCTAAATATTTTGACAGCATTATTTTTTAAAGCTTTAATGTTTGCTCTGTCTGTAACGACAATTGTTTATTGGTCAGCTTACTACTTTGTGCAATAGCAAACTTTCATATTAAACCGGCTTGAGGTTTGTTGAGGAAAACTCTGCATATTGCATGATCTCTACCCTAAAGTATTTGTGTAACTTCTTTTATATACTTCCTTGCTCAAAAGTATAACAGAAATAACCCAGCTACTTAATGTCAGTTACCAGCTACAGAGTCATGGGCCACACCACTGAGTATCGAGAGCAATCAAATGATAACATTAATTAACAATATGCATTTCTATCAGCCTGCTTGAAATGACACTCTGCAACTTTGAATCAAGCAGTTCTAACGTAGCACAAAAGACAAAATTTCAAGATCGAAAGTATATTGGTACTTGCTCGATTGTGTGATAATATCTCGTGGCCTGCCTATTGCGTGTTTGAACAAGATCTTTGTAGTCAGGGCCTTGTTTCTTCCATTCTGCAGATGCAGTGATAAAGCAGGTGTGTATCTGCTCAAGGGGGCTAAAGTTACCCCCGAAAGGGTCTAAGCACTAACTGAAACGTAATCGTCATTCAGAGCACGTAGGAAGGTGCGCAGGGAATTGGCTGGTGTGCCAGTGCATGAGCGAGAGGTGAGAGGGCTTTCTCTAGGGGCTCATCTAGGTGGTACAGCGCTGGCTGCCATAATAACAGCTCTGCTATTGGCAAGAGAGAGCAGCTTAAAATACTTGTGTGACTGCACATTTGGACCGGACTGCACGCGTGTGAAAAAGGAGAGCTCTCTTGCTAAAAAAGAAAGTTTGCTTATGTCCCTTGTGGAGCCTTCTATGTTTTGCTCTGCTCTGATATTCCTGTTAAATCCTCTTGATTGATAGACTTTTTCTGTATCTTTCTCTCTGCTTCTTGTTTGTTTTTGGATCTGTTCATTCTCGTCCTCTTTCCCAAATCCAGTACCTCACAGTTTGGTGACGCTTTTAGATGTGGTGTGTTCTTCCAACCACCCATTGGGATCTGGACTGTCATTTCCCTTTCCCAGCCTCCTCTTTCTTGAACCTCTGGGGCCACAACTGTAGGTAGGAGCACATTAAAAGGTATTCAGGGAAGTGGGGTAACAATCATAAACTGATGGAAACTAACATTATCTAAACCATAGCAGTTACCTTTTTCTGAGTCTCTGCCTACTGCTGAACGTCCACCTTACAAAGGAGATGATGAGTTGCAGTCATCCAGATGATGGACTCTCAGGATCCAACTACCTGTAAGATCTGTTAAACCACCTGATGTGTACAGAGGCCAGCTGGCCTCTGCATTGTTATACGTCAGCGGACCCCGGGAATACCTCTTAAATCAGGGAAAGAACCGGGTTCTGGGGGCTTCACTAGATGAGCTGCAGCACCTCTGTGGGAGCATCTGTCAGCGCTACACAGTGCAGCAAGCATGTGGAGTCCCATTTTTATGCCTCCTGACAGAGATGCCAAAGGCTGATTAACATGACCTCAGGGGAAACGTAAGGGGAAATGACCATCCAGTGTGTGCTGGTGCTTATTGCTAGTCAGAATGATGGCCTTTGAAAGGAAACGAGTATTTCTGGCACTGACACCATCTTTGAGTCGTGATTGATTGTCAGTCTTCCCAAGGAAGCCTTAACCGTAAATAATAGTAGTGTGTGAAATTAAGTGTTTGAAAAACATAAGCTTATTTCAGACTAGCCTGCATCTTTAACAGCGAAAATATGACAACAGATGAGGGGAGCAAGGCACTTACAAAGTTGGACAGTAAAATACACACATGCCTTTAGTCGCAGTGCTGGTGAGAACTGTTAAGGTGATAACAGAATCTCTGGCTGTTTCAGTGAGAACTTGGCCAAAGCTATGCAACGTCACAACTGCAGAGAAAATATTTCTCCGGAGAAGAATCTCATTCATATCCCCTTCCTATAGGATTCACCTGAAGGAGATACTATTTCTCCTTTCATTGTTTTATGAGGCATTCAAAAAGTGGTTTTTACTTGCCATTTTGGTTTCAGATGCTCTTACAGTCCAGCGCTGCCTGGAGCAGCTTGATGTAACTAGCCTGCAAATCCCAGGGCCAAAGTCAGGCCTGAACCACCAGTGGTATGAATTTGATTTTTCACTGGTGTAAGCTATCAGCGCTACTTGATCACAGATACCCACTGAAAATCTTGCTCAAGATGGCTGACATTCCTATGAAACTGGTGTTAAGTTGACAAAAACGTATTTTCTAATGAAATCTTTACTGTCTCTGATCCTTTAAATATTCAAATGGAATTCTTCTGTTAGAAACTAAGTACTGAAGTAAAGCAAAATCTGTTACTACCAAAGCAAGTACCAGAACTCAGAAAGCAGCCAAGCAAAGGGGATAAAGGCTTCCAGGATCTTTGCAAAGGTCGCAAACGAAAGTGCTCAAAAGCTAGGAGATGCCCGAGTTGAGGTTGTCCGTACAATCTTTATCTTACCTGCTTGATACATATGCCTGATCAGGCCTTTAATTGCCAGATAAGGGGCTACTCTTCCCACAAGATTATTGCCTCGTTTAATCCATGGCCCGTTTTCAGTATTATTTTGTATTTCTTCCTTCAGAAATTATCCCCAACTACATAGATCCAAATTCTAAAATTTCTGTAGCTTGTCTCTACAGTGTCTGTGTACTTCTCAAACATGAATCAATCTGTCTCTACGCTAAATGCGGTCATCGTTGTTTTGCTAACTTGATGAAAGAGATCACTAAAATTGAATGCTCTGTGGCAGACACGTTTCACTATTGTCAAATTACTTTTGCGTTCCCAGGGCAGGAAATGCATTCACAGAGGGAATCTTTTCCAAAACGTGCAGCTGTGACCTAGAACAGCCCAAAAGAGACACTTCAGAGAATGTTACCTGCTGTACTACCAACAATTGTATTATGTGTGAACGAAAATATTTTTCTTATAGCTCAGAAGTTTGTGCAGTTTGGCTGAATGAGGTACAGCCACAATGAGCAAATTTCAAGCTTTTGCTTCAAAGTGCGGAAGTGTTGGAGCTGCTTAGAAATACGGTTCTTAAATAGTTATTATTTTCGCATAGAAAATGTGTTTTTGTCTGGAAACCAGCTGAACAGCTTTAGACCACCTATACCACTGAAACAGAGAACTTTTAGTCCAAAGAGGTGAAACTTGGCCAACTTAGAAGTACATGAAAATCGGGCCTGAAAGAAAAAAACTGTCAGGCACCCTCAAGCTAGCGACAGCGATAAAACCTTTCTTGTAGTTGGCTGGGGACATGCAAACCCCAAAAGGACAAATATGCTTTCTGAGTAGCTGGCTACCCGCCCCAGAGAGAGTCTTGCACGCTGCAGTTTGACAGGAAGAGAATACAACCCACTTAGCACCACCAAGGAGTCCCAAAGCTGATTAGGTGAGCTTATACAGTGAACAAGTCCACGCTTGCTGCGTACCAGCCAGGGAGCGCTTATTGTAAAGCCCTTGTTAGTCGCCGGCACAACAATCCTGGCACGTCATTTAGATTCCTACAGCATTCACAGGGCAAAAGCCACTCCACCCCCCCGACAAAGGCACTTTTTTAAAGAACCAGCGAGCAGAAGCAATTAAGAAGTTCAACTGTGGCAGGGAATGGTGGGCCATGGCTCACCGCGGAGAGAAACCTGGAAATCCTTTGGTGGTCTAAGCACCCCTATCACTTTGAGTGCTTTTGCAGCCAGATCTTTGGACACGGGTTGCCGAATTGTAGGACTGTGTCACGGGAGAACCCCGTTATTAAGGGTAGGAGGCTTGTTGTGGGTTTTCTTTTGCCTGGGTACCGCTGTTACTCAGCCTGTGTGAGCTGGCATCGTTCCATCGAACGCAGCGGTGCTACATTGACTTACATCAGTGAAGGATCGAGCCCTCTGGGAGTTGGCATAATTGGAGATCAGTAACCTGGACTCCTGCCTAGGAAGCAGCAATAAAGTGGCTGTACTTGAGGCAGAATCGAACCAGATTCAGAGTAAGGGGGATATGTAAGCTGTGACAACTTTTTTAAAAATTGCTCTGCTACCTTATTTTAGTAAATATTTGTGGGTGTCTGTAATAGGGGGGAATCAGCGCATTTCCTTTCAAATGAAAGTAAGGAGAGCAGTTTTCACTAATACGGGATGATAAGCAAGGCGTTTTAATGGATGGTTTTAACCTTTTTTTTGCTGGCAGCTGAGCGGTTCTCAGGTGTCTTTACTTGTAGCTCATGAAAAAGAGTCCTTGTCCCGTCTTTTCCTTCAGTAACACAAAAGCTGTGCAGTAGCTGGCAAACTGCAAGGTGTCTCTCTTCAGAAGGTAACTGCGATGGACTGCAGAGAAAAAAAGCAGCAGAGGCAGCCGTAAGGGAGGTGTATACAGGAGAAGGTACCTGGCCATGGCCGGAAGGAGGAGGAGGAGGAGGAGGAATGGTATATAAACTGCAGCAGAGAAGTGGACGTACACAGAGCAGGGAAAGAGGCTGCCTAGAGCTGCCAGAAATCACTGAGATGAACCAGCAGCTCAGAGGGGCTGGGGGTCGGTGTCCTACCGGTGCAGACGCGCAGCTTTCAGGCGGGTTGGAAGCGCTGGTCCACGAGAGCTCATGGAATAAACCGTGGCCCAAAGGTTGTTTAAGCGTTAAGAGGGAATGGGATGCAGGTATGCCCTTATTGTTGTGGACAACGTACCAGCCATTTCTTTACATTTCTGTGTGTTTCTTGTGCCAATGAAATTAAAAAGAAATTGGTTAGGGAACCCTGGGAAAGCCCATGCAGCTCTTCTTCCATTTACCACCTGTCCCAGGAGGGGAGAGACGTACATTCAGAGGGCCCAAAAGACTGGTGCTATAAGGCAGGCTGTGCCAGGAATGCATCTGTTCTTGAGAGCTGAAGCCAGCTGAGCCACCATTTCTGCTTTTATCAAGGGGTCAGACTCAGAGCTGTGCGCAGGTAAACAAACGTGCTCCTGAATGAAAAACGGCCCGTTCCAATGGCGGAAGCCGGTGAGGAACGGCACGGAGTGACGTCTCCCAGCGAGGAAGCGAGAGGAGCAGAGGAGAAGCAGGGGCAGGGACTTTCCCAGTCCCCATCCTCAGTGGCGGGGTCTTCTGCCAGGTCAAGCTCAGGCAGTGGTGTGTCCTAGGAGAGGAGGCAGGCACTGCGTAGCATCTAGCCCCTTGGAGCCCTTCTGTAGTGGAGGCCAAGACCCCCTGCGTAGCCCTGCTCAGGAGCACGCCGGGTGGATGCTGGAAAGAGCCAGCGCTGCAATTCCTGCCATCAGGGACATTTTGGAGCACCTGGCCCCAGTATGGTGGTACCCAAACGCAGCGGCCAGCTGAGAGGCCAGCCCGGACTTTGCATCTGTGTACTTTGAGAGCCCTAGGAAAACAGCAGACAGAAGGAATGATGATATTAGAAAAAAAGACCCTGCTAGCTGTCTCTAATGAACTGCTGTATTCCCCAAAGGGTTGCTTCACCTTCTTTTTCTAATTCTGCTGCAGTGCTTCTAATATTGATGGATCAGAATAGATTTGCAACGGCCAGTTTAAAAATACTCACTGGGGCTAGTCACAAAATGAACAAGAATAGAAAATTCAGTTCAAATTTCTTTTTGAACAGCCTCGGTATTTGCAAAGGCAGGGCGGCTCCCATGCTCACAATGGTGCACCAGATTACTCCCACTGCATTCTGGCTGCAAATGTAATAGGAACGGTTTCTGGATGAAAAACAGCACCTGTGATTTTTAACTTTCCGTCCCTCCCCTCAAAGCTTGGATTATGCTGAAAAGGACAATCTGGAGTTTCTTTCCTAAAACTGCTCATGAGAAAGTTGTAGCTGGAATGCTGGCTAGCTCGCTGCTAAACACCTGGACGCTTTGCCCTCGCCCAGCCTTTCCTGAGTTCTGCGGCTCGCTGCAGGCTGCGGGATGAAACAGACGGAGATTTGAGAACAAAGCAAGAAAACGTCACCGAACAAAAGGTTTTACCGAAAGCCCATCTGAACTGAGTTCTCCCCTTCTTCCCAAACACTGAGAAAGTGAACAAGTTTCCCAACCTGGAGCAAAAAGATTATATATAGCATGGCAATTTAATTCATGTGACAAAAAAGTACATGAACGTTCTTCCTTATGCATGAGAAAAGATTATCAGAGTTTTTCACTTTTCGTCTTCTAGGTTATTAAAAATGCAGCTCTTTCAGAGTAACAAAATAACTCAAAAACGATTATTTAAGTGAGACTAAGGTTTTGATAAAAGTAAATTCAATGTTTGGAAGGATTCTGTGTTTGAAAAATGTCCTGTTTGGGGTATTGCATATGACATTTGACAACTAATTTGGAAAAAAAACTGGTAGGGAATGGGACTTCAACAGAAAATGTCCTTGGGTTTTTTTTTTTTTCTGGTTTGTCACATCACAGAAACATAATTTTCCTTCATTCATATTTTTCCCAAAGGTCCATATTAAAACTTAGGAAAACAAAAAAGACTTTGAAAAATGCAGCAGAACTGTCGTAAGAGGTCACACCAAGTACTTGGAAGGTTACACTTTATTATGTAAATACATGTTTGTAGGTATTTTAAAATGCATATTGGGTGGGTAGAGGCAGATTATTAGTTTGATAAACTGTAATGGTCCCAAATAAAGCGTACCAATCTAAAGTGCAAATACGAACGTTTTGACTTTTCAGATACCTGAGGGCTGCCTGACTGGCCATGACTGCCTGTGTTGTGCACGGACGTGGCGCAGTTGTTGGAGCGCTGACAGCGAGAGCGCTGCTGCTCGCAAAATCCGCGTGCTCCAATTCAGGTCTTGTCATTGTTCCTGGGGAAAAGTTACTGTGCGTGTGCCGCTCTCCCAGATGTAATTCCCTAACATAAGTATCCCAGTCTGGAATTGAAGTTGGAGTGAAAAGAAGTACAATTTCGCTCTGTGAAGAGAACCTTCATTCACTTGCCTGCAATGCCAGTGAAATGGTACAACTTTCCCTTCCTCTTCTGCAATTCACAAATGGCTAAAATGACTTCTCTGACAGCGACGTTCCTTTATTAACTGCTTAGTGTCTGCACTCGCCGCCTCAGACTGCAGCAATGCTTCTCTAAGTGCCAGGGTTGCGTTAGAGCGTTAGTACTTCGGTGTGGATGTACCCAGAGGAGCTGGATGAATAACTTGTGATGCGTAATTTATTCAATGAATGTAGTCCCTTTTTCTGTGCTCGCAAGAACTCTGTCGAAGAGGCAGTCGGGGGGTTGTTGCGCTTAGTTGTTCGAACGCCTTTTAAGCGAATGCTGTACCGCATATAATACACACAGGTATATTTCACAGCGTATGAAATTGCTCGTGAATGTTTTTTGCCGAGAATTGCTTCCAGTATTCACAGTTCTTAGCGTGTTTGGCGGGTGCCTACGCCAGGCGGCACGTACGTGCGGCCTGTCGAGGCAACCGTCACACAAGTGGTGGTGTCTGGCAGAAGATGCTTGCAGGCAGGCTTCATCACCTCGGACAGCCCTGCCGGGGACCGCCGAGACACTCGCGTAGCATCTGCACTGGAACACCCCTGCCGCAGGCGGCGCCGGCCGCGCACCGCCCCGGGCCGCCCGCCGGGCCCCCCCAGCGCCACGCAAACTTTACCGCCACTTTCCCCGCGCGGCGCGGCCCGGCGCGGCCCGGCGCCTCCCCTCCCCCCGCGGCGCGGCGCTGTGCGGCCGCCCGGAAACGGTTAGACGGGCGGCGGGGCGGGAGCGCCCTCCCGCCCCCTCTGCGGCGCGGCGCGGCAGCGGCGCGGCCCCGCCCGCCCCCCGCCGGCAGCCCCGCACCCGGCCCGGCGGCGGCAGCGGCGGCGGCGGCGGCCCGTGTGCGCCTCTTGCCGGCGGCGCGGCCGGCTGCCAGCCCGCCGGGGGGCGGGGGCGCATCCTCCTGCGTCCTCCTCACCTCGGCGGCGAGCGCCCCCGCGCCCCTCCCCCGCCCGCCCGCGCGCGCACACACACACACAGGGAGGGAGGGAGGGAGGGAGGGAGGGAGAGGGCGCGCGGCTCGCCGGCTCCCCCCCGCCGCCGCCGCCCGCCCTCCGCGGCAGGCAGGCAGGCACACGGCGGCGGCAGACGGACGGCGCGCAGCGCGCCGGCGGAGGAGGGCGACCACCGCGCGCACGCACGCACACACACACACACACACACACACTCTCCCTCGGTGCCTGCTCCTTCCTCGCCCCCCGCCGCCTCCCCCTGCCCCTCCTCCTCCTCCTTTCTCTGCAACAAGAGAGAGAGAGGAGGAAGGAAAAAAAAAAGCCACTTACAGGTATTTGTTTAGGGCATCGGCGGCTTTTATTTATTTCCACCGCCGCTATCTCCTCCTCCCCCCACCCGCACCGACCACCCTTTTCCACAGCCCCTCGCAGTTTGTTTACAAGTATCAAAGTTGTAATTGAGGAGCTGCCAAGACACATCTGGATATTTTCTTCTTCTTCTTCTTCTTCTTCTTCTTCTTCTTCTTTGTGTTAGGGACTGATGTGCAACTAATTAAAGGCAGACAGGCTGGTAGCGTCTGCAAATTCAAGCCCCCCCAAATAAAGAGCCTGGTAAGTGACCGATTTGCTTTTTTCCCCCCCTACTTCCCCCTTTCCCCCCCCTTTTTTGCGGGGGGGGTGCGTTCTGTTTTTCATTTTGTGTTTTTGTTGGGGGCTTCTTTTTTGTTGTTGTTCTTGTCCTCTGGGATCGTAAAAGTAGATTAATGCTAGACTTGGGCAATAAAAGGCGCCGCTATATTAATTTATTAATTAATCTGCACCCGCCCCTCCTCCTGAATGTTAAATATGACCTTTGATCTCTATGTCTTTGGCAGACCAGACATGCAATATTGAACATGTACAGTCACATTTGGCTTAAGCAGCAACGGAATCGTGAAGTCTGGGTAGCAATTGCAGCGATTTCCATTTATTTATTTTATTCGGGAAAATGAGGGCTATAGCTAAGGGGGGGGGGGAAATCAATAACTACGTCTTGGGTACCCTTTTAATGCTCCAGAGATGCATCGATTAAACAATAATGACCTGGTTGGTGGGCACCATCATTTTCTCGTTTCTGGTGGCGATAAACCTGCTAAGGGGGTTTTGGGGGGAGAGAAGGTAGCAAGCGAAGAAAGCTTTTGTGGAGAGGAGCCACTTTAATACTAGGGGAAATAGGGCAAGAAAATGCGTATGTTACTTGAGTTCTTGAATAAAAGGCTAAATGTTAACGTTTTATTCCTTGCCAGATGTGTGGATTTCCTACACATGCTTGGCAAAACTAGTTTTATTGAGTAGTTGTTATTAAGGACGTGCGGCTGCGTTTGCATTTATGGAAACGGGAGGTTTTTGCTATATGCAAATTCTTATCATCCCTGCACAAGACTACGTTTAGCCTAGAGCTTTCCGGGGCAGCCTTTGTATCGCCATCAGACCTCTGAAGGGAGCAATAGTCTCGGGTTTTTCTTTTCTTTTTTTTTTTTCCCCTTGCGTGAAAATGCAGAGGTGGCTCCCGTGTGGTTAGGGTCTTTTTCTGATTGAAAGATGCGTGTTAGTTCCTAATCCAGCCCAGGGTGAGGTTTCTTATTTAGATTTACTCTGCCTTAATCTGGATTTGTTTACATAAACCCTGCTTTTTAGTGTACAGCATCAGGAGAAGATGAAGTTTTTGCACTTGGTAGGTTGGGCTACAAATGGTTCATTAATCTAATTATGATCGTAATTACTGTAATTGATAACCATTTTGAACTAAACATACTGGAGTCTTGAAACGGTACGTGGCCCCATTAGTGTCTCTGAAGTAAACGTTTCTGATCAGCCATACATCAGAAAAGATGCTAGAAATATCTGAACTATTCAGGTAAAGAATGTGGAAAACAAAGAGGCAGTGTTCATAAACTGAGGGCTTTGTAAGTTATGTTTATGTTTTGCTTTAGTTCACGAAGGCTGCAATAATGCAGCTTTCTCGTTGCTATAAACTGAAATATATCCCTTCACCTCATAGGAGTGGCCTAGGGGAAATAAAGCGAGCACCGCATCCTTATTCCTTTCTTAAACTTTGCTAAAATCGGAATAAAAAAAAAAAAAAAGCCATCTTTCCCCAGTAAGGGTCAGTTCCGCAGGTAAAGCGATACGGCTTGTGCAGTTTTCCTTGTTTTTCTTCTCGACGAAGCGACCCCTGTTCCCGTAATGCCTGCAGCAGGGGCTGCCCCCCCCCCCAGCCCTTCCTGGAAACAACCTTGCAAAGCCCCGTGCCCTCCGTTGGGGGCGGAGGGGGATCCTTCGGCGGGGTTGCGCATATTCAGTCTATGGTGCAGCTGCCGGCTCTGAGATCACGAGCTGTGAAATTGCCCGGCTTCAATATATTTTCTTTTTTCTCCCCGCCCCGACCCTCTCCGCTGTCCCCCGCCGACTCCCCCGGCCCCGGCGGCGGCGGCTCGCCCCGTCCTCGGAGCGGGACCCCGGCGGGGCCAGCTGTGCCGGGATCCACGCTAATGACGGCCGGGCGCAGAAGGACACTGTGGCAGCTGGCGCCGCCGTCCCCCCGCCTCGGCTTGCTTGCTTTCTTTCTTTTCTTCTTCTTTTTTTTTTCCTCTCCTTCCCCCCCCCCCCCGCCTTTCCAGCTGGGCTCGCCCGGGGCAGGCGCCCGGCCCGCTGTGGCGCACGGTGCCGGCCGGCAGCCCCTGGCTGGCGGGCGCAGCGCGGACGTTGCGCAGGGCTCGGTCCGCGGCCGTCCGCCTCCGCCGCTTTCCGCCCCGGCCGGCGCGCCGCCAGCGCTCTGCCGCTGCCTCCCCGCCGGCCGCGGGCGCTCGGGCTGCCCCCGCCGCGCCAGGTATCCCCGGCGGCGCTGCGGGCGGGCCGGGCCGGGCCGGGGGCAGGGCCGCGGGCACGTCTCTATTGGCCGTTATTGCCAACGGCCCGTAGCGACCGTTAGTGCGTGCCCGCGCGCGCGCGCCCCCTCTCCCCCCCCCCCCCCCCGCGCGCCCCCCTGGCAATGACTTTCTTTATTTTAGTTGTGACAGTTCCCGGGAGAATGCGAAAAGAAGAGGCTGCCCGGCCATCGACCGTCCGCGGAAATGCGCCCTAAAGAGGATTAAACGCCCCCCCGCCCCCTCCCTCCCTCCCCCTCCCCCCTCCCCGCCGGCCCCCGGCCCGGCTCCCTCCGTCCCCCCGTGCCCGCCGCCGCCGCCGCGGCCACCATGAACACCAACGTGTGCGTGGAGAGCGGCCCCAACCCCGAGGCGCCGGGGCTGCCCAAGGACAGCCACCTGCCCGAGGGGGCCCTCAACAGCCTTGTGGATTACAACTCGGAGATGGAGAGGTACCGCTCCTTCGCCACCTTCTACAAGACCAACGGCGGCGCCTTCCCGCAGGCGGCCAAGATCGCCCGCATCACCACCCCCATCTTCCCCAGCGCCGCCGCCGCCGCCGCCGCCCGCATCGGCATGTCCCCCTGGAACTGCGACACCGCCACGGCCGCCGCCGCCACCGCCATGCTCTGGGGCAGCGGCGGCGGCGGCGGCGGCGCGGCCGGCGGCGCGAGGAAGCCCTCCTCCTCCTCCTCCTCCTCCTCCTCGTCCGCCGCCGCCGCCGCCGCCGCCGCCGCCGCCTCCGCCGCCTCCGCGGCCGCCGCCGCCGCCTCCTCGCTGCACGCCGGCAGGGGCAGCATGCACCACCGGAGCGACTCGCAGCGCCTGGGCAAGCCGGGCTGCGCGCCGGCCGAGCAGCCCGCGCTGCCCATGGCCAACAACAACTTCCTCTCCACGCTGTCCCCCGAGCACTGCCGGCCGCTGGCCGGAGAGTGCATGAACAAGCTCAAGTGCGGCGCCGCCGAAGCGGAGATCATGAACCTGCCCGAGCGCGTCGGCACCTTCTCGGCCATCCCGGCGCTGGGCGGCCTCTCCCTGCCGCCCGGCGTCATCGTCATGACGGCCCTGCACTCGCCGGCCGCGGCCTCGGCCGCCGTCACAGACAGCGCCTTCCAGATCGCCAACCTGGCGGACTGCCCGCAGAGCCACGCCTCGGCCTCGCCCGCCTCCGCCCTGGGCGCCGCCGGCGCGGGGGGCGGCGGAGGCGGCGGCGGCGGCGCGGGGGCCGGCGGCGGCGGCGGCGGCGGCGGCGGCGGCGGGGCCGGGCCCGGGGCCGGGGCCGGGGCCGGGGCCGGGGCCGGGGCGGGCAACCCCGCCAAGAAGAAGCGGAAACGGTGCGGGGTGTGCGTGCCCTGCAAGCGGCTCATCAACTGTGGAGTCTGCAGCAGTTGCAGGAACCGCAAAACGGGACACCAGATCTGCAAATTTAGGAAATGTGAAGAGCTTAAGAAAAAACCTGGCACTTCGCTAGAGGTCAGAGGCGATGATTTCTTTTTCCCCAGCCTCCCTCCGTCCCTCCTCAACCCCCTCCCCCCTCCCCTGCAGTGCTTCTTGTCTAGCTTCAAGATGCAGCATCCCTTCTCCGAGGCCTCCTTCAGGCTGTGAGGGTGCCCCCGCGGCGGGCGAGGCGGCGCCGCCCCGCTACGCGCCCCGTCCCCGCCCGGCAGGACGAGCGGGGCAGGAGGAAGGAAGGCCGCCGGCCCCGGGCAGCCGCCGCCGCGCCCAGCACGGACCGGGGCGGCGGGGCCGGGCGGGGAGCCGCCGGCGCCGCCGCCGGGGGGTGGCGGGGGGCGGGCGCGGCGGCGGCCCCCTCCCGCCGGCCCCTTGCCGTCCCGAGCAGCTGCCCGCCGGCGGCGTCTGCTGCGTTTCCGATGAGACTGCTGGCTTTCCTCACGCTTTCTATTGCCGTTATTACTATCCTTTTTCCTGGTGCTTTGGGGCGGTTTTTAGGGCTGGGGAGGTGGGGAAAGGGAGAGGTCGGCCGAACCGCCTGACTTCAGTAGTCAGAAGTTCAGGGGAAAGTGATTAGCTAGCTCATCTTCAGGTTGACCGATAGCAAGACAACTGGTCGTGGAGCCCAATAGTCGGTGAAACGTGCTGAAGTTATCTTTTTGGCAATATATTTTACAAAGTAGCCCGTTTGTGGTGTATAAAGTGCAACGGAAAAAGTAGCACAGGTATGACTGAATTGCTTTCTGACTGAACTGTACATACATTTATTTTTACAATGTGTCCTCAGAACTGACAATGTATTGAATACTGCAAAGATGTAAAGACAGGTTTTCAAGTTTGCTAGACGTACAGAAGACAGGCAGGTATAACGTTACAGAAATTTCCGTTGATGTATTGAGTACAACAGACAATGGAAACAAAAATACACAAATACAAGTGAAACAGCCCTCGGTTGATATCTTTAGGCAAAGGAAACAAGCATGAGGGAAGACTAGTAATCATACTTAATCCCTTGTCATTATTAAAATTATAGTGTTGCTGGTTAGATGCACGTATCAGATGTGTCTGAAGGTGTCGAGGATGATGGATTTAGTACAGAGGAGCAGTGTATACTGCGTGACATCCAGACTTGTAGTCACAGAAATTAGCAACTAAGTGAGAAATTACAACTCCCCTCTGTGTGCCTGAGTGTGCGAGCGCGCGTGCGTGCGCGCGCGCGCGTGTGTGTGTGTGTGTGTGTGTGTGTGTGTTGTGGTTTCTTTCCTAAATCATTGCTTGCAGGAGCTCTCTCTCTCTAAGAAGAGGTGGGATGAAGGATTCAAGGGAAAAAGCAACAAGAAGAACCCACTAATTTGTTTAGCGCTAAATAAATGGAGATAATGGCATCAATATTGATACTGCCGTGGGACAAAGGCAACATTTGGGTTTTTAGTCGATATTTGGCTGATACCACTAACTGTTTTGTAACCAGCCTCATCAGAATACCTAATTAACTCCTCCTTGCAAGAGTGAACTGTCCTTGCTGAAAGTTTGATTTGTAGCTCTTTCTTTCTTACTACATCTTCTTAGCTGTTTTTTGTGAATATGTGATGATCCAGCATCACTAATACAGTAACTGGAATGGACTTTTCAGGTGCTAGGAACTAGACTGTTTTTTTAACTGTTGTTTTTGTCAACGATACACCGTTGTTGATTTTGTAGAAAGTTTGCAAAGAAGATATAGAATACCCCAGTCTTTTAATGATGGATCTTAATGCTGAAGTGCAGCCTAGAAGAGACTGCTCGAAAAGGGAGTCATGGCGAATCCCCCTAGCACCACACAACGTAGGGGGGTTCCTTTTGTGCACAAAGTCCTCTCGTTAGGCTGGCAAACCAGGATGCTGCTGTGATTTAATGTTTATGATAAATGATAGATTCTCATGGATTATCGATTTGGGCAGGAAGTGAGCTTTCTCGTTATCAGATCTTTCTATGAGTTCGTGTGCCTCTCTGAGCACATTTCCAGAACTTCCTCGCTCCTGACAGAGGTGTTCTACAGCCTTAAAAACTGTTCAGGCATGTTATGAGAATGCCGCCCGTTAAAATTGTTTAACCACTGTGACTAGTAAAACCATGGTTTTATTAGCCACTTGTGTACTCTCATAACCACCTGCCTTCCACTTCTTTTCTTCCTTCTCTCTCTCTCTCCCCGCTCTTCATGCTCTACCAGATATATAAACACAAAAACTTCTCTGCTGCTGTACTGCGACTTGAAGGAAACAGATACCTGTTTCCAGCTGTAGAGATATCAGTAAGGCATCGCTTCTCTGCAGGTTGTGTCTGGTCACAAAGCACGTCATGGGATGTGGCTAATATCTTTACAGGCATGTTATTTGCCAGTGCGAAAGGAAGAGTTCCCAAACTGCATAACTTTCTGTTATGATCGTTTTTCTTATTTCTTCTTGTTTCTCTTCCCTTTTTTCTTTTTTTTAATTAAATAATAAAGAGTGACAGCATGACTGCCTAAAGCACATGTGCAGCAACGCTGAGCTGGCTGTAAGGCAACCAGCTGGAAGCATGTCAGAGAGTGACAGGGCCTACACGACTGAACTAAAGCCGCAGCAGTGGTTGCAGGTGGGTGAGAGCAGTCTCCCTGCTGAACTAGCTTCTCAGGCTCATTTGTCTTACAGGCTTTGGGAACTAGCAGATCTCCTTAGGTGATCTCGTGTGACCTAGATAGGCATGTTCCCAAGGAAGTGCAGCAAGAATCAAGGGGTTCGTGGTCCATTATTTGTTTATATGATCTGTGAATTATGCTCGGCATTGGCTATGAATTGTGGAAATGTTTGAAGGCAGGAGGTGAAACCGTGTTTAAAAACAAAATAAAAAAAAAAGAGAATAATAATAAACAGTAAACTGATAGATCCCACTGAAATTATTTCTCTCTTTTCCTTTTAAATATGTTCTTCTCCTGGTGCAATGAAGGCATATGAGATAGCTCTCAAGGTTAGTACACTGAGTTTAAGACAGATTCACATTAATGTTTTCAAGTTCCTGACCCTTACATTTTTAATGGAAAGCCTCCCTCCGAGCATTTTTTTTGAAACACTTGAATTCATTGTTCCTATTTTCCTTGTACTGTTTTCACCTTAAAAGTGTCCTAACGCTCTAGTATTTTACATAGAATGTTATTATTTTTACTAGGAAATTTTATGTATGGTAATAATAAATCTATAAAAATAAGATTGACGTCACATTGCACGCTGCCTACTTGTGTATGTATGTTCTGTGTTCATTCAGATTTACAGTTAGTTTAAAGAGACATAATCTTTTATTTACCCATAGAGACTACTTACTTTCCTCTGATTGGTGTACATTTATCTAACTTCTGCAGCAGGTTATGAAGATGAGGAACCTGATCTTACTTTACATCCCTCTCTCTTTGAAGCAAATCATCCTGATTCAGTGAATGCTTGTATTGATTTCGGTTGCCCTGCTTCTCGGTTTCATTAGGATGATAGCACAACCAGGCAGAGGGGCTAACTCAGATCAGCAAGGTCCGAAGGATTCCGCCCAAATGTGAAATATCTTTTGATGTTGGGGCATGCTGTCATAATAGTCAGCGCCACTTGCTTTATTTGTAACTGCCTTGCTAATTAATATGTGCACTATTAAAGTAAACATTTGTATACTGAGCTGCAATGGTAAATACCAACATCCCAATCTGAGGCACCTCGCTGAGCTCCGTTTCAAGTCAGTGGGAGTTTGAGATCGCCTTCACCAGGGATGGGGCTGTGATGATTGATTTCAGCAGAAGCAGCATCTGATCCTGAAAATCTTACCACCATATGGCATTGCCACGAGGGAGAGAGGCTGTGCTGGCAACTGCAGAACGTGCTTCATGTTTTGGTAGTACACGTGAAAACTGTTAAGGGAGCACTGCTGAGCCCTGTGGATAGGGGTCAATTAGTCAGGGCCTCCGAGGAAGCAAGTTCCCTTTCGCCTATCTAGCTTTGAATTACATGCATAAGTTAAGTGACTACATGAAGGAATTGAGTAGCGTGAGGAGGTTCGGAAAAAGTTGATAAGGAACAGACAGCTAACCTGACCCAAGTGGCTAACTGCAAGGTCAAAAGAAAGACCACCTTGTAGTCTGCGTTGTCGTTCTTCACTGAAAGGTGACTTTATGGCAGCACTTCTTGCCTCCCTGCTGCTGCCTCATAGCCCTCTGCTTGGGTGAGGCTCCCGCGTGTTAAACACTGTAAGAGCAGGCAAAAGGCAGTTCCTGTCCCCAGGCGTTTACAGCTGAAGCAAGAACGGCGCGGTCCGCTCCCAGTGCGGTTCAAGTTGGTTTTCAGCTGTAAAGCCCTGATTGGTCCTGCATGAAAGATTGATCTTTTCCTTGTGTGTGCCTGTTGTACCCTGCTCTTGTTTCTTCGTTTCCAGGAGTGAACTCCTGAAGAGATACGTTCTTGATAGCGAGTCCTTGGTGCTGGAATTCACTTCTTGCAGCGCATGTGCCTCTGCACGTGGTGACACTGCAGTGCTGTCTCTCTGGTTTCAAAAATGGCACACGTTCTTGTGGTGACGGTATTGGCAGAGTGGAGGAGACAAGAGGCGGGGAGAGGTTTGACTTTTGTTGCGTGTTTGCGGCAGTTTTTGTCATGTTCATCCAAATTTTACGTATCTGGGATAAACATACATTCAGCAACGAGTCTTCCTTTTGACCCTGGAGATTTTTGGGGACGACACGTAAGACAAGGACTCCTTCTCCCACCTCTGGCAGGGGCCAGAGCACCTGCAGGCATCTTTGCTCACCGGGTCCTGATCTCCATAGCTTGGCAATGTCATTGAAGCTATTTGGCTTTCTGCTTTAGGATCAAGTCCTGCAAGGTGGGAATGTCTTCATATTACAGTGAAGTTGGTGGGAGACACGGGGTCGAGGAAGACGCTGAGAGCCCTGCACAGCTGGGCTTTTGCTCTCCTTAGAGTTCTGGCGCACTACAGAGCGTGGAAAACTAGTGCCAAGGTGAAAAGCCTAGTGCGACTCTGAAACAGGGCTGGATGTAGTCTATTTTACTATTTCATGTTTTGTTGTTTCCTCTTCTTCCCGTCACAGTTAAAAAGCAAAGAGACTGCCAAAACCACATAATATCTATGTTCAAACTGGAATATGTATTATATAAACTACTATTTGAAATAGTGCAATGGCATTTGTATTTTGTGAAAGGGGGACAAATTCACATGTTTTCTTCGAGTGAAGTTTCTCCTGCCTAAAGAAATCTCATGGTAGTGAGATTTGGCACTGAACTGAACCAAATTTTAAGGAATTCAGCAAAAATTACATGGCAGTCAAGGGTTTAACAGCCTCCTTCATAGAAACACTACTTTCTGCTTACCTTGAAAACTGCTTGCTTTAAATCATTGAACTCTGATTGTTTGCCAGTGGAATTGACCATATGGTAAGAGAGGACAACTCTTTATAACAGCTCTATGTCCTGATTGCACTGAATAGTTCTTTGTACGTTTTCCTAAAAACTGCTACAGACGATACAGTTAGGTGTCAGGATTTTGCACCAGACTTGGGAGTTTACAGTCCATTTTTGTAAAAGCTGACATGATGATGATGGATGCATAATGTTTAGGCTGGACAAGTTGCATGGGTCATGAGAAATAGGATGAATGACGCCAGAGTTTTTTCTGGGGCAGTCATAAGCAAAATGAGTATATATTTTTTTCAAATCATCTAAGTACCTTTGTAATTTGTATTTCAGTCTGAGGTGCATGGAAGCCAGTGGGATTCTGACTCCTATGTCAGCTGCAGCACTTTTGGAAAATCTTACCAGTTCTGTGTTTGTACAAAATGTTGTGGGCTGAACACCTCCTTCCTTATTCATAGAAGGAGTCTTGTTTAAGTTGGTAGTTATGTGAATATCGTGTTATAGCCTGCTCGCTGAGGTGGCTAACAGAGAGTAACAGCTGAGGAGCGACTTTCTCAGTTTTAGTTTGCCTGTACATGTATTTTCATACCATTGTTTTGTTGGGCCTCTTTCCATACAATTCTGTGTGCTAGGTGAACGTTTAACGCCTTTACTGAAGTCAGGGAAGACTTTTCTTGGTTGGAGAATGAGTTAGGATCTCAGATAGTGGTCTCTTTTGAGTAGCAACATCCTGGTACTGCTGTAGGAAGTTTTTGGTTTTAGAAGAAATGGGCTTTGGAGAGTTAAATGAAAGAGAGATAGTAGTTACTCTGTATCATACAATTGATGCGTAACAGTGGCTGAGTCAATATCCTTTCCAAATGTCTTTAAAATGTATCAATAAAAGGAAAACTAGTAGTCTTCAGACTCTTTACATTTATGTATTTTAAGGGTTAGGCTTGGTAAGTGGAATATTTCTAAGCAGGCAAACCTAGAAGGTACACCTTAAAGTCTCATCAAATACTGCATAATCCTTTTGATCATTGGTTGCAATGTGAAGCGGCTGCGACTGTATAGGGAAAGGTTTCGAGTAAGCTTTTCTGGTGTACCCCAGTGAGTTAGGAGAATTAAGAAAGTAACTCAGGTCTCCGTAAGTCAGTCTCTGGGACTTAGCCTCTATTGCTAACAATTCCGATGTCACCTACTGTTTGCTTAAAAATTGCCAAGAGATACCATGTTTTCTGAGGAATAGTACCATCTGAAGAAAGTATTTCTCTGTTTCTGTAGCGCCTGTATTTTCTGATAGCTCATCTACTTTGAATGATCATGCTGAACTACAATATCTTGAAGCATGTGGTTTAATTTGACAGTTTTTGCTATTTGGGAGCCCAGCCTGTTGTGTCTGTCTTTTCTCTTCTTTTGGGTACCTTTATTGTTTTCCACAGTCATATCTTGTTTAATCACCTCCAAACACCTGTCCTGAAATTGAATTACTCTGCGGCGTAATCTAAAGTCTTCTCCCATTTCAGCATCCTGTGCTTTCTGTTGTTTGTTGAGTTATGTTGCACCATACTTCAGATGCGACAGCCATTTAATAATGTTGAAGCCTTAGCTCTGCAGGGGCTAAAAAGATCCCAGCAGGCTTGTTAACTTCTACTCTCAGACATTATGGGAAATATTTTCTCCTCCCTGGAGTTCCTAGGCTTCCTCTTAATTAAGACCATAAAAATCCATAGCCAGGTATGTGTTAAGCCTGTTGAATTCTTTGTAGTTTTCCAAAGTTTCTACCTTTCTTCATATTTAACCAGATACTACAGTGCCAAGTGAAACACGAGAACTTAAAAGGAATAAAGCCAGCCTGGGTCATGCTGGATACTGCAGCCTTAATGGGCAGCAAACTCGCCAAATCCCTTTTTATTTAATAGAGTTTTAGTCTTTCCTCTGCTCTGCTTAGCATTTTTGTTTATTTCAGTCTCTGAAATGTTAGACATTTTAAAACTGTGCGCCTCTCCCATCTCAGGCCAGTATTCCTTTCAGCTCCAGACTGCCTCGGCCCTGGACTATGTTGTATTTCTGTGTAGGATCATCATTAGCTGATATCAACCGTCATTTGACTAAGAGTTAGTGGGAAAGAGAGGAGAGAGATTTTTCAAAGAAGGAAATTACTCAGTGATTTAGAAAGTGGAGAAGCAGGATTAGAATTTGAGGTGAAGAGAGGAACTTAATAAATACTGGAAAATTATGAGTTCAGGACGGATATCACTTAATATGTGAGGCCAGAGAAGGAAGAAAGAACGCCATGGCAGCGAGCTCAAACAGAGAAGGAAGCGTGAGAGGCTCCAGGCTGGCTGTAACATGCAAAGCCTCAGTGAGGGGGTGCCTGCTCCTCAAAGCAGTGCCTCCGTGATCATGGGACAGAGTGACAAAGTACAGGAGATGATCTGCTGTCAGGAAGGGTAAAATGGCAGTGGGTCACCGGTGGTAAGAAGAAAGCAGAATGCACATTTTGCTGTGGGCAGGAGGTCTGCCCTTAGCAGTTGAGGTAAGGTGGTTCCAGAACTCATCAGTAGTTGTCTTCCCAGAACTTCCCTGAGGAGAGGCTGAGCCTTCAGACACCAGAAGGGGACTTCAAAGACGACGATCAGGGCTTTCCACATGCTGTAGTTGATAGTGAGATCCAGTTTCTTTAATTCATTTTTTAAATCGAGTAGGATTTATGGAGAGGTTCTGGATACTGGGGTGAGCATGTGGCATGGGAGGAGTTACATGATCCGAACAAGTTGTTCAAATGCCAAGGAAATGATGAAGGCATACGTACTGTCAAGCTGACAAATGTGAAAGAGGGAGGTGATGCTAGCAAATGAAAGACTGAAAATGATGATTTTGTTGCTCGAGGACTGCTGGGGCTTATGGGTGTCCTAGGTGGTGTGCAATGTGTGTCTTAGAGAAGCTGGAGTATACTGACATCTTGTCAATCTGCACTTTGTTAACACAAATAATGTGTTCCATCACCATAAATGAAATACCCTAAGATGCAGAGGTGTTATATCGGTTGTGACTCAGTAACATCCATCCTTCTGCAAATCCTAAGTGCTGGGTGGGGACACAGGCATGGTGCACTGACCCTAACAGTTACAGTCTCAGAAAAGAGCTAAAGAGCTCTACACATCTGTGTACAAAGTGCAGGAGGGCAAAGCATGATAATCATGGTGCAGTTAAGAGGTCAGAAATGGAAAAAGGGAAGCAGGGAGTGCATTTTGTTAAATATATGATCTCCCACGTGGGTGGTATAGTCAAACAAAAGCCGTCGGTTTTAGAGTGGGCAAAAGACGAGAAATGTATTTGGAAGGGTCATGGGTCCGAATAGCTAGCCACCAGTGAGTGGGTGGGAAAGGAATTGATGACACAAGCTTAGTAATGAAATAAAACCTGTTCCCCTCTAAATCACCAGTTCCTCTCAGCCCTGGGAGGCAGTGATCGCAGTCAGCTGGTTGCTTGGAAGGTGATGCAAAATAAATTGGAGGTCAAAATCCAACGGAGGTGACAGTGTCACAAAAGTAACACTGAGATGAGTGTTAATTGTCATCCTTGAAAATTTCAGAAGGCATACCAGGGAATGAATGGTGTTCAGAGCCATTTACGGTCTTGAACGTTTTTCCCTCCAGTCAGGAATTGTAGTGACCTGCTGTATAGGGGTTTGTGTTGCTGCTCCTCTCTTTGTATCCAGTCTGAGGATACACTGTGCTTGCTGGCTCCAAGAGAGCCAAGCTGGCACCTACAATAAGTCCTAGGCATTGACTGAAAGTACTCCTTCAGTCCAGGTAATTTACTGAGTATTGCATCTAGGTTTTTTTTATTTTTAATTTTTTTTGGAAAGTCTTGTGGAAAAGAAAACAAACATGCAGAGGCCAAGCATGTAAGGTGTGTATTTTTCACTGGCTCTTTTATCAGCAGCATGTGAAAAATCCCAAAGGACAGAAGCAGTTAGCTAATCAATGAAGCATCGTAGCTGATTTTAGGTTCCATGTAGGAGAAAAAGATGCTGAAGGCAGCGCATCTCTAGAGGAAAGCGGTTTAAATTTAGGTCTGGCACTGAGAACCATGCCTCCCCTTTGTTTGGCCACCAGTTCATAAGAGATTACTGTACCCTGGAGCAGCAGTTTTGAGGATGATAGAGATGTCAGACTTTGAGTGCAAAGGCTTGTACCACCGGATGACGAACCAACAGGGATTCCTCATTAATGGAATGAATGTTAACGAGAATAAATCTGTTTGTGAACTTGTGTGTGTAGCAGGGGAGAATAAATGATAGGGACTGAGGGATGGTTTTCACCGGGATTGGATAAGAGAGGAGGTGAGTGACAGTGTGTGTGAGAGAGAGGGAGGTCTATGCACACCCGTGCATCTGTTGCAGAGGAAGGAAGGCACATTTCTAGTTGATACGCTGTGATAGAAGAAAGTCAGAAGAAGTAACGAGGCAGGTCCCAGGCGAAAGCAGAAAGTGAGCAGTGGTGTGGATATTTCATTGTTAATGTCTTTTGCAGTGTAGCATTTTGGGTATTTTGTTGCATGATGGCAACAAACCTGCGTCCAGTCATTTCTTTATAAAACTGTTCTCAGTGATGGAGGTTTCTGCTTTACGCTAAAAAAAGTTTGGCTATTTTATACTAATCCCCGCAGTGAGTTTGAGACTGCTGAGTGACAGATCTTGTGACCTGCTTAGCGTCAGTCCTGGCTCTGAAGTGATACTCTGTTTTAGAGCTTGTACTAGCCCTTCCCCATCCCTTAGAAAAGCCAGAGACAGGCCAGACTTACCTGCTGAGAGGCCAGGCACACAGAACCAACAGAAGCACTCCTTCATCTTCTTCGAGGCCTTCAGCTGCTGCTGAAATGCAAATAGTAAACAAAAAAAGCGCAATCTTCACCATCAGCTGAATAACCGCTATAGAGGGCATAGCAGCTCCGTCCTCAGGTGTAGAGATAGCTGAAAAACAGTAGGAATTGAAAGAACTGCTTGAAAGGGATACAGGAAGAGAGTAAGAAACTTCAGTCACTTTGACCCCAGAATGATGCAGCCCACTAACCTAAAAACCCAAACTGCTGATGTCTTCCCTTCTACGTTTGCCAGGAGGCTTTTAAGAGCTCCCGTTGGCAGCCAGCAGGGAGGTGGCTGCACAGTCACAGGCGAGCAGAGGAGTTCCTGACCCAGCTTGTCCGGAGCTGCCAGCCCTGCGTGCAGGGTGCCAGGCACGGCCAAGCCGGCTGCTCCCCTCGGGAGCAAGCGGGCCGGCAGAGGTGGAAACTTGGCTCTGTCCTGCAGCTTTCCGGCCAAAAGAGCTGTGCTGGCACAAGGGAGAGAGCGTGCTAGAAAACGGTGGCAGCCAATTACTCCCAGCCTTGGAAGGAGGAGAGGAGATTTGTTCCTTTCCAGGGCTCGTCCTGCTTCCTGGAGTGACACTTGTGCATGCCAGCCTTAATACAAGGCAGCGCTTAGAGGCTCAATCTGGCCCTCAGGGATTTCAAGGCAGATTGTAATGTATGTGAGTGGTTTCGCTAAAGCTAGCGCGACCGTAGCTGTAGGTGCTCACCAACATGGAAAGTGGCTCCATCACTAATATTTCATGGGACTAAACTGTTTTTCTTTGATAATGTTAGTCCTGATTTCTTATGTTTTCTGATCCGTATTTGCCGTCTGTTTTTCCCAATGGTGTTATGCAGTTTTAGATCAAAAATTGACCCGTTCCTCAAATTTAATCTCATATAGAAAGTGAAAAAAATTAATATATAAAATAAACGATGATGTGCACTGAATGTAAATGAGAGACATGTTTGCTTATTCTTTCTCCTGTGGAGAAATACATTATTTCTCAAATTATTCCTATTGATTTAGTTGGGGAGCTACTGCCTACTGCTGATGGTGAGTCCAAGAGGCAGGATCTGGCCCTATAGTGACAGGTCTTTAGTCCTCCAGTTACCATAGGCACAAATCCTTTATTCCCCAGCTAGCCCCACTGAAGTCTCCTGAGGTTGTTAGCTGAGTAAGTTATTGGAGAGGAGTTAGGCTTTCAAAACATGGCCCCAAATTAGTAGTTCATTTTTTGAGTTTCTATTTGTAGTATCCTGTGGCAGAAGTTTACTTTTCACTTTGTGGGGTTGGTGGCAGAGAAAGTCAAATGAGTTTCCTAATCTGGTATGTTCTAAATCTGGTTTGTGTCAAATACAGCATGAAAGATATGCAGTGCAAGTGGAAAAATAACTGCCAGCAAACAGATCCATGTCCTCTCAGAGCAAATAAAACTGACTTTTGAAATAAATGTTAAATCTCATCCTTAGTATGACGCGAGACAGGTCTGTAGCTCAGGTATGGTAAGAGATGTTTTAACTTGGGTTGTTAAAACAAACTCACCACTGAGTTTCTCACCTGACGTCCTCATCCTTTTTTATCTAGCAAATCCAGTAATAAGCTAGTTATTAGAGAACATCCGTTACAGCGTAACGCATCCGGTGAGTGGGACTGCAGCGTCCATGGGTAGTCAGGGATTTTGGCAGAGGTGAGGTGTGACAGCTTCGTGGACTGTTTCACACCTTGCCCAGAGGCCACAGCATCTCTCCTGTGGGCCTGAGGTTTTGTGGGAAGCTGCCAGCACAGAAGGAAGCCGACTGCTGCAACGCAGAGCTCTCCCCATACCAGCTAGTGCAAAAATGTGCTGAAGCCGTAAAACTTGCAGGAGCGTCGCCTCATCCCTGAGCAGCTGCAGGCGTCCCTCTCGCTGTCGGCCTGGTTCAGTAGGACCTCCACAACCAACCTACCTTGAGGGCAGGTAGAGGAGTCGCCGGGAGAAACGTGCTGTTCACTGGACTAGACGTTTCCCTTCCTTTCACATTTCCAGGGTATAGAAGGTTGGGAATTCACACACTTTTTTTTCTGCCCCCAAGCCTGCTCGCCCGAAGAAAAACATTCAAGGAAGCTGTGTGAGCTGAATTTGAGCATTAGGAGCTTTTCCCCAAAGTCACTGCTGTAGGTAATGCATATTTATGAGAAGAACAAAGTGGGCCATAGATAATTTTAAAGGCTGCTTTCCTCTCAGGGTGGTTCAGCATTTAAGCAAGGAGGAGGGGAGATGCTATCCAGACCACAGGCTGGCAGAGCAGTCTTTGCAGTCTTGCAAAGCGTGGGTGTCACTCACCCATCTCTGCAGGACTTCATTTGCCCCTGCCACTCCTCCTCTGCGTGGGATGGCAGCACCCAAGGGAGTGCGTTAGCGTGGGTCAGGAGATGGTGTCTGTCTGTAGGGATGCCAGAGCATCTCCATGAGAGAGACAGCCCTGGTGCAGTGACGAGGCTGTGCCTCTACCTTCACGCATGTGCTTTCGCGCCCAGCTGTTGGCTGGGGAAGGATTTTTGCTGAGAAGGAATTTCGCCTCCGTTATCTGTAGCCACGTTGCCCTTATGTTTCCTAGGAGAGCTAGAAGAAAAAGAAAATATGAAAGGAGAGCAGTTTTGGGCAGAAGGGGAATTTGAGGGTGGAAAGTGACTTTTGGAGCACATGGATCTGCACCAGACTCTGGACAGTTTCTGTATGAACAGCTGTATGTGTATATCAGACATAACTTCCATTGGGATCAAGCTGTCCCCTAAATTAGCTTGAGCACTGGAAATATAAGGCATGGCTTGGAGGAAGGATCAGGACATTTACTGTCTCACTGTTGTGACTCTCTGCTCTTCTCAGACATTCTTGTGACTTTTATGACATTGACTAGGTCTGTAGCCCACGTTCACAAATGCGTAAGAAAAGTATATAGTTAGGGGTTTATGACTAGTGGGTGCTCAATGTCTGCTCTTGGGCTGCTGATTGATTCACATTGCATTTCATGCAGGGACCAAGACTTTCCAGCTGGACTTTTTTGCCATCATGTAGCACCAGATTTCTCTGTCTCTGATCAGACGTATACAGAACATTGTGAGCCAAATTTTATGCCATACACTCACTGGCTTAAGCTCCAAATTGCACCTCTCACGGAAGGAATTTCAGGAAGGGATCATCCTCCAGTGTGAGAGACTCCAGAGTGTCTGTGAAGCCATTGTTACGGTCATTTTTCCCTATGCGGCTGGCACCAGTCCAGCTGCTTTGGGAAATACAGGAAAATCCACCTGTTTCATTTGTGTTGCCATTTGAGTCTGGGATTAATTAAGGAAGAAGTTCCTTCACTCCTGTCTGTTTTTGCAGTCATGTAGGTCTTTGTAAAGACAGTGTCAGGTAGCCCAAATCTCCTTGAGCACACCTCAGCTGCAATGTACTTCCCAAAGGGCCTCTGTTGAGTTGGCTTGTTTCAGCCAGGACTTCTCCAAAGGAAGGAGAAGTTCCATATCGGGGCTACAACTTGCTATAGCCAGTGTGAGAGTTTGCTTCTATGAGAACAGGATTTTTGCTCAAGATTCAAACATCAGACTATTCTTACGTAATGCAACATCTTTAAGCGTTGGTAAAGTATTAGGGCATAATCATGTAGCTCTCTACTGAATTGTATTATCCTATTTTATTTTCAAATGTGGTTCACTTCTCCGCAAGTGATTCCTTAGCCTTACAGAAAATAATAACAAAGATGACGTATGCTGAGTCTTACATACGCAGCTATGAATTTGTTCTGCACCCGAAGCACCAGTATACATAGCAGGAGCGATTGACTTTCTTGACTTGTGATCTACGTACCAAATCTTCCAGGCGGCTGGCGAGCTGTGAGACTCAGACAGCCGAGGAGAGGGATGTCTCCAAAAAGTTTCATAGGCGTGAGATGACAGTGGCTCTTGCTGCTCCCCCAAGGGATGGGGCTGAGCTGGGCAAGCCGATGGGCCTCGGGGTGGCCCATGGGTGCCAGCTCCAGCAGCCCCACAGCCTGGCACCCAACGCCTTGCCAGCGTGGCCCCCAGTGATCGCTCCGTTGGTCACCCCAGTCTGTGGGAGACATTATACTTTAATGAATGCTTTGGCTGCAAAAATACAGAGCCCTAATGTCAAAATGGAGTCTCTGGTGACAAATTTACAGCATCTGTCATTTTGCTGTTTTAACCTGTTGTAAGTGCGTGCATGCACGCACATATATAGAGGGCCTGCTTTGGAGTTACTGGGCTTTTTTCTGCTTGGGGTGACCAGAACAGATACATATGGTTTTTCCTCTACTGCTTTATTTAAGGGTATTTCACTGTTTTGTTGTGTTTGTTTGCCTTTTTTACCTTCTCCTGGAGCCAAAGAACGTAACGCTCTTGGTTCTCTATGTGAAATTGATTTTTCAGGAATACAGTTAAAATACAAAATTTCAAATGTCTGAGCTACTCCTACTTCTGTAGCAAACTCAGTTTGCAATGAAAGTTGGCACGAAGAAAAACGGAGCAGAAAGTTTTAAGCTTGAAGGTCATTTCTTATCAGGTTGCATAGGGATAAATTCTCACAAACCGCATGCTTTATAGCGTTACCTGTTAGGAGCAGCCAGGGCTGCAGGTTTCAGCGTTTCCTCCTGGGAGCGAGGCTGCTGTTTGTCAGTATTTGCACCGGCAGGAGCAGCGAAGGCTGCCTTAAACAATGCTGATCAGCTCCAGTTGTGCTGCTGGCTCCCCTCCCCTTCCAGGGGAATCTATCTTCCCTGTCACTCAGGATAATGGTTTCCTGCAAGCCAAACTGAGATCCAGAAACTCGTCGTAATCTCGCCGAGGGTTTGATTCCCCAGCTGGGACTCTTGCATTTATACAACCAGAAGGTGGATGGTCATTGCACTTAAGCTTATACATTGGTGTGCTGAGCCACTAAATGGGCTGAAAGATCTCTTTCGGTCTTGAAATAACCTTGAGTCTCATAGTGGTAAAATCAAAGGATTTCATCCCATAAATTGGTTTTGATTTCACTTGAGCCACCTGTTCTATTTTAAAAGCTTTTTGTTTAAGCATAGATTAATAATTCATTCCCAAATTGGGGGTTAGTGCAATGGATATTTAATTGTAAATGTATATCTTTAATTAGAACTTTGTATGCAGATGCAAAATTCCTTATCTTGTAGTTTTTCTAAAGCACACGTATCAAACCACAGCTTTGCCCTTCAAAAATATTATTCTGTGTATTTAAAGGTCTAAATGACCTTTCAATCAGACATTGCACCTTTGCTTCCAGCTGATATGACAGTGTCTGACAGTAAGTCAGCCTGACGCTGCAAGAAAATAAATAAAGGTAATTTCAGTCTCTATTTTTTAAATCAATCTATCTATCTGTGTTTTTTTGTATAGGTAGTTGGACCCATAGAAGAATACTGCATTTAGTTTTCAGGTGAAGACAATACATTAAGTTTAATACATTTGCAATGTTTGGCTCTTCTCTTGAAATTGATTTAGACTTGCAATTGTTCGCTGTTGGTCTGAACTCGAGCTTCTTTTACAGCCAACTTCTTTATAAATTATAAATCTGTATATCTCACTTACTGTCAGCAGCCATCTTACAGCCCACACAGAACGGCGTGGCTGGTCTAGCAATTGTATCAGCGCTCCTCAGCCTACCTGGGAGGGAAGGTTTTGCTTTGCCTTGTCATTATTTGCGCTTACACTAGATGCACCTAACTGGGTGCAGTAGGGACCGGTAAAGATGGATATGAGCAATTCCTACCCTGGAACACTGAGCAAACTTTGCTGTTCCGGGGGGATTTTATTCAACGAGCTGGTTCGTTGTCTTTGGAAGTTAATTTTCAGATGATTTATTAAACTTTCAAATTCACAGAGAGGTCCTGGATCTTGAATGCCGTAGTTCAGAATTGTGGTGACACAGCAGAAGTATTTTTGTCTCTGGTACTTCTGCGGGCATGAGTGTTAAACGTTAACAATAAGAGAAGCCCTGCTCCCTTTTCATGCAGCTTTTTCAGAAGGAAGAGCCGTGTGCTGCTTGAGCCTGGATGTGACGGCATGAGCTACTTTTGCAACAAAAAATATTTGCCATACTAATGAGCAGTTCTGCAGAATTTTGAAAGAAATATTCAGGCGTGGAGCACAACACCCACTGTATGTTCTAGGGTACCTGTTTTCTTGGGCTTTTATGGGCAAAACAAGATAATGCTTAAAAAGTCCTCCCTAAGACAAAAATTAAAGAATACCTTCAGAAGGGAGCATGATAATTATTTATAACTTCAGCAAAATCAGGAAGAACTCTTTTCTAGCCAGTATTTGTTTGCTGTTTCCTAGGGTTTTGATTCTAGGGGAATTTCACCGTGTGTGACCCTACTGTTTGTGGACACTTGGTAATGAAACAAGTGCTTGCAAGCTGAGCCGGACTGACACAAGGTTGTCTCTGGGCTTGCTCTTGCTCTGTCTGTGCTCAGTGTATGGTCATTAATTCCGGTGGGGATACAAAGAGAAACATAGGGGTCTGGATGCACAGGGTTTTTTCCTTAAGGGCACTTTGATCATCTTTTGACTTTGAAGGAAAGTGAGGGCAAGAGGTAGCTCCCAGAAATCACATAGCAGCTTGCACCTCAGGGCCTCCAGCTCTTACGTGTTATTATACTTTAATGCTCTGAAAGGAATTTGCCTGTACGCAAACATGTATGAAGGTGTGGAAATACAAGTGGATACTTTTTGCAGGGGGACAGACAGCAGACGGAGCAGGGAGAGAGGCTAGCCACGCTGAAAATAGACTATTTCTGTGTAAGGCCAAGGCCCGAATGGAAGTAGGAGGGCAGTCCCCACCAAGTCAGCAGGGTATTTTCCTCGCCTAAAGTCAAGTATATGCTTAAGTGCTTTCTGCCTTACATCCTGAACGTGCAATGAGTTGACCAGCCTGAGGTTTGAAGATGTGCGCCTCTGCTCCCAAGATGCAGGCAGCGCATACATCGCTTCACGCGGCATGCTTTCTGAATGATAGAGCAATGCCTTCCTTACTCCTAGAGCGAAAGAAGCACTCTTGCCAAAGTGCCTGAATCACCTACAAAAACACCAAACCATAACGCCGCATCCCATATGCCATGACATAGTCCAACCAAAATTGTGTGGTTATTCTGAAAGCATTTTCTATTTGCCACTAGATATTTTTATAACAACATTTACATTTACATGATTACCTTGTTTAACTAAGGAGGAGAGAGCCTGTTAGGTGTGCTATATATTGAGAAAGATTATATATAGTCCTTGAATGGCATGTGTTTAGAGAAAGGATGTTTCTATCAATTGTCAAGCTATATGAGGCATCGTGTTATTCCTGAATAACTGAAAATATGGCTAAAATGTAAAGGAAAAACAACAACTAGAAGAAATCGAATATTATAATGCCACAAAAGAAAGCTTAACTTGTTTTCTTGCTTTTTTTTTAGAGAACACCTGTTCCCAGCGCTGAAGCATTCCGATGGTTCTTTTAAGCAGTAGTGTATCTTATTTTCAAGGCAGTCCGAAGTGAATGGCAAGCTAAAGTCTTGTTTTAAGAAACTGCTTAGTCCACCATTGAAGAATATACTCAGATACTATTTTCATTTATGTATAGGGGTTTCCTCAAAAACAAACCACAAAAATCTGGGAGCCTGGGGAATTGGCCAGTTTATTCACATTCAGTACACTGATTCTTTCTTTGATGTAACTTAGCTATTCTAGTGAAGTTGTTGTCTATTTTTAAAGTGGCTGTAAAAAAAAAAAAAGTTTGGGTAAACCCCTGCTATAAAGTCATGTATCTTTGAAAAGTAACATATCTATACTTCATTTTCAAATATATGTGTTTCAGTACTGTAAACTGTACAGATAGCAGCTTGTATTTTGTGTGTTTAGACACAAGGAGACAATCATGTCTGAGCATCTATGGAGATTAACGGTTTGTACACAATGGTGTGGTTCTGCGAGTTAAATCCGGAGCAATAAATTCTAGCTTTAAATATTATTTTGCTAGTTGTTTAGCAGCAGCAGCAACAGCAGCACTGTTTTACCATGCATCCTTCCA